>NC_087550.1:8047462-8357198 GCF_036250125.1 Pseudopipra pipra
TGTTTTATTAGTCTATTTGGAAAATTACGTTTTCAGCAGGAAAAAATCAAGTTTTCAGCTGAAAACACTGAGTTTAAGTCAAATCTGTAGTTGCAGTGATGGCTCAGCACCTCAGATCCCACCATGTATCTGCCTCTGACAACACAGTGTCACTTCACTGAGGCCCTCTGCAGCTTATAACCAGCTCCAGAGCTTCTCAGCTGTCCCAAACTCCCAAACCACTTCTCAGTGAATAAACTATTCACCAGAAAAGGAAAACTGATTGCCCAGTTAGTGGAATGTCACCCAGTAGAGCAATTCATCAGAGGGAGCGCTACAGGTGCTGCCTGGCTGAAGCACAAACAGAGTGTTGATGGAAACCAGCTCTGGTTCAATGCCTCTTTTTTTGGAAAAGAAGGTCACCAATCAAACATTCTGCCTTAATATTTATAAGAATATTTTATATTATAAGAATTTTATATTACAAGCATATTTTCTTACTTGCAGCAGTTACAGCCGGGTATAGTCACATTAACGAAACGTTATGATTTAAAGTGGATTTTTTTTAGGCATTCTGAAGTATGCACCCGAAATGCAAACTTCTCATAAAACAACAGCTCTGCCTCCTCCAAATGCCAGGATGGTGAAATATCAGCCACACCATCAAACAAAGACACAGTAAATCTACGAAGCACTTGATATTTTCAGCAGCAGTAAGTGCCATTCCATCATTTGGTACATGGCCCAGAATAGCCCTGAAAGAAAATAACCAG
This sequence comes from Pseudopipra pipra, assembly GCF_036250125.1. Lineage (NCBI taxonomy): Eukaryota > Metazoa > Chordata > Aves > Passeriformes > Pipridae > Pseudopipra > Pseudopipra pipra. Next base: position 8,048,215 of record NC_087550.1, read on the forward strand.
TTTCCTCTTCACATTTAAAGAGTAGTAGATGATTTTTTAGTAGCTGAGAAAGCCACTGGTATTTTCTGTGGCATCATTCCCAGGCCAAATGAAAACAAACCTTGCAGTAGATGCTCACACGGTGTATTTGCAGACACACTGACCACAGTCACCTTGCCCAAGTGATTTATTCAACCCATTTCAGCTTTCAACAGCTCCTGAATTCACTTGAATAGCATCTGTCCCACAAACTGAGTGACCCACAAGCTGCAGGGATGCCCAGATTTTCCCAGTAATTTCCCAGCACTGTTTTTGTCCGTGTGCACACAGCCCCCACTATGTCACTGGTTGAAAGTAATTTTTACTCAAACAGGTGTTAAAAATAGCACCAGGGAGTCTGAATTTCAGTCCCCTTGAGAGACACATTTCCTCCCTCCCAAGCCAAAGCAACCAGAAGAGGTGACTCTCCTGTGCCTTCCACTCACTTCACCAGCAGCCACGTCTCCACACTGATCCTACAGACCCAGGCCAGGAGCAGTAATTTCATTTTTGTAGCAAGTGGATGTACCTCAGAGACAAGGAAGACACTGCTGCAATTTTCAAGGGAAGCCCTTTAAAGAGAGCAGCAAAGGACACCTTTACAACTGAGCTAAACAAGGACTGTGATTCTGCCCTGCACCTCTTTGCACCTCTTTTCAGAACACAGTAAGTAACCTTTGTGCCAGTTCAGAGGGTTTTACCATTGAAGTTTTCAGATCTCTAGTACAGAGTCTGCCCTACAGGTGCTCTGCAGACCTCTGGATGTTTTGCCATCAGAGACAGTCTTGCCATCTTAAAAACATCACCTTATCTCACATCACTGATGGGCTGCACATCCCTTCAAGTCACCCATGAGTGAAATCAAAATATTTCAAATGCAAATCGCTCCTTCACTTGTTTTCTTGAGGGTTTTTTTCCATCACTTTTCAGAGTTGGCATGCCTATGTTAAAGGGTTGACATACCTACAGAAAGAGTTGACACACCTACAAGAAAAGAGGAGGAGGAGGTAAAAAACCCCAATAATTCGCACTTTATAATTTACAGTTTTCAACCAACTCCTACAAAATCATTCTCAAGAAGTTATCCCCTTATTGAAGGAGGAAGGACAGCTCTGTGCAGTGCAGGATCTAAGCACAGCCTAAAAATTAAGGCCAGATCTACATTGCAAATATTTGCCAGCACAGCTATAGCCACTAGTTTGATGGAACATGACCTCTGACTGTACCTGCAGAGGCCACAGCAACAGTTACAGGAGCAAAACTGCAGCATGACTTATAGTAACACTTTTTTTTTTTTATTATTACCATAGAAAATGAAGCTTAAAATAAACTCTTACAGCAGAAGCACTGCAGAAACACAAACAGTCCCGGTTTCTGCGATCTTGCAGCCAAGGGCTTCCCTCTGTGAGGCTGCACCAAGAGTGGGCAGAAGCCTCAGGTCTGTGAGGGGAAGAAAAGGTGTCTCCCTCCCTGCACAGTGCTGACACCATCCTTTTCTTCAAAAGGAACCTGTCAAATGTTTGCATATCGGCCTCGCTCGGAACAAGCTGCCACATGAGCGATCCCGCCTGCAGAAATAACAGCTCCCCTGAACACCTTGCCCAAAAGCCACAGTGAAATCAGTGGAAAATTAATTCCACAGGCTTTGGATCAGGAGGAAGTAACAAGGTTTGAAGAGTCGCACACGGAACCCAAAAAGCTTAGCCCGGCATTCCTGAACCACAGTGGGAAATCCTTCCTTGCCTCACCCACAAAGCTTTCGCACACCAAAAAGGAAAAGGCTACAAGGAGCAGAGAACAGAAGGAAAAAAATAGCAGAGAAAAAAAGAGATGTTATTTCTATAGCTTCTCTACAAACCATTTCCTCAGCAGGCATTTCCAGCAGCTTCTCTTTGGCCCACAGGCCCCTCACCAGCCGGGCTGAGCCTCAGGCACAGGATCCATGAGCCCCTCTCTCAGGGCTGTCCCACCTGGGTTTGGCTGCAGGGAAGGCTCTTTCTCCTCCTCCTTCCTTCTCCCTGCTGTGGCCCAGGGGACCTGACATCTCCAGTGAGGAGAAGGAGGAGGAAGCAAAGGCAGTTCCCTGCTGCTGTCTCCCAGCACCACCCCAGCCCCACTCCAGGGCAGCAAATCTCCCCTTTCCCATTTGAAACAAAAAAAGTGTCCTTCGAAGGAAACACAATAAGTCTTGAAAACACCCTTTCTAGCAACTTACCTATAATTTTTTGAAACGTCTGAAACACCCAGCAGCTACATCCAGGCAAAGTACCCAAAAAAGCAACCAAACACTCTCGTTCCTCTGCAAAAAGTGTTCATTGCTCCAAACTTCAGAGAGCCAAAGGAAGGCAGCACAGGCTGGAGAAAAACCATCCCTCCTGGTGCCATTTGTAAGGCTGTAATTAGCTACCAGTATTTCTGTAACCTTATATAGTGTAGCAAACAGAAAGTCCTTTAACTGGGACATTTTTGTGGGATTTCTGTCAGTTTGATTTTCTGGAGGCTGATGTTTATAAAAGATACAAAAACTTGACAGGCTTCCTTTGTTCTCAGTGTTTCACACAGAATCACCAACTTTCAGGGTTCAATTCAGGTTTAATTATTAGATTAATAATTATGTAAACAGGCAGTAAATCCCTTTTAAAGACAATAAAAACATTTGCAGAGCTAAACCAAGCTAAACACAAGAGCGACGCTCCTCCAAGCATCACCCGAAATCCCACTGCACCAATTAATATTGGGATATTGTTTAGCCTGACCACTTACCAGCACAGCAGGTCACGAGGGAGGAGTAATTTAAACCAGCTGTGTCTGCAACGGCTTTGAAATGAAACAAATAAACTACGACAGCGATGGCTGGAAACACACTTTGAGGCCAGTTACTACCACCTCAATTCACCATGAGCTCTGCTTTACCCTGAGGATCCTGAGTGATCTCACTGGGCAGCAGGACAGGGGGAAGAAGGTGGCTCTAGGCACAGACCTCATTCCCTAGGATAGGGTGGTGGAGAGGGGAAAGGATCCCATGCACCCCCAGCCTGGCCATTTAGGGGTCAACAAGCACCGAGGTGAGAGGTGGGCACAGGGATGTGGAGACCAGAGGTGGAGGAGAAGAGGCCCCTCAACCCCCTCACCCCTCTCCATCTCCAAGCAGAGGACTGTGAACACAAGGAGCCAGGCACAGAGCTTTGGCACGTCCTACCTACGCCCAGCTGTGGGAAAGGAGGGAGGCACTCCATTATCACTTCTAGCACAGGTTTTAACATGCCTGAACATATTCTCTGCCTCTTAAAAAAAAAAAAAGCCCAAACAACCCATGAAAAGGAATGTATAATCACATTTGTGGGGCTCCTCTCTGCTCCAGCTTGCAGGCTCTGCCCCACCAAGTACTTTTCCCAGCGCAACGTGACTTGCGAAACATTTTACACAATGGGCACCTCCAACTTTCCAAGGGAAACAACTTCCCCGGCCCCACCGGCAGAACAGGCCTTTGCTGAGGGCTCCTGTTCCAACTAGGAAACATGCCCCAGTGGAATCTGGACATGGAGGTGGAATTAAAAGAAACAAGTGTTTGTTTACACGGGAGATGGCCAAAGGGGCATCCCAGGCTGCTGGGTGGTGGAAGCACACACACAACCTGCTGTGACCATCTTTAGAACCTGCTGAAATGCCTCAAAAACCCATCTAGATGGCTGTGCCCAACACTGCAGCACAGAGGTGGGCAAAAGCCTTCCCAGGAATGGTTGAGTTGTGGGCAGGCAGGAAAGCTGTGCCAATGCTCTGCTGGCTGAAACAAACTGTGAGGCACATAAGGAGATCTGGAATATCAGAATCATAGAATCCTGGAATTGGGCTGGAAGGGACCTTAAAGCTCATCCCCCTCCCATGGGCAGGGACACCTTCCACTATCCCAGGTTGCTCCAAGCCCCGTCTAGCCTGGCCTTGGATATTTCCAGGGATGGGGCAGTCACAGGGAGGGGAAAGGGATTGCACGTAATCTTCCTAATGAGCAAAAGCACTGGGAAAGCTCTGGGAAGGTTTAGTGTGAGGGTATGTACCTGCTCACAGGGGCTCAGCAGGGGTAATAAACTGCTCTTCTCACAAAGACACACGTAAGTACACAATTTTGGGGCACAGGGCCCACTTTGTGAGTTTATGCTCAATAGTTCCACTTCAATATTCCTCCTTAAGGCCTGACTTCCAACTGTGTTCTGAAAAGGAAACGAGTCCTAGACTTGTTTGAACAAGTGGGCAACACCTGCTCCACCACTTTTGGTTTTACTGTATTGTCTGGGGTTTGGGGGTTGTTCTTTAAAGCCCAACATAACAGGCTTAGGGGGGGAGAAAAAAAAAAAGGCCCATAACCAGTTTCAGGAATAAAAGAGAAAAAGGACTGCATTCATTCACTCCTTTGTTTTCAGGAAACTCACCCCGACATTTCTTTGTCAATACATCATGAAAAATGTGGAAAATGCAAACACAGGCGGGATGGTGCTTCAAAGGGAGAAGGTTCAGCCCTGCTTTGGCTCCCAGTTTCTCCTGACCCAACCTATATTCTGGGATATTCCTGTATCAGAGAGCCCGTTTTACTGGAACTTTTAGCAAGCAGGGAACAACACAGCAGCGTCCTGCTTGCCAAGTGTAATTTGTTTATGCAAGATTTCCAGAATTCGTCTTTTCCTCCACAGAAATCTGCTGAAAAACTCACAAGGAAGACATTGAAATGCCATAATGTGAGACCTGAGCAGAGCCTGACACTGCTGGAATGGAAATTGGCTCCCACCAGACCCCAGGGATGTTTTCATCCGAGCACTCACGTAACTGAAGTTCCGTCATTACTTCCGACATCACCCTGACAAGCAACTTTATTAAACGAGCCAAGATTTAAAAATTATGCAGAATTTCAGGCAGAATTAGCCCATAATTCAAGTGAGCAACTTGGAGCATGGATCAATGCAGGGCAAGGGTTGTCAGCACACCTATCAGCAATGGAGCCATCCCTGGGCTCATGTTTTTTTCCAGGGAACATTCAGATGAAGATTAATGGAGACAGGAGAACAGCTCCCAGTCTAACCTGCCAGCCAGGGACTTCAGACTAAACTGAATTATGAACTGGCAATCCCACAAGAACACTATCTGGACATTTCCCTTTAGCATATGCCACTTAAACACAATCTATCCACATGAAACAGAAGAGTCTTTTATCTGCCATAGGTGATTTTTCCCAATTAATTTATTAAGGGAGCTTGAGGGGAATATTCAGAATGCCACATGGTGTGAGCAGATAAATAACATGTCCCACTGTAGATGTTTTCCAACTTAGCCTGTATTTATCTCAAGCATTAAATAAAAACACTTGAGCAATGGTGAACATGGTTCTTAACAGCAATATAAATTCAAGAAACCCAAAATGCTGTTAATTTTGTTGATTCTTTTGCTGTGCCAAGTGTAACAGGCCGGTAAATTCCTACAGAGAAGATCTAATTCATGCATACCTCTGCTGGAATGATTTTTAGGGATGTACTCACCAGAAGATGATGCACAAGAGTACACAGAATGGGTTGGAATTTGCATACAGAGAAGAATAAAACAGAATTAATCCCATTTACTATCATAACAGCTAACTATAAATTCTAATTTAGCTGATGTGATACCAAACATTGACATCTTGGACTAGATTGACCATGAAGTTGTGATTGATGTCATGCAAACTAACTTGATCCTTCAGCAGTAGCTTAAAGACATTAATATGCTGTTAGTCAGACCAGCCTTAAAATGTTAAAATTCTACCAACATTTTCCCAATCCATTTAGGTGAAGAAACATGGACACAACAGCCATCCAGCTTTTTCAAGGTTACACTGCCTTTCATGAAAGAAACCAGGAGCAATTCCACATGCCAAGTCAGTAAATAAAACTAGATTTAGAAGAGTATTAATTCCATTTTTAATCAAGGAAAATGGAAGAAATAATTAAAAACTAATAATCATTATGGAAGCCCAGATGAAATATTTGTTGGGTTTAAATTAAAATGGTCTTGCAATGGACTAACAAAGAGTTGTATTTCGAGTATTTTTAACACTTTCTTACTAAAAACAGCACAGTGCAACGTGCACACTCCTCCCTGATGACAGCCCACAGAACATGGCTGTCTGTGAGAAACTGGAAGAACAAATGGTCATTTAGTCCAAAACTCCACTCAATTTTTATAGGAAACCACGACAACCCAGCCCAGGCATGTGGTTTGTATCCCTCACGCTCTCAGGGATCAAGCTCTTCATATACATTTATTCGTAATCCTTTGAGCACTATTACAGTGTCACAATGGAAATTAAATAACAGCTTGCAAGTGTAGCTATTGAGATAATCACACTCAGCCAGGGAAAAAACCAGCAAGCCCCAGCCCTCAAATCCCCAATTCCCAGTGAAACAGCCAATGCCAACAGGTAGCATTTCAGATCCCACTCTGCACTGCTGAATAAATTCCATGTTATACAATGCTGTCCCATGGGGAAGAGCCATTTTCTGTTATTAGTCTGATGGAATAACCTGCAGCACTTACATGGGGCGTGTTCGTGCTCCTGTTGTTCAACGAGATTTTCGGAGAACGCTCGGCTCAGATGTGGGGGGATGTTTTTCAAAGAAGGGCATGTGTATTTAATGCTGAGGACCCTTTTTTTTCCCCCTGAGTTTCTGAATTCTAGAGGATTCTGTTCAACTGCAAGCCAAGAATTTCAGCAGGCAGCACCCCGGCTGCCTGACAGCTTTATTAGTTTATTCAGTTGTGAAGCTTAAGCAAAAGCTGTATCTCACAGAGAAGGTACTAGATTAGGGCTCTGCTCTCCAACTTAATTTCACGGATTCACAGGCAAGTATCTGAAATCTCCCCTCATCTCAAATCTCCTTTTACAGACAGAGAAATTCCTTTCATATATCACTGAAATAGAGCCAGAATAAATTACAGGATCGCAGAACGGCCTGGGTTGGAAGGGGCCTTAAAGATCATCCATTTATTCAGGTGAGGTACTCAAGCAGGGGACATGGTGGTGACAAATATCTCCTTAGACAGCAGGGACTGAGCTCAACAAGGCATAATTTCATCAGAGCATCACAAACCACGACGTCACTTTGCTTCACGGAAAAGGCCTCTCTGAAAATGAAGTGAAAGGAATCACATGCACCTCCTTAAGAGACAGCCAGAATTCAGCTGATACACAGACTTGTGGGGCCCACTCAATTACTTGGAGATAATATTGCAATAAATTGTAGGTCAGGCATGGTGGAATATGAATCCCTGGCCCCCGGCACTCATCTCCTATGTTTAAAAAAAGAGAAGTTGGACAAAGATAATCCTCTTATTGCTCTGCCGATTTTACTAGCAGAGACTCCAAACATGAAATTTGGTCCAGCTTGAGCAATAAAAAATGATTTTCATTTCCCAGCCTCCCAAATCTCTGTCTCTCAGGAGCTCTCCGAGCTCCAGGAAAGGTAGGCTGGATCCAGCCCTGAGCACCCACCAGCCCTCCTGGCTTTTGAAAGCTCTTTGAGTGGGGAGCTGAGAAAGAGGTTGGAGAGGCCTCCACACAAATATATTAATTTCTGAGACCTCTGCAGAATTCTGTTAAAAAGCCTCATCAGTGTGGTGCTGTTTGGTGCAAGTGGGGTTGTGAAAAGCAGGAGCTGCCAGGAAGGTGTGAAGTTGCCGTCTCTCCCTTCTGTGCCCAACTCTGAGTAACACAGAGCCATGACTAACATCTCAGGGCAGATTGCAGCGAGGCAAGACATTTTATTGCCATTTAGGCAATGAATCAGTAGCTCTGGGAAGAATAAAAACCTCTACAAGTTGCTATCTTCACATATCCAAATACAGATTTCTTTTTTTAAAAGAGAGTTTGATAAAAGGATAATTTTATATACCTGTTGAAAGTGTGCTAATCCTTAATTCCTTCTCATCAGTATTACACACTGCTAAAATCCTGAATCACAGAGCCAGAGAATACCCTGAGGTGGAAGGAACCCCCAAGGATCATCCAGTCCAACTCCTGGCCCTGCACAGGACACCCCAACAATCCCACCATGTGCCTGAGGACAACCTGTCCTCTCTTGGATTTGTTCTCTCCATGAATAATCCAGGACCTAAGCAGGTTACAGAAAAGTCAGTGGAAGCAACAGGTAGGCAGAGGTTTCAAAAGTCTGACACTGTTCCCTTAAGTGACTCATTTTGGGGTTCAATGAGCAAAAAGTGCATTAAAATTTCACAGGATTCCTGTACAGAAATAGCTCTCCACAGCTGGCTGGCTTCAAGTGAGATGCACACTCTGATGAGCAGGTTCAAGATTGCTCTGAAAAAGCTGAGTATCTGCTGCTCATCTGCAATCTTGTGTAAGTGCCAGGTGAGCTGTGCTGCTCCTAAACCCGCTGTGCCATCTCAGGCAACATAGGCTGGGCAGCCACCTCAAACACAACCTGAAACCTTTTGGGATAAGCACCGCACAGCTGAAGCAGGCTCTGGTGACAAGCAGGATGTAGCCCCTCACCCCCAGGAAACCCTGGAGCTCAGACTAGGACCAACAGTGACTGTATTTACAGGGGGTGGCAGGTCTATGTCAGCTGGACCTCAGATTAACTCCAAAGGTAATTCCTAAGACTTCTTGTTCCTCTTGCAGACAACAGCTCTAGGCTAAAACAATCTCAGGTTAAATGCACTGGAAACGTGCAAACTTTGGGGGAAGGTTCAAATTGGGGGTAGGAGGAATTTCTTCACAGAAAGGGTGGTCAGGCATTGGAAGGAGCTGCCCAAGAAGGTGGTGGAGTCCCCATCCCTGGAGATGCCCAAGGAATGACTGGACGTGGCACTCAGTGCTCTGGGCTGGGTGATAAGGTGGGGATCAGTCACAGGTTGGACTTGATGGTCTTAGAGGTCTTTTCCAACCTCAGTGATTCTGTGAAACCCCATGATCCCAATCACAGCTTCAGGTACACCTTCCCTCCAATGCCTCTATTTCCAAAGAATCCAGTCCCCTTCTCTCAAAGATGCAGCTCCAGCAGCCCAAGCCCTGCAGACAGCTTTCCTCTCAAAGCCATGCTCCCAAAGAAGCCTTGATTTCTCTCCTTCTGTTTGCCCAGAAGCACAGACCAAAAGCTGACTGTGGTAGGCACCACAGTTTTCTCATGCTCCTGGACAGCCACGTCCTGCTTATTCCCTGCATTGCTTCATGTTCTTTGGAAATACAGGCTCCAGCTGTTGGAGCACCTATGTGGATGTGCAATTTTGCCCTTCTCTTGCCTCAACCTCCTGCTACAGAAAGGCTGGAGGCCACAATTCAGCAGAGAGGCAGAGCTGGGGGGGAACAGACAGCCCATCAAGGAGAGACAGGGGCTACCAGGGACACTGCTAGTGAGTCCTCAGTCTTTGTGGAGCTCTGGACATTATATTAATTTACCAGCTCCAGGTGGCTCAAAACAACTGACTGGATCTGCTGCCTCTTCCTCTTAATTTCTCCTTAAAAAAAACCTCCATAAATTCCAAACTTGAAGGTACACTCAGGTAACCATGTCAAGCATAAAGACCTGTTTGAAACAGTAAACAGGAGCTGAAATGTCATGCATTGATTCAGATACCTCCAGGAATGACAGCTCAAAGGAACATATCACATAGTATGACTTTTCAAATTTTTAAAAGCCAGGCTGGTAAATTACAGTGATTTATCACTCCACAACAAAGTACACACACACAAAAGTGCTTCCCAGAAAAAGACTGCCAAGCAATCATCCAGATGTTACTAAAGCATTAAGATTAATTTGAAAAAAAAAAAAAAAAGAAAAGAATAAAATCAGTGAGGAAGTGACTCCCACAGACTTTTTTTTTTGTCATAAATTTTATCCTGCAACTTCCAACTTAATTGACTTCTGGATTCTGCCTCGAGTCTTACACCCAGGCTGTGTGTTTCTGGTGCCTGCTACTGCCCATCTCACATCTCTTATACAAAAATGCAACTTTCCTCCCACTTAATGGAAAAAAACCCCACATTTTTATTGTTGCAGTAGTGCAAAGATTAAAAAAAAAAGAAAAAAAAAAGGGCTCCTTTGTTACTGCTAAAAAAAGCACATGAGTCATTTTTCACCAAAACAACCTTTGGCACACATTACACATCACTTACAGCCAAAAGTCATCGGATGCCTCACAAAAGTTCTCAGTCACCACTTGAATTCAGTGCATAAACCTGCAGCGATCACTTAGCAATCACACAACCTCACCTGGAAACCTGGAGCAGAAAATGCTTCAATTCCTGCAGCACTTGGTGAGCAGATTCCTCCCTGCGGAGTCAGATGGGCCTCACCAGAGGGATCCCCCACCAGGAGAAGTGGGAAGTGACTGGCAAAGGGAAGTGAGTGGCCTCCCCATGGCTGAGCAGCAGTGGGCAAAGCCAGAAGGCTCAGGCACAACCTCTGCTTTGGGTCTCCAGGTTTTCCCAGCATTCATGCAGAAACAAGGCACGGGCAAGGATATGGAGTCCCCATCCCTGGAAGTGTCCAAGGAAGGACTGGATGTGGAACTCAGTGCTCTGGGCTGGGGGACAAGGTGGGCATCGGGCACAGGGGGGACTCGATGGTCTCAGAGGTCTTTTCCAACCTGAATGATCCTGTGATTCTGTGAAGTAGCTGCACCCAGCAGCTTCCCAGCTCCCTTCCCAGCTGTGGCCTTGCGCAATGGAGAGTCTTTTGTCTCTATTTCAATGTCTGAGGGCCTGGGGCACACTCCGAGTACACCTTCCCCACCCAGGTTAATGCAAATGAATAGCAAAGCAATTCCCAGCTGGGAAGCAGACAGCAGAAGGTTCTCTGTCTTCCCTCAGAGCTGAGACTTAGAGGGACTTGACTGCAGGACCACAGAGGGATGTTTGCTCACCTAGGAAAGTCACAGCACTGGGTTTTCTGAGTGCTAATAGGGGTTGCAAAGCCCCCCCTCACCCCACTTTTCACTCCCACTTCTGCTACCTCAAAGACTTCCAAAAACTGCTTTCTGGCTTTGGACAAAGTGCTACAGAAAAGGTCTAGCAACTCTCCTGGTCCCTCCAGCTGCAGCTCTGACTTGCTGCACCCTACACTGCCTACCTACAGAGCATGATCCTTTGACAACACCCCTGCTTGCAGACACTCACACCATTACAGCAGCACCTACGTGAGCAAGGTTTGTGGTCAGCCCCAAATCAGCTTCCAGAGGTGCTGCTCACTGCCTGTAACTCAGGTGCACCTTTGGCAATGCAAGGTAACTCAATTTATCCTGTGCCAGTCCCAGTGAAGTAGCACCACAGCAGGCACATGATGCCTGGCCACTTATTAAACCCCGTTAACACCACTGTGAGTCTGAGCTCTTAATTACCTCATAATGTAGAAATGTAGAATCATTAAGGTTGGAAAAGACCCATAAGACTATCTAGTCAAACCATGGGGCATCTGGACCAGTTCTAGACAATACTAGAGCATGCCAGAGTTGAACAACTGTCCAACTTCCAGCCCCAGGCCTTGCCCTGGAAAGAGCACCAGAGGGTGAGAGGAGGGTGGGAACTGCTGTGGGCACAGACAGCAGCAAGGCCACGGAGCCTCCCGAGCCAAACCAGGCACAGAGCCCCTTCCCAGGACCAAACTACACGGGGCCCCTCATCCTAGAAGTGCCCAGATGCACATCCTGCCTAATGGGCACCCCCCTACCATGCTGGGATCATTTATTGGCTTGGCTTTACCAGAGCACTTTAAGCAACCTGAGAACATCACATCCCAACTCTCATGGAAAGCCTAATTGGAAGTCTCAAAAAGCAATTACACTAAAAGCACTGTGCAGTGAATCAACAACTACCTGTCTGCCCACAGCACCGGCCCATGGGGCTGTGAGAGAAGCTTCACACATGGGAACAGCACAACAGCTTCCCCCTGGAAGGAAGAGGGGCTTGGTAGTTCTCACAAACACTCTCCCCCTTCCTCAAATCCCCTGACACCACCCCACCGAGAACACAGTGAGTCTGCTGAGCCAGGGGAAAGGACGTTCGTGTTTGTTTCCAGTTCACTTAGAATCTGAGATGTCATAACCAATAAAAACTACAGTCTGGTTCTAGAAACCCCTGCATCTTACGTGACCTGTGCCTTGTGAGGAACAATAAAAACATCAATATCTGCGTGGTAACTTCCCGTTTCATCCCCTGCTTCTGCACTGCTTGCGGCACAGCTGGGCTAATCCCATTCCCACTGCTCTGCATCCTGACCTCCTTAAACAACATCATGTGAGGATGTTAAAACACTCTAATCTATAAATAATGTATTCCCCTCATCCAGCAATGGATTACTGGGCCATAAAACTCACTGGCATGCACCACGCAGTCACCAGTTTAATGAAATAATACCAAGAAAGACACATCGGTAGAGAGTCATCCTCTGTCTTGATGAATTCTTGTAAAGATTTGATGCCACTGTTATTTTTACACTGGATTTTTCTTTATCATTAATTATTTAGAAGCCAGTATTTCATTCTAGAGACCTTTTTTCTGCCCCCCCACCAAAGACCCTTTGTTTTTTTGAGCTCACAACATGGCAGAAGACCAGCACTGGGTAATTAATCAGAGCCAAAGTGAAGGGGAAGCAATAAGGTCTCCCTGCTGCCATTCACCACAGGACCATGCTCTAGACCCAAGCCAACCTGTCGTCCCAAGCTTGGAGTTCTCATTTCTGCCCCCTCATCCTCCCACCCCAGCTGCTGGCAGGAGGATACCCAGGCATTCCCTGGACCCTGTGCTGGGCCAGTCCAGGTCACAGATTCTGCAGGAAAATTAGCTGTATTTTCCTCAGGGTTCATTTTCAAACAACCATTACCTACAACTCAAGCCTTAGTGTGTAACTTCATTTAAAGTTAAATGAGTCTGCTCCAAACACTGATGTCTAATAGACTCACTGCCACTGCTGTGATGGTGTAAAATCAATACCTCTCCTCAACACCAATCCCAGCAGGAATCCTACCACTGATTTCCCTGAGCAAAAGCATAAAGCTCAAGCAAACGCTTAAATGATGCAAATTTGCGGTTTGGCAGAGTTTTTCCCAACCGGCATTCTGGAAAAATAAAGTGTTTCTGCCTCAAAACAGGTTGGAACCCTCCTAAAACCAGGCACGCACCCTTTAAAGAGCATTTCCCCAGGAAGTGTAACCAGGCCTGCCACGCTTGATCCCTTGGCTCCATTTGCTCTGTTTAGCAGACCAATTTTCCACACCTTTTTCGTAAAGCACAGCTCACTTTTAACTCTGAAATGAGGGGGGAAAAAAAGCAACCCACCAACACCCACCAAACCTCCTCCCTTCGTTCCACGGCACCGATCACGTGTGGAAATTTAAATCCCTCCTGCAATATTAAAACGCTTGTCAAAGGGATTAACAGCAACCTTGGCAATGGGGATCTGGGATATTAAACAAAACTATTAAAGCACTATACTTCCAACAGCTAGAGGGTGACTTAATTCCCCAAAAAAGGTGCACATTATCCTTCGCCTGTGCCCTGGAGGATTACTCATGTCTGATGGGTTGCAGTGTGTCGCTGAGTCAGGGCTGAACTCTGCCCATCAGAAAGCAAGCCTGTGTCCCTGAGGAAGCAGGAGCCATATCTGACATTCCCACAGCAGCCCTAGAGACAGCAGGTCAGGATGGAGAGCCAGGAGAGGATGGTGAGGATCCCCCCTGACGGCAGCACGCTCCCCACCTGGTGATTAGTCCTAATGCTTAGTCACAGTAATTGCAGGGCCAGGGCTCTGTGCTCACATTTCCTGTCACCAACCCAAGAATTAGGCAATTTAGATTTCAAGATAGCAACTGGTATATAAAATAACTTGATAAGCGATCGCAGGAGTAACAAGGAGAAAAATGAGCAACTGGATCCGGAGGAGGTTCCCCCAGTCCCTGCTCTGCAGCATTACCAGATCTTCAGCAAGCATGGGACCCCCCAACCCAGCCTTCCCACCCTCAGCACTGCCCAGCACTGCCTTCCAGCTCTCCCCACCTCACACAGACACCCAACAGAGCGTTCAATTCAAGTTGAAACCTTCCACAGGGCTCATTTTCGACAATTAAAGAGCATGGCAACCTGTAATTACTGAAAATAAAGCCAGACAGCTGGAGAGGGGAACATCTTTAGTAGGTAATACGATACTACATTTTCTCTCCTAGGGAATTCAGCTGTTGAGTCCCCAGCTCCCACTCAGTCAGTTCGAGCCCTGGGTGTCTGCAGTGAACTCAAGCGCTCCCTGGGAGCAGTGCAAACCCTGGAAAAGCAAACAACACTTGACAGCCCAACCCAGAGAATAGAACACCTCTGTCCACACTGAGGAAAGACAGGAGTTAGGAGAGGAAAGCCTTAGGGGGCTTTCTGGGCACACGGTGCCTTAGACAGCACGACAGCGCTACACCCCCAAACACGTTTTCCAGCTCGGGCCAAATTCCAGCTGCTCCTACTCCCCTGGCCCAGCACAAACGAGGCAGGCAGGGCTCCTCTTACCGCTCATCATCAGCAGCACAAACATCTTCGCCCGCTGTACTTCCCAAGCCCCAGCCGCCGGTAAGAGAAAGGAGGAAGCGCCAGCGTTTCATTCCCCTTCTGCTTCAGAGTGGGTGTAACTCCTTAAGTTTCATGCTAAAATGAGATGGGTCAATTGGGTGTGTTTGAAGGTTTGGGGTTTTGCCATCCCTCCCTTCCTCCCTCCTCCCCTTCTCCCCTCCCTCTCCTGATTAATTCCTCCCGTCACAGGCTTCAGACGAGCTGCCACTCAGCCCCGCTGGCTCCTGAAATCTGAATTCCTAAGGACATCCCTCCGGGGTGGCTTTAACTCACCAGCCTGACACGCTGCGAGAGGAGCCAGGAACTAAAATTCCCAGTCAGCCCACGGTGCGACTGCACCACGTTGTCCTGGGGATTCTGTCCTGCTTGCAGGGAACAACTCACCAGCAAGACATAAAATAAAACACTTCTGACCTACTCTGAGCCTTTTGCCGCTGCCCTCAACTCCCTCCCATCCCCAAGGATTCCCCCTAGTCTGTATCCAGATGGTGCTTCTGTAGAGGACCAGCAACTGCCTCCCACTAAGCTGCTCACAGGTGCAGAAAAGTTTCCAGGATCAGGAACTACAGGGAATTAAAAATTACACGCAGATCTGGTTTTACTCAATTCACTACTTCCACATAACTGTTTCTGGATTAGGATTTGAGCAGCAGCATCCTCCAGACCAGGGTTGGCTAATGGTTGCTATAAATAAGAAATACCAACACAAAACCCAAACCATCTGTGTTTATTTCCCCCAACTCCCCCCACCTTGACTCTGCACCACTTATGCTGGGCAAGGAAAACAGGTATGAAACAACTCTGGAAATGAAGCAGAAAATACAGTAAATATTTTTTACAAGCAGAAATCAAATTAATAAACAAATTAACATGTACAACTCTGCGTGATATTTCACAAACACAGAGTACTGAGCAATAACCATACCCTTGCAGTCCCACCCTCTGCAGCCCAACAGGGACCACAAGTTGGGAAAAGGACAAAACCATTAGGAGAAGAACAAAACAAAATGGTAAAAGGTACATGCAGGAGCCCAGTTCTGACACAGGGTTGGATTAAACAGCTGTAGTGAGGCTCCACACGCCCGGGTGCTGGAGCAGAGCAGGGGAGGAGATGATTCTATTTTGGGACAGGGATGAGATAGTCGGGGAAGCGATTTGATGCAGCACAATCATCCTCACACCCCCATTATCAGGAGCAGACGTGCAGGCTGAGCTGCCTGGCACCGCAGTGAGTCTGAGCCCACTTCAAACAGCACGCTGGGTTTAACTTCACATCTCAGATGTTTCTGATATACCCGCCCACGCTCAGAGAGCACCAGATCCCCCGTGACCAGGGGCACACCTGATAAGCACCAGAGTCCTGCCCCTTGACAGCAGGAAAGGGCTGAAGGAGGGACGGGATTAGATGTACTGTTTGGACTGGAAAGCACTGAAACAATCCATCCTCAGCACTATCAATTTAAACCCCATATGAGCAAACCAACAGCTCCCACTCACAGGCCAGGCAGGCCAAACAAACGGGAGGGAAGTTTTCAGGGCTGGGAACCAGCAAACCCCGAGCAGGCAAGCAGGTTTGGCGAGCCACGAGTGACTCACAAGGCGACGGGGGCTGCTGCTACCTGCCCTGGGGTTCACTCAGGCACGGCCACCTCCAGCCCATTCCAGCAGCCCAACAGGCACAGCCGCCCACCCGCCATCGATCCCACCGGCACGGACACGGCGTGTACGTGCACACAGGTGTGCAGCACACCAGCTCCCACAGACACACCACAGTCACAGCCCGTCCTGGAGGAGCAACAGGTGCTTAGGATGGCAGATTGCAGTGATTGTCTGGAGAGATTTTCGGCTTCAGAGGTCTAAAGGCTGCACACGCCCTTTTGCCGCCAGTCCCAGGTCCGTTTGCATTCTGTCACAGCAGTTTGGGGCATCTTTTCCTGCTATCTGGCATGGCCAGAACTCCCAGGAAAACATGAACTTCAGTGAATCCTAAGTCTGACCACCTGTGAGTTTTAAATCCCGGAATCATTTAGGTTGGCAAAGACCTCTGAGACCATTGAATCCACGCTGTGCCCGATCCCCACCTTGTCCCCAGCCCAGAGCACTGAGTGCCACCTCCAGTCCTTCCCTGGACACCTCCAGAGATAGGGACTCTACCACCTCTCTGGGCAGCCCCTTCCAATGCCTGACAACCCCTTCCAAGAAGAAACTCCTCTGGATGTCCAGCCTGACCCTCTCCTGGCACATATTGAGGCCATTTCCTCTTATCCTGTCCCTTGCTCCCTGGGAGCAGAGCCCAAGCCCCCCCCGGCTCCCTCTTCCTATCAGGGAGTTTCAGAGAGCGAGAATGTTCAGTGGAGATGGGAAAAGCAAAGCAGTGACTTCCCCAGCACCAGAATAAAAACCAGCCAGCAATAAATATGAAACCTGAAGTATGGAGAGAGATGCTCAGAGGGAGAGGCAAGGGAAGCCTTCTCCTCAGCCCTCCTCCAAAACTCCGTGAGAAACGAGACACCAGGCCTCCAGGGAAGCGTGGCTGGGGCAAGCGAGCCAGCAGGGCCGGGGATGCTGGGAGCAGGTGGCCCTGGACACTCGGGAATGTGTGGAGCAGCCACCCAACGAGAACCTCGGCGAGAGCCCTCCCGGGCAGTGCTGTGGCTTGTCAGCTCTCGCCTGCCCGCTGAGGGAGAACAGGCATTTCCAGGGCCCGGCCCAGCACCCCGGCCCGGCTGACGCAGTTGGATACACGCCTTTTGATGTGGGCTTCCCGAGGGCACACGAGCCAGCTTATATAAACCTCAGTGCTCTCCTCACTAAGCAATTAGTGACGACCTACCAAAACCTGTTTTAAGACAACTCAGTGTATTCTGCCTGGAACGGGCTGGAGACAACCAGGCCAGGACCTCCGCTAGGTGACTGGAGGGGCCGTCGCCTCCAGGAGCTTGAAGAAGTGGCCATCAGCTAAACCCTGCAGCTGGACAGAGCAATTAACCCTCTCCTCCTCAGCTGAGTAAAGATGATACTACTGGGAAAAGCTTCTTTTTCTTCCAGTGTCAGCAGGATGAATCCCACCAGCCTGGAGGAGACTGAGGGCAGAGCTCATCGGGGGCTGCAGCTCCGATCTCTGCTCTCTGTGAGCACTGGCAGCACCCAGGGAATGGCCTGAAGTTGTGTCAGGGGAGGTTTAGGTTGGATATCAGGGAAAGGTTCTTCTCCCAGAGGGTGGTTGGGCACTGACCAGGCTCCCCAGGGCAGTGACAGAGCTCCAGGAGCATTTGGACAACACTCTCAGAGACAGGGTGGGATTGTTGGGGTGTCTTGTATAGGGTCAGGAGTTGGACTCAGTGATTCTTGCAGGTCCCTTCCAACTCAGGATATTGTATGATTCTATGAACCTTCCCGGGAGTCCACAGGCTCTCCCAAATACCAAGCTGAGACGTGGAGATCCCACCACAGAGCCCAGAGGAGAAAGGTCCCACTACACAACACTTCTCCATGGTGAGAGGAAGGGAGAGGGAGTCCCATCAGACACAGCCTAGGTCTGCATCCTGCATAAAGGTGTGTTTATCAACTCTAATTAACATCCTGGGCCTCTCACACCCTGGCACACCTGCTAATTAGTGCACATGAGTTAATATCATTTTAACAATGGATTATCACTTTGGGCAGAAAAAAAGGGAGTCACTCCAGCACAGTGACTCACCTCGAGCACAGCAGGAAGGTGAGATATGAGGAGCATCGGCCACGCTCCCACAGGGATCTCAGACCGTATCTCTTTAACTAAGGCTTACCTTACAAAGCCAAGGTGCTTCAAAAATTCATGATTGTATCTGTCTTATTTTTCACCTGTGCACGCAGGTGGCCTTGGAGAAGCATCCTGTCTCCATCACCCAGACAACTGGAGCCACCCTGGTCTTTCTGCAAGTCCTGGTGGAGTTTCTAATGTGATCATCACCTACTTTGATCAAGCACATTTCAGGACACGACCTGGGTCCCAGCAGCCACTAATTATGTGCAAGGAACGACCCCAGGGGAACACCAAGATGCTGATGCCCAACCCCAGTTTTGGTCCTACTCCAAATATTCCATAAGCACAGACTAATCTGGCAGCGCTCGCAGGCACCGGGCACATGTTACTGGGACATAACAGCCCTTTTCCAGGTAATGCTGCAAACTGCAGCCCTACAAATGTGACCTAGGCTTCCAAGTTCAAGCCAGCTCTGGCACATCCCTGTGGCTAATGTGGCCAAGCCATATGTTCACCCTGGGAATCCCTCTCTCCTGGGAGCAGTAGCTGTGCCTGTGCAGCCTCTCACACATGGCAGGAGCAAAGGGTTGTCTCTGTGTAGGTGGGGACACAGTTTGACTCATGCCATCTTGTACTCAATCATAAACTGAAGAAGAAAGCTGACTTAACTTCCATTATTTTTTATTTTTAAAACCTCAGCTTTCTAACTGGATCTCTGTGATGTAGCAGCTCACAAGAGGGCACTGGTGGAAAACCATCACAACACCATCGGAATCACTTCTACCCCCTCAAATTGATGTTCTCCCTGCCTGCCTTCCCCTCATCCAATAAAAACCTGCAAACCAACCCTTGGCAATTACAGAACGTTAATGCCATGAAAAATTATCCTGAGTTGAATGTATCCATATTCCCTGTTATCAGAAAGATTTTCTCAGCCTCATGTTTCTGTTTGGGATTAGGAAGGGAGTTGTGAAAGGCAAGTATTGTTCAGTCACAAATAGTTCCCTTTCAGCCTCTACAAAAGTCAGGTAATGAATTACAGGAGGTTTTTTTTTCCTTTGGAGAGGTCAGCAGATATATCAGCTCACGGGAAAGCTGATCCCCGTTGTTACGCTACAAGGGTAGTTGAAAAAGGTTTCTAATGAGCTCCAGGGAGTGGATGCTGGCCATGAGCCAGCACCCTTGCCTGCAAATCCAAGACAAATGACAAGAGGCAGGAGCCACCTCTGGCTCGAGCACAAGTTAAAATTTAAGGCTTGTGTTTCATGGCGTTGCTTGTGGCTGGAAGCTCTTGCACCAACGTGGGCACCACGCTTGCAGACACTCACAGGATTCCCTGAGCTGGAAAGGCCCTACAAGGATCATCCAGTCCAACTCTTGGCCCCGCACAGGACACCCCAACAATCCCACCATGTGCCTGAGAGTGTTGTCCAAATGCTCCTTGAGCTCTGGCAGCCTTGAGGCTTGTCTTGTCACTCAGCATGTGTCAGCTCACATGAAAGGGCAGAGCTGCTTCTCTCTCTCCTGGGACCGTGCAGGTCAAACACACACCTCTGGGTATACAGGATCAGTATCTGTAGAAGAACCCTGTTTCTAGTCATCCAGCATCAAAAACACACCTGCAGTGGTGAAGCTCTTCTGGACATACACGCATACCCAAAGTCACCACGAGCTCCTGCACCTCCCTGGTACCGGGGTGGATTTAGAGGGTGCCCAACACCAGCAGGATGTGCTCCAACCCAGTTCCCCCAGCCCAGGGATGTGGCTATGGCTGGCACACCTCACGTTGCACAACCCTCAGGGCAGCACCCACAAGCCCACTCAGTCCTTACCGCAACGGCCGTGTGGTGCAAGGATAAGCCGGAGTTTAACAAAACAGGGACTGTTTCCCTTTTTTGATGAGAAGCCTCAAAGAAGGAACGTTTTATTCAAGACCTCTAATGCAAACACCTCCTCTCGCTTCTCTGAAAGAACTTAGGCAGTAGCTGCTGTCATCTTCATGCAGAGTTCTGACACACTTACACTGCATCCCTGCCAATAGATTTAATTTGATTGGAAAAATCAGCTCAAAGCGAGAGTGACAAGCTGCACGCTGATGACGGTGCTGTCAAATGATGGATAACGTAGGTTTACTTCAGTTGTCAACATTTTTCAACACTAAAAATAGTCATCACAAGCTTCTGGACTCACTGCACTGAAGTATTAAACACACAGGATATTGACACTCTCAAAAGCGCCCGAAGCCACTGACAGCCAGGGAGTAAAAACAGAAATGTGTGATGGACAGCAAAGGTCTCTGAGTGTTACTTATTTTGAGAATTAAAAACAATACACTACAGCAGGAGATCTCATAACCACACTGGCCAAAGCAAAGACAAGATGCTGCACACACCATCAAACAGAACAGCACAATATGGGCTGCAAACACAGGCAAAGATGGAGAGAAAGAAAGGGAAAAGCTTACAGAGAAGATTTTCTCTCTTGTTACCCAGCTCTTGGTCAGGATCTCAAGGAAAGGAAGGGTAGAGACTTTCCCACGGTAGCTCCTCATTTCCCTCTTGTCATCCATCACCTGCCCAGCCCAGCAAGAAAAGGCACAGAGCCATGAGGTTGGGGAGGATGGGAAAGCCCAGGAAAGGCAAGGAGTGCTGCTGGAGGGCTGAGATTTCCAGTCAAGGGATGAGCTCTCTCCAGTGGACACCAGCCAGGAAGCAGCTCACCAAAGGGAACAATGGTTTTATGGGTAAGGTGGCAGAGGAGGACAGGGGGAAAGAAGGACCATTTACAAACCAAATTCAGCTTGTTATTCCCTCTGAGGCACTGGGATGACAAGCACAGGCAGGGTTGTCCCTACATTAGGCCATTATTTATAGCAGAAAGAAAATGAAGCATCATAAGGAATTATTAATTAGATGTTACCATAACCTTGTGTAGAATTGAAGCAGCACTCTGATGTGCTTTGCAAATAATTAGCAAATTAACTTTCACAATGCCCCTGAGAGGCAAGTATTATCCCCATCTCCTGCACAGCCCTGATGGAAAACAAAAGGCAGAATTTGGGCAGATTGATCCCCTGCCCTGGCCAAGTGTACAGCTGCCTGAGCACAGGGAGGGGACATCAAAGAGGAAGAGGGAACTGGGAGCACACTGGTTACATCTCCCATGTCATCAGACCACAAGTCACACTGCTCCTCTCTCTTAAACCCCAGCTCAGGCCACCCAAATCCTTGTCCCCAGGATGAAATACCCTCACAGCCATGAATTCGGGGGCTGAAGTCAGGGCTGACTGAGCACCTGATCCTACATTATCTGGCACAGGCACAACTCCTTTCACTCCAGGGATAAATTCCAGTTCACACCAGCACAAGACCAAGTCTCCGTCTCTTCCCTCGCCCTCAGGAGGAGTATGACAGTCCATGTGCAAAGCCCAAAGTTTGCTCAGTGCCTCAGTCTCCCCCCAGCTCTTCCCACAGGAGGGAGGCATCTTCTCTCAGCTCATAGAGAAACCTCTTCTCAGCTCCAGAGCCTTGGGAGGCCAGCGGGCAGAGACTGGACCATCCCCATCCATCCCTCCCACTCTGCCTGTGCAGACCCCAGCCCATGGTCGATGGCCTTGGAGGTTTTTTCCAACCTAAATGATTCTGTGATTCCTCATGTGTTGGCAGCAGGAACTGGCAGGGGAAATGCTCTCCACCCCCAGAAGATCCAAAGGACACAACTGAGCAACTGCTCCTTTCCAGGCTGAGCAAACAGCACGTGGCTGCAAGCACAGACTATCAATGTCTAACTCCAGGGACACAGCAGAAAGCATCCTGCCAGTAATTCCTCTGTCTTGGCAGTGCTTCCAGCTTCCCCCTTTCAGCAGAGCAAGAGGGCTGCACAAGTGTCCTTGCTCCCTCCCTCCCACACTGAGCTTTCTACTGGAGAAGGGGGACCAGAGCAGCATCAGTGTCACCCACACACCCCCTCCTCATGTCACTGCCACCTTCACCCCCGTGTGTGGGGGTGACTGGCACATCCAAAACAGAGTCACTTCCTGAACAGCTCACTGTCAAGTGGTGGGAGAGCGGGAAAGTCAGGGAAGGGAGCACAAAGTGCTGCTGTGACTTTCTGCCGGATGCACGTTCCCAAAGAGACAGACTGGCATCTATTTTGGACGTGCTGCATAAAAATAAAAGATGCTGGTTGACTGCACATGTTCTCATTTTTAGAAAACAAGCTCCAATTTATTTCTTCTATTACAGCCATATGGTAAAAAAAAAACCAAACAAAAAACACAAATCCAAAACTTCCCTTCAATGTCACCTCAATGAAAAGAAGCCCTGACCTGGTTTTCAACCTCCCCAGACCAGAGCACGGCACAGGAATCACACTGTTCAGTTAACACCTCTCTGGGAGACCTTGACCCAAAGCCCTCCAAACTAAGCAGAGATCTGGATTGCAGGTTCTGCCCAGAGAGCCACCAGCACTGACTTTCACAAGGTCACTCAAGGTTATAAACACCACAGCTGGCAGACAGGGCTGGCACAACTGGACTTACCACACATGTCTGAGTGCCTTCCCTTTTTGTCCTTTTCTGTTAACTTGTACATTGGATTATATCCATGAGGCTACACCCTCACCCTTGGAAGACCTGCATTAAGGTCTGACCTGAGCCTCGAGCTTCTAATGCCACTGCCACATGACCCTGCCTTTATACTGCCCAAATGTGTCTCTGAAGGCTCAGAGATTCATAATTTCTGAGTGATCCCTAAGACTAAGAGTTCATACACAGATTAACTGCTTAAGCAAGCTCAAAGGCAGAGACCTGGTCTTCTTTTACTGGCAAAAGCCTCGCATTCTAAAAACCATAATAGTTCCAGAACTGCTGATTACTTTTCCTCATTTCTAGTTGTGTGGGGGTTTTTTTGGTTTGTTTTTTTTTTTTTTTTTTTTTTAAGTCCTGCCTGTTCCTTCTACTTCTTATGAGGCTTTTCAGTATTTGGCTGTTACTTGAATGCTAAAGCCTGATTTGGGATTAAACACAACATTTGGGAGGTGGACTCCAATGCTGCCTGCTGTCACCGTTCCAGCTCTAAGAAGCTCGGCGAGATATCAGCACATCAGGGCAGATCCTCCTCTGCATAAGTCTGTGTGACCAAAGTTATTTTTCCCTTATTCTATTCCACACACACACACAGATATGACTGATACACCGTGGGACAGCTGCATGGGGAGAACAGTGGTGGATATGTATTAAAGTGGCAGCAAATAGAGCGGTGGCAGGGAAAACACAGAAATAGGCCACTGAGCAACAAAACAGCTCGGTTTCATCAGCTGCATTAATTGCCCAAAAGCAGAAATGGGTGTGCTTAAGCAAGTCTAGAAGGCTGCACGCAGTCACTTGGAGAAATGACTTTTAAAACTTGGTCCACTTCCCCCACTGCAGCCACACTGGGGAGATAAGGGAACTCCTCAAACCCGTTCCGCATTTCGGGGTTCTGCAGAACCCAGCTGAGCTCAGGGCCAGCACAGAGGGTGTGAGCATCAATCCTCTCCCATCCCAATAATGCACCAAAAACAGAGCCTCCTACATCAGCCACAGATGAAAGTCCTGGACAGACTTCTGCAAAAGCAGAACAAAAAGCACAGAAAGACTTCTGCACTCCTTCCAGTAGGTGATCCTGCAGCATGAGCTATCCAGAGCCACTCCAGGGAGATGCCTCCTCCTCCTCCTCAATCTCCACATGGACCTCTGGCTGGTCCCTAAAGTAGCTCTTTCCTGGAACATCATCTTGCAGGACACAAGTGAAGAAGCTCTAAAATCCACAGCAAAGCAGCACAACCCCATAGCTGGCAAGGAAGGGTTTACCAAGAGTGTCCATCTATCCCTGGGCTTTGGAGTGAAGGATCCCAGTGACACGGTTTATTGGGACCACAAGACAGTTAAACAGGTTCTAAGACCCCTCTTTTCTCCTCAAAAGTGACCACATCAGGGCTACCACATCCTGCCCATGTATTCCCACCTACAGCCTTCTTCTAGCAACCTGGCTCACAAAACACAGCTGGCCAAAACACCACATTTTATTTTCTGGCCATTTTGGCTCCCTGAACTTGCTCACTGTGCAGTGAGGAAATCCCTGGTGCTGCTGCAAGGAGGGAGCAGGAACACAAGGCCCTGATTAGAAGGATAGCTCAGGCTCACAGCCACGTCTCCACCACTGGGCAGGGAAGCACAGGAGGGAAACAGGGCCAGTTTAGAGCAAACCAGGTGCACGACACATGGTTTAGACTCTGGATCAGGACCTTGGTCTGATCCACAAACACCTGTCCATGGCAGGTGTGCGACAGGGCAGGATGTTCCAAGCTGGAAGTGCTCAAGACTTGCTCTTAAAAAGCCCAAGCCACACAAAAGCACAAAAACATCACAGGTGATATTCCTCTTTCAAAACACAAAAAAGGGAATTAACTTTTGCATTTGCCACAGAAGGAGCAACAGGCTCCAAGCAGCAGCTCCTCTGGCCTGAGTCAATATTTGATACCACAGAGTGGGAGAGAAGGGAGGAGAGAAGAGAGAGGAGACTTATTCCATTGTTCTGTTATTTTTTTGTTAAATGCACTGTAGTCTGTGTCCTCCATAAATGCCTGTGCATCTCTTTCCAACAAAATGTCAGCCTTGCGGTGGATTGGAACCTTGGGATTACTGCCCTGGCAGAATTAACATATTAGACATAAAACCCATAACATTTCATTATCCATTGTAAACCATGTGCACTTTCAACTCCAGGGAAACTGGAAATATCACCCAATTTCACTATCATTTGCTGTTAGCTGACTGCTCTGCCACGTGTTTGCACACTAGCATGTTCAATTTGATGATGTATCAGTTTCTGGTTTCATTCTTCTTTCTTTACAATGTTGATGTTTTTTAAAAGAAATTTTTTGTTCCGTTTTTGTTTCCACAAAACCACTCAGTTGAAAAAAACAAAACCAACCAACCAAAAAAAACCTTACCCTGGAACAAAGAAAACAGATCATATTTGTCAAGCTGAAAACACACCAGAAAGAACTTAACCTGATGTCTGAAACAAGGGTAGAAGGCAACACAGAGGGAAGAAAACCTCAAACACAACAGGCAAGACGACTTAGATTTATGGGCACAGTGGGGTCTGTGGTCAATAGTGAGGCACTAAAGGACAGAACCTCTTCCCTCAAAGTTTTTAATTGTATTTCTCCTTCCTACTGTTAGACTGGCTACAAATTCAAAGATTTGAATAAGCCACAGATTTTGTCTGTCTCTTTGGACAAAAATGAGAAGCAGCACAACCACACACACACATGATAAAAGGGCCAGCTGGCAGCAATTTGGAGTGACCACACAGAGGAAGTGTGGGGAGGGACAAGGGCAGGAGAGGAGCCTTTAAAAGCCTGGGTCACACTTACATTGCAACTTACAGGGTTTGCCACAGGGAAATCTTTTTATTTAATCACTTCTGTATCTTTGCAAAGATTAGTGACCAACTGTCCAGATTTAGTGCTGCCATGTTTCTATAAACATGTCTGAACATACTTGCTTGGATAAAACATGCAGCTGCTGACACGGTTTTTCATGTAAACACTTCACTGTGTATCTCAAAGAAGTCTAAAAGTTTTAATTCCTAAAAGACCCCCCGTTCTGCTCTGCAGGCTGTGGAGCTCTGCCCCAGGACAGAGAGGGAAGGGATGGTGAGCAGAGCAGGAGGAGGGTGGGCAGGAGCTGCAAACACACAGCCCAGGGGTTACTACTCACATGAGGGGGTCACAGTAGAAAGCAGGATGGTAGGGAAACATTGGTTGTCCCACACAGCTCCTGGAATGGAAAAGAAAGATGAACAGGTCAGCTCCAAACATCGAGCCAGATGCACACAGCTGCTGTTCACCTGCCTGAGCCCCTGCAACACACTCAGCCAGATCTTCATCACTGACACCACCTCGACCTACTAGTGCAGAGGGGGAAATAATTCAAATCCAAATTGCTTCTCACTATTTACTGCAGTTCCTATCTTGCCAGAGCCACAAAGCCCAATTAAGAGTGTTTCCCCGAGAGCTCCAAGCTCTCAGGGCTGCAGGTAACACTTAATTGTTCCAAAGCAACTTTTTCCACTGGACTTGGGTTTAGCTAATTGTATTATTGATTTGGAGCTTTATAAAAAGCTTGGCTCCCAGTTGCATGCTCTCAGCAAAATCATGTTTGGGGGTTAGTCTGGATGTCACGAAACAACAACCTGGAAGCACTGAGAGAGGTTTAAGGTGGCAAAACAGAATGTGTTTTAAAAACCAATCCCTGGAACGCCTGCCCAAACTGAAGTAGTAGAAGGTGACTCATTCCCAGCAAATATCATCCCTGCACACTGCTCAGAGATGGGAAACATGAGTGGATTGACAACCCCCTGAGCACCATCCAGCGGAGATTTCTGATGGCCCTTCTCCCCAACCAGTGCTCCCCATCACCCCAGGATGTGGGTCTATGGGAGGCAGAGCTGGCTGGCGGCTCCTTACTGGAAATGGTTGTTTTCCCACCACAGGAAAGCAGGAAGAGCAGAGCTCCCCATGGCCATTCAACCCACCACAACACACTGAGCCCTTTCTGAAGCCTTGCAGGTCCAAGTGCTGGGGATGATGTAACACCATCAGACATCTGCCAAGTAAATAAGCAAGCTCCAACATGCCTCACTCCAAACCTGCAGAGCAATTTCCATTCCAGAACAGGAACTTGTACTGGGCTTTAATACTCCCTCCAACAGATCCCCTTCCACAAAGAAAATCTGCGCCCGCTGCCGCAGGAACACGCGTAATCCCTGCAAGCAGATGTCAGGCTCCAAAGCTGAGAAAATGACTTTGTTCTCCAGGATCAGGGAATTTAAAAAGCGAGAAGCTGAAATGTCCTGATGACTTTGGTAACTTAAACCCCAAAGAGGAAACACCTGCTCTCTGAACGGCCGCCCAACCCAACGCCCCCCCCACCCCCCTTTTATGCATCCATAATTCAATGGGAATGGGCTTTTGCTGGTTGACAACACAGAAGGCTCAGCCAAAGTGCTGGAAAAGAGAGGAGGGAGCTGCCAAGAGCAAACAGCCCCAGTCCCACAGCACTGCCCCATCAGCAGCTCTCAGCCAGAAATTCCTGAGCTGGGGTTGCTCCGCAAGGATCCACCAAGCCCAACGCAAGCTCCACCAACCACCCTGATGGGACATCTGGGGTCTGGATCCGTGTCTCAAGTGCACAGTTACACCCTCCTTCTCCCAGCAAATCACTCATGGAAATAACAGCATCTCCCTTCACGATCCAGCAGGTGAAGTACAGCTCCAGCATGCTGCAGGGAAAGGAAGGCATCTGCCCATTTATTTGCTTCAGCACTGGCAGGGATGGGGAGTGGAAAACAAACAAAAAACAAAAACAAAACCAACAAAAATAAAATCCAAACCAAACCAAAAAAAAAAAAAAAAAAGAAACAAAAAAAGTAGAACAAAACAAAAAACCAACACAAAAAGGGCATTTTAATCAAAAAGTAAACAAAAACTGGATGCAGTAATTTTCTCAGAGACCTGCCTGGTAGAGTCCCATGGGATAAAGCCCTGGAGGGGAAAGGGGCCCAGGAAACCTGGTTAACATTCAAGGATGACCTCCTCCGAGCTCAGGACTGATGCATCCCAACAAGGAGGAAGGCAGGTCAAAACTCCAGAAGGCCTGTATGGATGAACAAGGAGCTCTTGGAAGAACACAAAAAGGACACCTACAGAAGGTGGAAGCAGGGATAGGTAGGCTGGGAGGAGCACAGAGAGATTGTCCAAGCAGCCAGGCTGGACGGGGCTTGGAGCAACCTGGGATATTGGAAGGTGTCCTTGCCCACGGCAGGGGGGGTGGAACTAGATGGGCCTTAAAGTCCCTTCCACCCCAAACCATTCTGTGATTCTATGAAAAACGAAAGCCAGGAGCACATGGGCACAACCAGCTTCCTGCAGGATTAGCAACTGCAACAACATGAAGCCAGAAACGGTGACAATCCCGTTATATGACCCAGGAAGGAAGTGAGCTGGCAGCCTGCTGGCCCCCACAGCGCCCCAGGAGAAAGGTGGAGCAGAGGCAGGAGCAGGACCTTCATCAGGCATTAGGCAGCAGCTTCAAATATTCCAACATTCAGCCTAGGTCCTGATACACCTCCATGTCAGCCAAGAGAAGCTCCCACCTGTCGCTGGGCTGGGACAAATCCATTTGGCTGTTTACCAAAAGGTCTGATTCACCTTGTGCTGGTTGTTGCTTTGTCTCAGCACAGCCAGGTTTTCAGGAAAGAAACGCTTTCCCTGGGAACAGAGAGAAACTCAGCCCAAAACAGGGTGTCCCACACACCTCGTGGAGCAAGGACGGCTTGGCAGGAGAGGGACTGTGCCTATAGGTAGCTCGGGCTGGAGCAGCAGCAGATCAGCCAAATTTCTGGGAAGTTTTATCTGCATTCCTACTTGTGCACAAAGGATATCAGCCCTGGAAGTCTTAATTCATGCTGGCCTGAGTCCTAATGATGGGCAGAACTGTGGCTCCACTGCGATTAAATCTGCCTTGATGCATTGATTCCGAGGGATGGGCGGGAGCTTCCCCCTTTTCCCACCACCCCCGGAGGGGTGTGGAATGCCCCAGGGAGAGGCTGTGCTGGCCTTGATCCAGCACTTGGGATGTAGCAGAGGTTCAGTCACCCTGTGCTCAGCACAGACCAACTCCATGGGCACCCTCACAGCAAACACAGAGCACGTGTACCCAAATCCTGCTCCCACCCCAAAAATCCTGCCCCTGCCCCAGCACAGATGTCTGCCCTCAAAGCAGCTCCCCTGGACATGGGGCATTCCCTCCCTTGCCTGGTTAGGGAACGAAGGGCACAAGTGATGGACACAGGGACCACGAGCCAGACTTGTATCCATCCAGACCAGCAAGTCCCCAGGAGAAGCAGACTCCAGGTTTCCCAAACAAGACAGCAATAGCAACAAAAATCCCACTCTTCTTTCCCCATCCTCAAGCCCCTCTTGGAATAAAAGTCCCTCTTGCAACCAGGGTCAGGGTCAGCCCATCAGTTCCAGCACTACTGGGAAGTAAATGTGCTGCAGGCAAGGCAGGAGGTGTCCTGTAATTAAACAGTGCATCAGAACCCCCAGGTGGAAAGAGGCCAAGTCCAGATCAGGTAGACAAGCTCAGCTCTGACATCTTCTAAGTTTAGCTTGCTTAAAACTGTACCTTCAAGGTCGGGACGTGCACTGTTTTTAATGCACCTCTTGAAAGGGGCACAGAAAAACAAGGGAAAATGTTGCTAAAAAAAAAAAATATTCAGTTTTTCTATGTTCAGCTAGAAGATCTACAAAAGAGTTTGCATTTTGTGTGAGAAAAATCTGTGATACCTGATTACCCTGAGGTCAGAGCGTTGATGTTTCCTCCCCACAGGACTCCAGCCTTCTTAGGGATCTGTTTTGTCTTATCTGCAAAGGCCTTTTCTTCCCTTTTGCTCTTTCTCAAAGTTCACAGGGAAACCCCAACATCCCCAACAAGTGCTGTAAATCCCCAGTCCTTCTTTTCTGTTTTAAGGATGGCTGCAGCAGCATGGTATCATCAAACAGTACTTATCCTGGAAAACATGTAACTCCAATTCAACAATCCTATTACATATGCTCCTAGCATTTGTACAGGGGAGATTTAGCTCTTAGCTCTCCATTGCTTTATCTCTTTCTGTGTTTGCCAAGGCAGAAATTATCTCAGGCTATAAACAGGTCATATCCAAATGCTTCTCCAATCTTGCTGCAAATCTGGGGAAAAAAGCCCTGGTCACGTAGCTGCACTACGTGTCCTGATCCTAGCTCAGCACTGGAGTACAGTGGAAAGAGCTATCCCATTTCAACCCATTTTGTGCCAAAAACACAACTTGCACCATCAAGGGGTCTGTTCAGACTCCTCCTGAGGAGTACAGAGCAGAGGGAACCTTTGTCACAGTCCTAAGGATCAGGGTCACTTCATAAGTGCTAAAGGGCAAAGAGCCCATCAAGAGCAGAGCTCCCAACAGCAGAGATGGCAAAAGGACAAAATGAGGAGAAGACAAGAGACATGGACATGTGCATGGATGGAAAACCCCACCATCGACATTTCAGTGCCCTAAAGCCTATGGCTGGGGTGGAAGGGCAGACCCACCCCAGCACACCTTGGGGAAATCATCCCACTGATCCCTCAAACTCCACATACATCCCTACCTCAGGGACACTGCCAGCTGCCCGTGGCCTTTCCTGTGCCCCACACTCTCCGTGCCAGCTCCCTGCTTTTGTCAGCAAACTGAGCCACCACCGTGTCTCAGCAACACACCCACCTCCTGCATCAAAAAAAAAAAAAAATTAGAGCTAAACCACATCTGTCTCATTTATTCCAAGCTCACTGCTCCCACAGGTCTAACCCCCATGAGATACGTGTGCGTCTCCTGAATCACCATCTCCTCCTTCTCGCACTGACACCCAGTTTTAGGGTTGCTTTGCCATCCACCTGCCAGGTACCTCTTTCCCTGAGGTACCTCCTCTGTGCTCTTGGCCCAAAACCTGTCTCTTACCTCATCCCAATTTTTCCTCACATCACACCTCCCAACACTTTCTTGACAACTCATGGTTTAGTCACTATTCACAGGTCTAAACCACAGGTGAGCAGGATTTGTCAGCAAGACAGTCCTATCTCCGTGAGAACATCAGCCTGGCTTCCTAGATACCCTTCCTAGATTCCCAGATTTGCAGCAAGATAGGCCTTCCTAGTCCAGGAGGGTCTGGGGCTGGGAGAGCCCAGGGAGCAGGCAGCGCTCTCGAGAAACAACTATCAGCACAGCAGTGGCACTTAAGAGAGGATTTTGGACTCATCCAGCACCAGCTGGGATGTACTCAGAGAGGAAAGGGAGGATTAAGACAAATGGCTGCACCCACGTGTCAGTCAAATCAAGCTGCCCAAAAACCACAACTGATGAAACAGGGCATTTTTCAGCCACAGGGCCTGGGAATGTTCCTTTTTTTTTTTTTTAATCTTTTTTGGAAAGTATACCAAGAGAAGTGGCGAGCAGGTTGCAGTCAGCCCCAGCCATGCTCCCCCAACACCACTAACACTGCTCACAAGACTTCCTGCTGTCTTCCCAAGCAGCCTCCAAGGAAAGTTGCTGCTTTGGCTTCAGCACCCGTGAGAAACACCTGATCTTGGGAGCACAAGCATCCAACTCCACCAGGAGCCATTCCCGTTAATGAAGCCAGTTTCACCAACCACATTGCCCTACCAAAAACTTAAAAAAATAAAAAGGCTATTAAAGGTGCCTCAAAATGATCCCAGCTGTTTCTTCTGGGAAGCATCTTCTCCCCAGCCTTGCAGCACCACAAACTCCTTTAGCTGTGATGTTCTGTTCTGCCCCCATGGCCGGACCCCGAGGAGTGGAGCCCCTCAACCCTGACCCACCACTTCCGACATCCATTTCCCACCCTCCTCCCTCCCGCCCTCTCTCCCCCATCTGGCACATTCCCACCAACCCACAAACACAGCCTTTGTCTTCTCCCCCTGAGCAGCTCTGACCCCCACGCCCTCTCCCCACCCTTCCTCACCACTACACTGCAAAGTTAAACTGCAAAGTTTAACAACACATAAGAGTTTCAGGAGGGAAAAATTAAAATTATAGCCGCTGAGTGTGTGCTGAGTGTTCTTATTTTAAACAGAGCTTGTACCTGAATCCAGACATCAGTGATTGTGGACACACTGCAAACCAGACCGGATCGGGGTCCTCACCTTTGGTTTCTGTCCTGCAAAGCAAGGAACCCTTGCAGAAACATCTCCTGGCTGAACAGGCTCTTCTGCACCCACAGCAACATGAACTTGCTTTCACAGGTACCTCTGGAAGATCCCCCTCACAAAGGAGATTCCCGGACAAAGCCGCAGGTGCAGATCAAACAGATCAAAGAGGGAAACCTCCCCTCTGCTTTCATTTCCAGCTTTGCCTTCAGATCAGCCTCTCTGATGTGCTGCTTCTCTTTCATTACAGCTGCTTTTGTCTCCTGGTCCTGTCCACAGCTCTAGCCTTCCATTACACTCTTGGCTCCATTGCCACTGTTATTTTATCTGTGCCTGCCTGGGCTTTCTCTTCCTCCAAACTCACTCTCTGCACCTGTTTCTCTGAAAACTCTTCTTTCCAGTCCAGGTTGTTGCTTTCTTTGTGGTATGGCTTTGAGAGCTGAGTTACAGGACTGAGTACATCCCTTCCAGACCAACGAGGCAAACAGATCCTCTCAGAAAATGTGCAACAGCACCCAAGAAGGTGGCAAAATGCATAGTATTGCTGCACCAGATCACTGTTTATACACATCCACACACATAAAAAGGCTTGTAAGTGCTTTTTGAGAGGGAGGTGGGACCAGAGAGCTCTTCTAACCTACACAATTCTACCATTCTGTCATCTCCTTGCAAACAAAATACTACAGACTAGAGCTGCTCACTTGGCAGCACAGCAGATAGGTCTTACAGCTCTGCTGGAGCGCCACAGTGTCCCCTCTCTGTGACATTTCACTTCTCACATCACTCACTATTCAGACCTGACATCAAAAGTCTCCTTCTGTAACACACCTTGGGATGTACCAATGGAAGCTGTTATGTACATAAGGAGATGATTACACCTGCTCCGGGCTGAGGAACACCACCACAGGATGACACACTGTCATACCACCTGGAATAATTGTAAATATAAACCACCAGTGAAAGTCCTCACTGCTCAAAAAACACTTTGTGTTTTCCCTTTCTCCAGTGCTCTGACAGGGGAAGGAGGGCTGATTTATGGAGATAAGCTATGTATATGAGGTAGGCTTGGCAGCCTGTTCCAGGCCCAAAGGTGTCCATGCCTTCCACCAGCACTCTCCAAATGAGCAGTTTTGCTCCTAGAAAGTGTGGAGTTCTCAGTCAGCACCAGCAAGAGAGAGAGATGATGTTCAGTTTGACAATTCGGCTGTCAGTGGGATCTGAAATGTCACTCCCACACCCAGCAGATGCAGTTGGCTCATCCCTTGTTTTAGAGGAATGTACTGAAATTCCTTTTGTAACTGATACAAAATGTTTCACAAGGCTGGAGCTTTATTTTGGAAAAAAAAAAAAAAAAAGCTCTCATTCCCCTTCAGTTAAAAGGCATTTTAATTAATTCTCTTGAACATATTTAAACTGTTCTATTGCCTTCAAAGATGCTTTTGCAGGGACAAACCATGTCCTTAAGTAAAACCCATATGGCATCAAGTTGAACTAAAACAACCTCAAAACAACACAAAAAGAGTGAGCTGATATTTCAAGAAAGTGGATCCTCCACCTATCATCATTCTTGGCCCTGAGTCTGCCAGAACTTACATCTGTGAATAACTCTGGAAGGATAACCAGGACAAATGTTTGTGTAATGGCAGCTTGATAGGGTAACTTGTTTTTAAACAAGCATGTAGGATAAATCACAGCTGGAATGACAGGATAAAAACCAAGCAAGAGGACACACCAAAACCTGGAGGAGAAAGATGACACAAGTTCCAAGGAGTCCTGGTACCTTGTCTTACAACTGAGCCCATCATTTCAGTACCATAAGTCATCTATCAGATGAGGCTTTCTTTTTAGTATCAATTTTCAATCCATATAAAAATCGTCCCAAAAAGCTTTAAACACCATCAACAGACCTGCATCCTTCACATCCTCTTTACCCCTTCAAATTTCTTGCTCCTCTTTGGCCAAATACGAGGTGGGAAAAGAGGAAAACCCTGAAAACCAGCCCAGCTTCACCGTACCTTGAACCCTGTGAAAATGTGGATGTAGATAGAAAAATTATTCCTGAGTTAATATTTCACTCAGAAATAAATCTGTGATTTTTATCCTGTGTCAACTAAATCTCTCCTTCAAACTTCATGGAAATTGGACTGGGCTGCAAGGAAAACAGCCATGACATTTTCCAAGGGCCCAGGTCTATATACTCACGTACTGGTCTTCAACTCCATCAGCTAAACATATTGGATTTGTCTCTTGAGGTTGGAACAACACTATTTACTCTCCATTCCATCATGCAAAGTTTAAAAGTGAACTCAGTTGGGTTTGGTATTTGTCTTAAAACTGAGGCAATGACCACTTTATCACAGGCATTAAATTTAGTTTGTTTGTTTCTAAAACTCATCACAGGTCTGTTAATTGTTCTTTTTTTTTCAGGAGGCTGAGTTTTCCCCTTCAAGGAAGTTTGCTGTATACAGATATTGCCTATTGATATATATATACACACATATATATGTGTGTGTGTATATATATTTGTATATATCAGCCCGTGGAATGGTTTGGCTGGAGAAAGGAAGACAAGCACAGCCTGTACCAAACCCTGTGCAGTTGTTTTCCTCCATTACACAAACACTTGGCAGGCTTCCAGAAAAAAAAAAAAATTATGCACCAAAATTAGCCCTTACAATTGCAATCAATTGCAACAATCAAGCGTAAGTAACTCCAGGGAAAAAAAAAAAAAAAAGAAAAGGTGAGCATGGAAAACAGTGTCAGAGCAATGCTGTGGTTCCTCCTTTTATCCATCATTATGTCCAGCACAGTTTTCCTGCCTGTTGTTGGAGCACACAGTCCATAACCAGAGCAATTTGTCACCAAGAAGCTTCCTCCTGCCATGCCCCAGAATGGTTCCTTGTCATTTCCCTTTTGGGACACCCTCCCCCAGCTTGGGGAAGGACGCTGGGAAGAGTCCCTGGAAACTCTGCAGTGGAGAAGATGCCAAGGGGGGGGACAGTGCAGCTCTGCAGGGCCCCACAGAGCCACAGGGCTTAGGGACAACCCAACCCTGGTTCTACAGGTTCTTCCCAGGCCAAATCCCATCTCCAGCTTTGGCTGTGGAGTGGCAGAGCACCTTTCCCAGAGGGGCAGGGAGGGACAGGTCCCCAAAGATCACTGTCATGACGTGCACATCACCGCTTTACAAACACGAGCCTGATTTTCTCCCCGCAGTGTGGGGAGGGCCTAAGGGGTTAAAAGCCACCTTTGCAAACACCAGCCAGGAATCAGGAACGCTCCCCAAAGAGATTTTAATGACTTTTAAGACAACTAACACAGTGCCTTGGTTCCTACAGCATCTCTTCACCCTCCCTGTGACGCAGGCAGCCCTTACTGAGTGTGGTTATGGTGCCAGAGCACAGCTTGGTGCAGATTTTTTCCTCCCCTTGAAACAACAACTCATGGAACTCGTAATAAATGTTACATTGTTTGGAATGAAAAGCAGAAAATGTATATAAACTTCTGGCAACCAAATACATATGGCAAGAGTATGCTGGAGAATACAGAATGCTCCAGAGAACGCAAATAATGACAGAACCCTCCCTGGGTAATT
Source organism: Pseudopipra pipra (assembly GCF_036250125.1). Classification (NCBI taxonomy): domain Eukaryota; kingdom Metazoa; phylum Chordata; class Aves; order Passeriformes; family Pipridae; genus Pseudopipra; species Pseudopipra pipra. The sequence goes on from NC_087550.1 coordinate 8,083,952, forward strand.
GAGTGTAAATATTGCAGCTGATGGTCTCTTCTCTCCCACATACAAGCAAATCAATGTCTGCCCCCCTCCACTTTAATCTCAGTTGTCCTCTGTCTTCTTATACCAACAATCTACATAACTTCTGGCCCTCAAAAACCTACATCTTGCGTGTCATCACACAACAAAACTGAATTACCTGCTGCTGTTTTAATTCCCTTCTGGGGTTTGGATCGGATTTTTTAAAAACTATGAGTTGTAAGGCATTGTTTTAAATATAGCAAAAAAGGAGATGGCTGGAGGAAGGGATCTGGAGGAGAACTGAAGCTGATAAGTAGGAAAGGTGACTATAACAACACACCAGACTGTAGAACACCCTCCTAAAGCAAGGGAAAGATAATCATTGCAAAAAGCATCACCTCAGCAGAAGATGAGCAGCATTTGAACACATCTCCATAAATCTCATCCTCCTGCAATGCTATGGAAAGATATCCCAAACACAGGAATTTTCTTAGGCTGGAGAGGCAGGGAAAAGAAAATGGCCACACTTCAAAAGTGTATTAAAATATTTCTTGCTCTGATTATCACAAAAAACAAACAGCAGCAGAAACTTGTACACCCATGTTCCAAGAAAGGGGAGACCTCGTGGAGTGGCCGTCCCATTCCTCAAGAAGGGCGTGTGGTGCCAGGGGCAAAGGGGCCAAGAGCAGCCACTCCAGCAGGGAATTTCAACCCTGGCACGGCCAAGGCTGGCACCAGGAGCCTTCCCAGCTCAGGTGCTCCCTGAGCAGGGAACAGGCCATGAACAACATCATACACGTGGGCACACAGAAGGAATGGTTTGACTCCAAAGGCATTTTCCCTCAGCACATAAACACTGCAGGAATTTCCCTCGTGTCCCAAAGAGCCTCGCTCTGTGCACAAAGTCCACTCACAGCACTGGTTATTTTCTGTCTGACCATTAGAGGCAAAACAAGAGAGTGCAGTCCACATTCTGAGGTTCAGAGAGGCTCTGCAGCCATGGAAGGAGCTATTTTGGGAGATCTGTGTGGTTGCTAGGGCAAACCACTGCACCATCCACCAAGCGGGATCTGGTTTGTACGCCAGGAGAGGAGGAAGAAGTTGAGATTTCTAAAGAGATGACTAAGCTGGGTAACGTGAGAAACCAAATGAAATGTCAGGCTGTGGAGAAATACAGCTACAGCTTCCACCAGGACTCATTGAGCTCCTACATGGAACACTCCCGGTTGGTCTGAGCCAACAGAGCCTAGACCAGCTTGGAAGAAACTTCCAAAGGTTGTACAAAGCATCCTGCTGCCTCCCCAGGCAGGATTAACTATATCCAAACACACCTGACACAGGGCACACCACCACTGAACCAGAGCATTTGTTCATACAGCTCCCTGGGATCGGTATTCCTGGTCCTTTACACAAAGGAGTCAATGAGGCAGGCAGAAATGCACACCAAGTCTCCTGCAAAATTAGGGAATAGTTCCAGATGCGAAAAAAAACACAAATAACTGATGGATCGGTTTTCTAGGAGCTGTATATGCATGGAGAGCTTCTCATTTTCAGAATTACTGGAGCCTTGGTTTACATCAACACATCTGGATAGTCTTATGTCGTTTACAAAAGACCGTGACAGTTTTTCTATCCATTTCTATCTATTTTTTGAGCTTTCAGCTCAAAAAATATCCTTAGAAAGTTAACAGGGCAAAGGCTGTAAAGAGAGGACAAAGTTGTGTGAGGGTTAAGCTATGTTCCCTTTACTCCACAGACAGTGAAGAAGGGAAACTCAAATGCATGAGACCAGAGAATATTTGATAAGGATTTAAACTGCTGAGGGGAGACTCAGACAATAATCTGATTTAGGCCTTGCAGTGAAATGAGCAGTGCCTGCTAAGGCTTAGTCAAACTCCAGCACACCTCACTCCTAACAGGCAGCACTCCCAGCTCAGCCTGGCATTACAACTCATTTACAGCTCTTTCCCCCCGTTCTGACTGCTGAAATAAAAAGGTTCAAAAGAATGATGAAGAGATTTAAGCTCTGCAGAGACCACAAACTCAGTGAAATTCTGAGCCACCAGACCTAGGTATCACTGCTGCAACCCCTGGGAGTGACACTGAGGGCACAGTGACCACCAGGACTGAAGCAGAAACCTCTGCTACAGGTGGTGGCTGGACACCCAGTGTGGGCCACACCTCTGCCACAGTCCCAGGCATGCTCCACAGGCCTCTGGGCAGCAGGGGCTGCACCTCTTTGCTGGAATAACCACAAACCAGGCAGTGTATGAGACATCAACTTGCCCTCTGGGGCCGACACAGCACAGCCCCGGCCCCCTGCTTTACCAAAGAGTGAGGAGCTCCCAAGCTTCTGCAGTGATCCAAGGATCCAACTGTGGCCCTCCAATGACCAATGCACATGGGTACACACGTGTCAGCAGTTTAAGAAACAGCCTTGTTTGCTTTAGGTCCTGTTAAAGAGTCTAACGCTTCTAAATCACTCAGTTCTGAAAAATGGGGCTTACTTACCATTGAAACCTAAGAACATAAAGAGAAAAACATATGTGCACATGCTCCTAAGAAACCAAACAGCTTTTCAAAACAGAATTTCTCTGACATGCTCCTAAAGAAAGTGGTTTTTATTTAAACCCTGGAGGGCAGGAGAAAGACTTCAGCACATGTCAGTAAGAACTCCCACTCTGCACAGGCGAAAACATTGGCACGAAAGTAAACTAATCACTTCCTAAGCTGCTAAGATGCCATTATAAAGTACAATATGTATGCCCATGTGACATTTGAACATGAACATCTCCAAGTATCACAATGTAAGGGCTTTTTTAAACAACTTCAGGATAGAATTTGGTCACATGATGACACACCTGTACAGAAAAGACTAAAGGGGATGACAGTCTCCCACCTCCTGACAAGTCCTCTGAGTTTAAAAGGCACTTGAATCTGACTTGGATCTATGTAAACAAAGATCATGGAAACAAGTGTCTGTAGCAGCCTGAGGAAGAGGAATTCTGGTATTATCTTTCACTGTGTAGCTTTGTGAGAGGATGGAAGGGACGGAAAGAGGGAAGCAAAGCACCCATGGTCAGCAACACAGCCAGAGGTGAACAGGTCTCTTTCTTTTGTACCTTGGGCCATCAGGATAATTAGATCCTGTATAACACCCACTGACCCATGTCAGGCAGCACATCTAACAGAGATCCAACCTCTCCAAGTTGCACAGAGGAGCTGCTCCATGTTGCAAACTGTGTCCTGAGCTTTAGGGACAGATTCTGGCACCGACACTTTGGCAGCACCATCCCGAGCCCTCTGGACAGACCGATGGACAGTGTCACCCCACGCTGGCCAAAGAGCCCCACGCTCCTGGAGGTCCAGAGCCATTTGGTGAGCAAGGAGGAACCCCGGAGCCTGAGCTCCAGCTGCCCCACATCACCCAGGGATCCCACGGATCAACCCCAGCTCAGACACCACAAACATCTTTGGAAGAGCCGTGGAGTTGATGGAAAGGTCAGTCTGAGCCGCTGCACTTCTGTTTCTACCCTCCCTCCCCTGAGCTGCAGAGTTTCTAAATTAATCTGGGTCTTTAGGCTTGTCGGCTTTTATTGCCGTTTCCTACAGCAAAGCCCGGCTTTCGCACCACAGACTGCACGGCTCAAATCCCCAGACAAGTCCAGTAAGTGCTTTCTGCAATTTGCCTTTGCCCTTACTCATCCAACTGCGCTCCCTTAAGTGTCTCCTAAAAATCTAAGATAGGAAACGGGCTTAGTTTCCTCCTTATCCCCTCCCTCTCTGGAACATTTTAATAGGAACACGGCAGCCAGATCCCCCTGGGAACAGCCTCGCTTTGTAGGGATTGCACTCCATGGGTCACTCTGTAGGGTCAGCCTGGACCCACAGCCCCCTCCCCAAATCCTGACCTCTGTCACTCAGAGCCCTCCTGACATGAGAATGCCAGAGGGCAAGAAATCCTGCCTCTGTGCAACAAGGCATTGTTAAAGGGAAAATTCCTCGGGTTTGGGTTTTTTTCCTAAATCCTTTACAAGGCTGAGAGAATTGGGATTGTTCAGCATGAAGAAGAAAAAGCTTCGGGGTGACCTAATTGCAGGCTCCAGTACCTGAAGGGAGCCCACAAGAAACATGGAAAGAGACTATTTACAAGGGTCTGGAGAGACAGGAAAAGGGGGAATGGCTTCAGACTGACAGAGAGTAGGTTTAGGTTGGATATTAGGAAAAAATTCTTCCCTGTGAGGGTGGTGAGGCCCTGGCCCAGAGAAGCTCTGGCTGTGGCTGCCCTGGAAGTGTTCCATGCCAGGTTGGACAGATCATGGACACCTAAAGACAGACCACCACAGCCACAGGATGGATGGGGACAACACTGGACGTGGCACTCAGTGTTCTGTGGGGATCAGGCACAGGTTGGACTCAATCTCAGAGGTCTTTCCCAACCTAAGCGACTCTGGGATTCTGTAAAAAAGCATGATGATGACTGCTGTGGCCTCCCCTGACCCCCCTCCTGTCCCCTCCCCTCGCAGGCTGTAGGCACGTTGCCAACGCGCTGCACCACACGAACTCAGACAAAGAAAAGAACAAAAACCTTTCTCCTGCTGGCTCTGGAGGAGAAGGGAAAGGAGGGGAATCCAGGGATCAGTCTGTCACTCTGTGCTTGTGGGTGCTGCTGCCACAGAGCACCAGGAAGCTTCACGCTCCATCTGTGCGGTGAGCGGGAAGTGCGAGAGCACAGGATGGAGGAGCAGCCCCTGCCTGGAACTCCACAGTGCCACGAGCAAGGAGAAGCAGCAAAACAACATCCACGAGTCGTCTCCCACGAGCAGTCTTTCCAGGGTAACATAACACCCCTGGACATGCTTCCAGACCAGCGGAAAAGGACACAGGGCACACCTCATCATCACCTGCCTGGAAGTGCTGTGCTCCTGGCAGGGACAAGCTCAGAGCACAGCATCCCACACCATCCTGCCCACAGGCAGGGGTCGGGGACCATCATCCCATGCTGTGACAGCCAAGGTCACTGTTTTCCCTGGGAGGGGAAACCTTTCAAGTAGCTCCACTGCTGGAAATACAGTGTTGCCAAGCTTCAGGCATCAAAACCCTGAGGTCTACTTTACACCTGGGGCTGTCTGAGGGGCTTTTTTAGTGGGTTGGAGTTTTTTCAGTGCTGTTGGGTCCATGTGACAGACTTTAAGCATGTGAGGCTCAAATCCTCATAATTAAAGAGGCAGAGAAAAGGGAAGGGGGGTAACGTGTGGTGGGACACCCATGGCATCGTAACAGACATCCACATATTTAAACTATAAAACCTAAGAGGTGGGACAGCACAGAAGTTCTTGTCCCAGAAGTAGCAAAGTTGGTTGAAAATAAAAAATAAAATGAAAGAATGGATTTTTAAAAGCATGATCTGATATGTCATTCATACTTACCTTGGCAAGGTCTCTTGTTTTCCAAAGGTCTGGCAGCTTCTAGGTGAACGCAGCAGCTCTGGAAGGAGAGTTTGACAGCACAGTCTGCAGAGGGATCCCTGGAAAGCAGAAGGTCTGAGTTTTCCCTCTGTGCAGTCCCATCGACAACAGACTTCAGCCTTCACAGTTCCTCCAGTTGGCTTCCCCTCAGCAGAAGGGTCTGGAGAGGAGTCCTGGGGCGGCCGTGGGACACACGAGGAGCCTCCCCGGGGAGCTGCACTGCACAGAGAGCAAACACAGGGCTGACACCACAGAGCAGCAGCTTCCCTGGGTTTATGCAACGTTTATGACTCCTGTTCAATTATGAAGGAGAGCTTACCATGGAAACTGCAAGGAGCTGGTTTGTTTAAGATACAGAGCCCTCGTTTTAAGTGAGAGCTGTTCAAAGGCAAACACCCGAACTGTACTCAAGGCTTTGCATTTCCACCCAGCCCCCAGAAGACTTGGAGGCTACAAAACAAAGGCATTTGGAATTGTTCCTCCCTAAAGCTAAGGAGCCAGGTGAAAGGAAGGAACGGATCCATTCCTTCATGCAGCCATTGTAGGGTTTGGAGGTTGGGAAATGCCGTTTTCCATGAGGCCCCCAGGACTGCAGTGGCTCAGCAGGGCTGCCAGCCCACATCAGCACCCGAACTGCGGAGCCGCAGGGACCGGTCCCAGTCCTGCACGGCCCACAGTCAGCAAGTGACCCAGTAATCCAATTAGGCAGCAACATGGGCTGTCTGAAGATATAAAACAAAAGGAAACAGCGAAGGGAAAAGGAAATTATGCCTAAAGCAGAGCGTATCCTCATTACTCCCCTCATCTCTAGCTGCAAGTCCAGTGTCTGGGAGACGGGGACAACACGCTACAGAAAGCCCAGCCTGGAATCATCATCAAGCACCAGGGCTGCTCTCTGACTGTATGGAAGCCCAGGCAATGAAGAGACAGTCCTTCCTAACCAGCCTGGTCAGAAGAGCTTGGCATGATGACTCCAACCTGCTCCAGCTACTTAAGGTGCTTCCCTGGCTTCTGTCATACCACATTCAGGCACTGCCAGGTATTCTGAGGAGTGCGTCACCCAGAAACCACAAGGCTGCAAAGGGACCAGGGGAGGGACTCAGTGATCCTCAAGAGCCCCTTCCAACTCCAGATATCCTGTGATTCCATGATCATTTCTTCTGAACATGGCCCAGGCTGCTCCTCTGGGCCCTCCCTCAAGGTGTCCAGCTCCAAAGAGTATCCCATGGATGCCCCACATCCAACACTAACATGAACAAGTCCAGGAGAAACCACCCATTCAGCTTCAAGGGTCAGAATCTCTAGGAGGAGAAGGGAAGCACACTTTTGCACTGTGAAAAAACACCACAATCCCAAAAAGGGGATTTCTGGGTAAAACAGGTGTTTAAGCTGCCCGTGGTTTTCCCGCATCTAAGAAATGAGCACAGCCAACATGCTAAAAACACATTTTAGGTAACTTTCTAGCTGAACTCTGGCTTCTGAGGAGACAGAAGATAACTACAGGCTCAAACTCAGAGCAAGAGATAGATTTGTTTGTGGGAGTAAAAGCTCAAAAGCACAAAACCTTTCGCCTCAGCTCCCATGCTGGAGGCCCAAACAGCATCATCTGGGTGCTGGGAAAACAACAAAATGAAAGGAAAAACACCTTATAAGTGCCATTGCTCTGAAAAAATTAGAATTTTTAATAGGAAAGTAAGCATAAGGCTTGTTTTATATGATGATAACTATCAGCATGTCAGGAGTTTTTATGGTTTCTCCATTATCATAACAAAAGCATCTTGCTCAAACTGCAGGAGTTAAAAATGCAGAACATCCTGACTTCCTAAAGATAATTCTGCAAACAAGGAATGATGAGGATGCACTTCTACCACTGATTTCTTTTATTCAAAACTTTCTCAGCACTTTCAGTGTGCAGAGAGATCCAGATATTTTATCAAGATGGACCTGTAACCCAAGATCCAAGTTTGAAAGCAAGATAGGTTGAGGAGCTGAGCATCCATCTCTTGCTTAGAAAAACCCTTCTCCTGATTATTATCCTAAAGGGATTGCTTTGGCTCTGTACCTTGTGACACAAATAAAGAGGAAGCACTGTTTGCCATGCTACCAACACCTGTCTGAGTGTGGCCAGCAGCTCCACAGGTTCAGGGATCCACCAATTCCTTGGCAAACACAACATTTTTGTACCCTCTCCACGGACAATTAGCAACAGAAGCCTGAAACGTCAAAACCCAACTCTTAATTACCGAAGTCAGCACTTAATGACTCCAATTACAATTCCACTGATTTCTGAAAATTGGATTCTTCACCACACTTGCCGTGTTTAAATGAGTTTTTTACCTCATCCATGGTAATTATACTCTGACAAACCAAATTAAAATACAGCAGATATTTCTAAAATCCTACTTGAAAATAGTGGGGATTTAAGGACAAAAAAATTTCTTAAGCCCCCTGCCTTCCACATTTTTTAACGTGTTCCTTTCAGGGCCCAGCAGTGCAGAGGGTTAAAAGATGAGATATGCAAAGGAGAGTTACGTTGTTAAAATGCCATTGAAAGGGTGTTTTAGAAGTAGAAAACAGTCTTATTTCTGTGATAGAAACTCAGTATCTTAACCCCCATATCATGGAAATTTGCTTCTTATTTTATTCTAAATCCCAAAGTTACTCTTCTCAGGTTCACCATCAGAGTGATCCCAGCAACGAGGAGATTCATTGGGAAGGAATAAATACATTTCTCAGTCACAACTACCAGCTTCTGGATCTAACCTGTGTGCTGAGACCCACCGACAACATGTGCCTCTGGGATAATCCTGGCCTCTGCAGGATGCAGTTGTACCCATTTGGGGATGCCTTCCCCTTTATCAGGGAATTATTTTCAAGTTCCTGTTCGTAATTAGCACTAGAAATGGAAAAGGACGGGAGAGTCCATTTCAAGGAACTAAGCCACCAGTGAAAAGAAGGCATAAAAACACAGTATTTTAGGGCTCATATGATACAGAGAGCAGCAAATTCTCCACAGAACATGCTCTTTCCATGCATTTTTCTCCTGAAAAAGGGGGGGGAATAAAAACCACTAACAGCCCCTAATCCCTTTGCCAACCTCCAAACTCAAAGATCCTCTAGTTCTTCACGGCATCCAAAGCCCATCACAGCTCCAGAGGAGCACAGAGCAAAGCTGGTGCACGTGTTCAGTGTGAAGTCAGGAGGACACATTCACAGGGTCACGTTCTCACCCTGCCACAGGGATATAACGTGCTGCTGTCACAGCTACTTCTTGCAATAATACCTTTTCATTCTGCTTGTTTCCACTTTATTTTTATTCTCATCTTTCGCAAAGACTCATTACTCAGCAGTGGTTGTTGGATTTTATGTTCACATATGGTTTAAAGAGGTGGCTGTTTAATGTTCCCTATATGTAAATAACTACACGCTGCTCCAGTCCCTGCTGTGCAGGGGAAGGAATGATTAGATCATAAATCTCAAACACAGAAACACGTCAAGTTGGTTCTCATCTACAAACACATTAGAGCTTACTCTGGGTTACATTTTCTACCTTCCCTTTTACCCACGAATCCCCACTGCTTTTAATGAGCACATAAAGCAGCCAGCAACAGGAAAAATTATCCCAAAAAGCAGGAGTCCCCAAGACATCAGGAGAAATTTCTTCATGGAAAGGGTTGTCAGGCACTGGAAGGGGCTGCCCAGGAAGGTGGTGGAGTCCCCACCCCTGGAGGTGTCCAAGGAAGGACTGGTCATGGCACTCAGTGAGTGCTCTGGGCTGGGGGACAAGGTGGGCATTGGGCACAGGGTGATCCATGGTCTGGGAGGGCTTTTCCACCCTCAATTATTCTGTGATTCCGTGATCCTGAGCCTGAGGAAAAAGGAGTCGCTGCACAGGGAGCTGGTTTAACTCCCAGCCAAGAGCAACCACGGGACAACCCTGGAATCACAGACTGGTCTGGGTTGGAAGGGACCTTAAACCCCTCCAGTGCCAACTCCCTGCCCTGGGCAGGAACACCTTGCACCAGCCCAGGCGGCCCAGCAATGCCAAGGTAAGAGCCAGGAGGGGCAAACACCTGCATTCTGAATGACTCTGCCTCTCCTGTAACTGTGGCACAACCCCAGTGCTGCTGCTGGAAACCAAAACACGTTTTTCAGCGTAATTTATCATCTTTTTAACACGGCTGACAGTATTCATTTCAAATCAAAGCTCCCAGGCCAAGCACATTAAAACCATTTCTATTTTTCAGAAGTGAATGCTGTGAGGGCCAGGAGCAACATTAACATACCCACTAACATTTCCAGCTTGTCCAGTATCAGAAACCAGCACGTAGAATAATCTTTTGAACTTTCCAAGGCATGGAAATGCTCTTTAAATAAAGAGGAGATACATAATTCATTGCTCAGCTGGTCTCCCTTCCTTGCTGATCCACAACAGATCACAGGAAACATTCCTACTCCCTGCCACCCCTGCTCCTGATACTCCCAGGCCTTTCAGAGCAAGGAAAGCAAAGCAGAAAAAGCTCTTGATGGCTACTGGGAAGACATCCTATACCCACAGGTAAAGGGGAAGCAGACCTCCTTCACAAGCACCCCCAGGCAGCCCATGCTGCTACCCACAAAGGCACCAAAATCACCCAAAATCTGTGATACCACAAACAGGTGCAGGCACTCCCCCCTGCAACCACCTGCCTAGGTGGTGTGGTGGGTGTAGAAATCAGTCTCTGGTGGCAAACAACCAACCAAAACCAGGAAAATACTCATAAGGCAGAAATGAAGGTGCCAATCAAGAAGGCAGGAAGAAAGGAAAAAAGATCCTTGGCCTGTGGAAGCAGGCAGGAGACAGCCTGAAACTGCGTATTAACTCAATTTATACAAATGCAATCCAAGCTATCGAGTTTGGGCATAGTCTGTCTGCACTGAGGAGCCACTGGAGTGACTGTAACAGCTACAGGATCCAGAAGATCCAAACCAACACTGCAGGATGAGGATGGGAGGAACCCCAAAACTGCTCAGGTTTGCCTTTCCCCTCCCCATACCACCCACACACACACTGCATGTCCTAATGAGGAATCCTTGCCCAAGTCCAGCCCCTGTGCCTGATTTCTGCTGACCCTGAAGTTATCCTGCAGCTCTAACAACAGATGATGGATCTCATTTCCTACCCCAGCAGCCTCTGTTGCGTGGCATTGCTCTGCATATTAATGATCCCTAATGACACCTAAAAGCCTCTGCAAAGTCTCACATATGGATTTTACCACTTAGTGCGAAGCTATAAAGAGCCCACAGTGGCAGAGCATGTTTAATGACCAAAACCAGGAAAGCATTCATTAAGACATCCTCTTACTCTTGTGGAAAGGGGCATTAAGATGATTTTTCTCCTGGACCAGCAGTGGCAGGTGAGGAAGGTGATGAGTAATATTAGTCTGAAAGGGATCCTTAAAACATGCATTATTTAAGTTGGCAGGGAATAAGCCTATTCAGTGAAAGAAGGGTGGGGGAAAAAGGGTCAGGGGAGTGAAGGAAAAGAGCTGCCTGCTCGCCTGTGACATCGTCAGCTTCGGACACCGATGAAGATTCATCCTGAGGAATATAAATCACCTCCTGTCAGGACTCCTGGAATTCAGCACTTCCTGTGGCTGCTGAAGAGGTACTGTCAGCTGATCCCTGATTCTCAAGTTTGGGATGACAACTGGGGGGGATATGGCTGAAAAGAAGGGTTAATTAAACAAAGAGGCAAATAGGCAAGAGCCTTTAGGAATTGATATGGCAATGGAAGTAAATGACTTGGCAAAATAACCCTGATCTCACTGCCAGAGTTATAAAAACATCCAGGAGATGCAGAGCTGTGCTAGTGATTGATATTCTCACTGTATTTTCCTGCAGCAATGGGGAGTGTGGGACATTTATTGGGGCAAATGAAATCATAACCAAGCCATGTCCTTTTCTACTCTGTGCGAGAAGAAAGAGCTGCCAAGGATCTCTTCATCCAGAAACCAAAGCACCACCAAGGACTTAGGAAAATGATCACATTGCCAAAATAAGGCTCAGAAAAATATACTCATCAAGCTCACGTGGAATTGGCTGTTTTCTTGCTTGGAGGAACAGTGCACCAACATTCACACAGTGACCAAAACCAGAACCCATATTCCTTCCACATTTCTGCTCCATAGCAAGACTGCATTTTCCACTCTCCTGTGCAGATCTATTTCTGTTTGGTTGGGAAGTCACACGGCATGGGGAAGGCCCTGAGCCTTGGGGAAAAAAATACATATCAAACGTAGACCATGCCTGTGTTACACACCCAAAAGTTACTTCATGTTTTTTGTGATACACCAGTAAAGAAAAGAGACTTCAGTCTGGGTTCAAGTCTCAAATCATCGCGTTCACGAGGTCAAGACTACAGTTGGTATAAATTTACTTACCACCACCATAAATCCCAGCATGGTAACACTGAAATATTCTGGCTGTCAGAGCAGGGACGTTCAGACTGCCCTGCATTTTTAACCTTGATTATACATAATTGTTAATCACTGACCCATTCTCTGGTCGCCCTCGGCTCCAGCACGTTGCTAAGCGACCCGTTTTTGCTCCAGATACTTTTTAAACTCTGGTTAAGAAGTGGCCAAAAGTCAACGAAGTGAGGATTGAGATTATTGTGGACAGATACGAGGTGGGAAGTGAGTGAGACCCACGGACACCTCTGCCCAAAGTGCAGTAACACCCAGTGCCACCTTGAAACCCCCTCAGACCAGCCCCATAGCTCACACATCTCCCGGGGAAAACCAGGCTGCTCTCCCAGAGCTAATGGGAATATCCTCTCCCAGCCGGGAGGGCAGGGATTTTCTAGGTTAAAAATAATCAGGTAGACCTAATCAAGTAGAGGGTAGAAGTTATCCAAGCCCATGTTTCGCTGTGAACTGTGGGCCTGGCAAGCGGCACTTGGAGCAGCCAAATTCCTTCTGCTGCTCCCTTAAACAGGCTGAGGCTCTCCTGCCCACCAGGATCCTTTGGATTTGTGGGAAGGGACCTCAGAACTCCAGGACTTTTATCCTTCTGGCAAACTTGCGTGGGGACACAGGGCAGCATTCACAGTCCTCCCTGTGCCATTTATCTCTACTTTCCCCCTCTCTTTTTGTTTTGAAAACACTGTAAAAAATAAGGGCAGCACTCCCTATATAAATCTTAGACAAATGTTTCCTTCTCTTGCTATTTCACTCCTGTATCACCATCCCATTAACAACCACTGTAGTATGTCGTTTTTAGCCAAAGAAACTTGATTTTCGTCCTATAGAAACCACTTGTTAAAATGCTACAGTTCCACAGAAGCAAGACTGAGCAGTCACATCAATTGCTGCAGGATTCACGAGGCAGGCAGGAAAACTTCAAAGTTCTGCTTTTCCTGCCTTTTCTTCTTTTAAATATGACCTAAACAGTCCCAGCTGTAGTTACTGGTGCAACCAGTGTAAATTAGACATTTGTGATCAGGTTCCCAAAGCAGCTGAGCACTTCAGTAGGAGGCTGTGGCCTTGTGCCAGAGTGGGAACTCCAGTAGCTGAACATGCTTTCTTGTTTTCAGAACTGTTATCAGGTCAATACATTGATGCAAACACATCTCCTTTTCTTTTGGTTTTCCTCTAAACCTTCAAGAAAACTTTGAGTAAAGCCTAACTTGTTTGAGGCCAGGTTGGACAGGGCTTGGTCTAATGGAAGCTGTCCCTGCCCATGGCAGGGAGTTGGAACTGGATGAGCTTTAAGGTCCCTTCAAACACAAACCATTCTGGGATTGCCTGATTCTACAAAGTACTGGGGTAAAAACACCCAGACAAAGACTTCCAGCTTGTGCCTCTCTTTTCCTGTCAGGAATCTCCTCAAAGTCAGGCCAGGCTACACCACCAATGTTTTAAGAGTACCAGGCATGGCTTAAAGCACAATGTAGGCTATATATTGTAAAGAGGGAGAGGAAGATTTGGACAACCAGATGATTGCCAGGGACAACATATGCAAACAAAATGCAGAGAGGCATAAGGATCAAGAGGCTGCTCTGAAATGATTAGCTTGGAAGAGAAATGATTAAGCATGAACAAGTCATACAAAACCAGGGGGCCCCCTGAGTAATTTGACCATTTCTGTTTGGACTGGGTTTTGGTAGTTTGTTCTAAAGGAGTGAAAACCTTCACCCATCTTGCCTTCACTGCTGCTGCTGCAGCCAAGTGGGTTTGTCCCACGTGCTGAGACCAAACCAAGTTGTGCAGCACAAAGTTCTGTCCCTGCCCTGTCAGTCACTGCAGGCAACACAATCCCATCACCTCCAGCTGACCCCTGGAGTTAAGTATTGTTCCATGAAAAAATCCTGGAGATGGCTGATGGCAATCTGCCCTCCAGACAGACGGGCCTTGCGCAACTCCCGACCTGCATCCCAAGCCAAGGCACCGTCCCGCAGGATTCAGACCGGAGACAAACACCCACAGCACAGGGGAAGGGGATGAGCCAGGAACACAAAACCAGGGGCTTCGGGAAGGCTGCTGGGATTAACAACGACGTTTCCACCGGCTCTGCAGAGGAAGAGCGAGAGACAACGCAGAGTAGGAAACTCTGCCAAACAAAACTGCTGGGAGCTGGATTGCTCAGTGTTCCCTTCTGCGAGCAAAGCTTCCAGGAAAAGAAAACAAACCCCTTTTGGTCCGAGAAGCGCCTGGAGTACAAAACCTGGACTCGGCTCTGTTCTCTGCCTTCCCCAAGAATCAGAAGGATCCGTGGTCAGAGCAGAAGGACAGTGCAATGTGTGTGCACAGAGACATCAAACAGGCGATGCTGCGTCAGGAGACGGACAGCAGAAGTAATTTTGGACCCACTGGCCTCTACAGAAGGATAACAAAAGAAAAAAGGAACTCTGAAGAGCTTCAAAATTCAAAACACTTCTTGGAGGAAGAGAGCCATGAGTAGCACCCGACAGATGTTGCAGTTGTTAAATGTTTGATGCCTGCAGGCATCGGGCAACCGGCCTCACGCCAAAAGCAGAGGTGACTGCTGAGATCACTGCAGGTCTGGCCACTGCAGAGACCTGAGGACAAGCCTAAAAGTTTCAATGAACTCCATGATCCCTGAAGAAAGAAAAAAAAAAATGATAAAAAGGCATAGAAAGACACCCAGCACTAGACTGCACAGTGCTCCACTCCACTGGACAGGAACAAAAGCTGACCATGCATAAAACATGACAACACGCATTTGGAGCCAAATTCTTACTTCATCAGACCTATTAAACCATCAAGGGGAGCCTCAACCTACTCAGCTCTAGAGAAACAAACACCTCCCCAGGATGCCAGGGGATGGAAGCCCTCCTCCTTCTTCTCCCATCCCACATCTCAGGGATGCACACAGGGCAGAGCTGACACAGCCACTCCTGTGCTGAATCCCTTCTCATAAAGCTGCCTCACGTTCCCAAAGAGCCATTAATCCGTCACCCTTCAGCTCTAAAATTCATACAAATGATTTTATTCATAATTAATTAAGGTCTCTAAATGTGGAAATTAAATTACCATTTACAGAGCAAAAGGAGATGGCACAGGAAAACCTGGATAGCAGCAATAGCTCTGCATGGATCAGGAGGACATGGGGGGTGGGGACTATCTGGCAGTGTTGTGGAGTCACACAGTGAAATCTGTACTAGGTCAAAACACAGATTACAGCATCTTTGAAAAGCTGCTCAGGCCCAGTCACAAGAGACCTTTAAGTCAGAGGTGCCAAATTAACCCCAAAACTCAGGTTCCCCCTTGACTCTGCTGTTAATAATCCCCTGGACTCTTGCACTAGGAGCACATTTTGAGGACAGCTAAAGACCCAGCATTCCTTCTGTTGCCTGGCTCCTCCGCTGGAAAACAAGCTGCTGGGAGAACAAAAGAGCTGCTTCTCCTCACGTGTATTTAGCCTCACCTTTCCATTCGAATCAGGCTGCCAGAGAGAACATACAGGAAAACAGATGGCCCTGCGCTGAACACGAGGCATAATTCACTCGAGGGGCCGGGAGGGAGATGGGATGAGCAGGCTGAGGATCAACACCACCACGGAATTCAGCCATACAGGCACAGCAGGGCTCTGCTGTAACAAATACCACAGCCACGGACGTTTTCTCCTTAACTCAGAAGGGAAAGACTGAAAAGTTACTTTGCTTCTCATTTCAGTGGCAAAGGAGCATCAGAATCAATGACAGGGATGATTCCACGACAAGTTTCAAAGGCAACTCTCTCCCATCCCTGATAGCCCATGGATGCACTCAGTATCAGAATCTAATACAGGAGTAACACGATCTTTTTTCCTTATATTCAGCTACTGGTTTGCCCAGTTGCCAAGGGATTTTTAGGGTAAGAAGATGGCAAGGAGATGGTCTGTACACAATTACTCAAGGAGACCAGGAAACAGATGTGTCCCAGACATTCCCATGCTCAGCCAGGCAGGCAGATTGCAGGAAGGCTAATGGCCATGTTGAAATTCAAAGAAGAAAAGGTTCATATAAGTGACCTTTCTGGTTTCCACACAGCCAAAAGTAACAACACACCAATTACAGGGAAGTTTCAGGACCAGATTCCCCCCAAGCCCCCAGAGCCCTCAGTGAAGTCAGGGAAGGCTGTGCTAACAGCATGCACAAGTTTTCCTGACAGAGGGAACAGGGGGAGGCTCCTCACAGCACCCCTCAGGAGCCTTTCAGGATCAGCCCTTCACTTGGCAAGACAAACCCCACCAAGCCAAGGAACAGCACAGGCATGTTTTGTTGCTGAGAAAGCAGGCTCTGAAGAGATGGAGAATGTGGATAGCAGGAACAAGAAGAACTGCTCCGTCTGGTCTCCCTTCCCCGCTCACCCATCGCCACGAACCCGCTGTCTCTGTGAATCCAACCAACTGGTAATTCCCCTTCTGCCGCTGACGCACAAAGGATGCGAGGCCTCAATTAGGGATCCGTGTCTCACAGGCTGTCAGAACTCCTGCCTTCGGCTCCAGAGCGCCCCGGGTCAGTTCCTGACGGGGAGCTGCTCCACACAGCTCCGAGGCTGGCACTTCCAGAGCGCCTGCAGACACACGGGCAGAGGTACGGAACCGGGCGCCGCAAGAAACGCAGCCGCTGTGGAACAGCCAGTTTTGAAACCCCACGGTTTGTTCCTTGCAATATGTCCTTTAGAAACTGATGCTTTCCCTTTCAATTCAGGCTTTTCCACTTTTCCACGCTGCTGCTGATGGTTTCAGTCCCCCAGAGGCCCAGGCATGTGCTTGGCTTTACCTGTCTACCCAAGGCCTTTATTTACACAGCATAAGAGTTAAGCAGATGCCCAAAGCGCAGTTGGTATTTCAGGGACATACCCAAGGTTCAGGTTGGACATCAGGAGGAATTTCTCCATGGAAAAGGTTGTTAAACATTGGAAGGGGCTGCCCAGGGAGGTGGGGGAGTCCCCACCTCTGGAGGTGTCCAAGGAACAACTGGATGTGGCACTCAGTGCTCTGGCCTAGTTGACAAGGTGGTGATGGGTCACAGGTTGGATTTGATCCCAGAGGTCTTTTCCAACCTATGTTGGAAATGATGGCATGTATGTGATGGCAGCATCAAGGTGCTATGAAAGAAGAAGACCCATGTGAGAAGCAAGCTGAGGTGCCCCTCACACCGCATACTGCATTTCAACATCCCTGCCACGCTGAGGGGAGCAAAAGGCCCCTCCAAAGGCAGCTCTGCTATGATTTACGTTCAGACCTCTCCCTGAAGACCTCAAGAGTTGCAGCCACATCCCAGGTGCCCACATGGCACAAACGCAGACCCCAGCCTGTCTCCCAAGAGCTGTGGTAGCAATGCCCCACTATCCAGCAGCACACACACAGACCCTCGAGCACGACAGACAGGAAAACAGCAATTTCCTCAGCAGGACCATTTTTGTTAAGGGCAGGACCTGGAGCAGCACAGACACCTTCTGCAAACCACCCCCACCGAACCCAGCACACATCACACATCATAAATACCACCCCTCAGCTGGCCATCAAGGGCTTTTCTTCCTAATGAGCTTTTTCAAACCATAGCAGACAATGACCACAAAACAATCACAAAGAATAATATCTGAAAATGCCAATTAGGGAGAGTATATGAACAACGTTTCAAAAGAGAAAAACAACTTCAACAAAGACACTCCTCATTTTTACCCAGCTACAGACAGTACTTATTTGAGGCAAAACATTTTGCTGGAAAACACAGAACTGTAGAATAGGATTTGTTTTAATTATGTAACTCTGACTTCCCACACAAACAAATCCAGCTATGGAAAATGCCATACCTTGGCTTTTAAAATGGCACGAGTCGAGCCAAGGAGAAGAAGATTGCACGGTAATTAACGCTTCCTTGCAATCTACAAGGTATTCACCACTTGGTTTTGCCCACGGGAATTAAACAGTGCTGCAAAGTGACATAAAACACTGTTCCAGAGTAAAATCTGTCTCTGCCCTGTCCTCATTTCTCCCTGGAAAAATCTGCATGTGCACGTGAACGGAGACGAGCGGGTGAGCTCATGAAGGCAGAGGGGCTGCCCCTTCTCCCCTTCCCAGCCTGGGCACCACCTCTCCACCCCTCACTGCCAGGGCACCCAGGGAGTGGCTGGGAACCAGTGGTCAGTCCAGCCCCTGCCACCTGTCCCAGAGGTACCCAGGGCTGCTCTGGATGGCTTTGGACACCCAGCACAGCTCTGCTGCCCCTTCCCACCAGGACCGGCAGCAAAGCCAACACAGCTGGTCGTGGCATGGCAGCCAAAGGTCACCACCAGAAACCACAGCTACCCCCAGTGCAGGAAACTGTCTTCAAGTATGAAAACTTTTTATTTCAGCTCCATTTCTGTACAGCTGAAGCATCCCAAGCCACCCGGGGTTATCAGCATAAACATCAAACGTGCGGAGCCGCATTAGGCGTGTCAGCAGCTGCCCCAGTCACAGCTCCACGAGCAACGCCAGAGTAAATTGCCAACCTGCCAACCAGCACCAGGATCCCAGGGAATTGGATGCACAGGAAAAAAAGAAAAAAAACGAGATGCATATACGGATAGTTAAGAAGAAAGCAGGCCAGGCAATTAAAAAGGAAAGAACATCATCGAATTTCTTCACATCAGAGGAGAAATCATCATCCAGGCTATTCCACTCCATTAATTTTTTAGCAGTGCTACCCATTCAAGTCAAATATCAGATGGAAAATTCATACTTTTAGTCTTTTGAAGCAAACCTTCTTCTATAAAAAGGAGAACTGACCTGACAGCAATTCATTTGCAGTGGGGGAAAAAAAAAAAAAAAAAAAAAGGGATTCCCTCTCACACACAGCAAATTTGGTAGCAACACTACAATTATTGCAAACTGGTTTCAGCAATATATCTGATTTGAAAGGTGCTCAGAAGCCAAGGCTTGAAAAAAGCCAGTAAAGTCAAATACTTTTGCAGTGAAGCATTCAGAGGTAGCAGGCTTTTTGGGAGTTTTTACATATTTATTCATTATTTTTTTCCTCCCTAGTTTGTGTCACCGTTATATCTAAAGCTTGATCTAAACCCCAAAGGGGGAAATACTAGTTTACTGTATTTTTATATACTGTTTAGGCAGTAGGAGGAGATTTTTGGACCCTCCCTCAGGCAGCAGCCACAGAGCCAAGCTGCTTTCCCAGGGAAGAAGCTGAGAGCTAGTCCTGCCAGTGAGATGCTCACACCAACTCTCCTTGCTTTAACGAGGGGTTAGTCCTGATCTCCTTGCCTACAGAGAAGAAATTTAATCAATGGAAGGACAACCTTCTCTCAGGCCCAACAAAGCACAGCCCAAATTCCCCCAGCATCTAAATGGTTTCCAAAGGGAATTCCCACAGTCAAGGAAGGGAGAGCAACAGCAATTCCATAAAGCCACAAGAGGTGCAAAACAGAGCAACAACCACCCATCAAAGACACATCCTGCTATTTCTGCATAGACAACTTCTGTAAAAAAAAAAAAAAAAGAAGAGGAAAAAAAAAAGCAAACTGCTGCTTAAAATATACTCTGGAGGTCATAAGGGATGTTTAAAAAACTAAAACCCTACTAATTCTTTGTTAAAAGGAAACATCCTGAGCGAAAGCCCTAGGAAGAAATCCAAATAAACTCCTGACACAATTGCAGACCACTGACTCAGGAGCTCTGTGCTGCATGCACACAAGCAGTCTGGAGGCAGGGCTTCCCCTGCCCTTCCGAGTGTTCAACTCCTCTGCTCTCAACACTGGCTCAGATAAATAAATCAAATTGAATAAGGTATGCATGAGTAACTCCTGACTTCAAATATTTATGGAAGACTATTATCATTACCCCCAATGTGGGTCACCCCCAGTGCCAAGGCCACCATATCCACAGCACAAAGACATCCAGAACCACAGCACGGGCAGCAAGGACTAGTGAGGATGAGCATCAGGAATGTTCTTTGCCACCTGGGTCACTCAGAGCTGCTGGTGGGTTCACACAGCCACAGGGTCAGACAGCAACACCAAGCAGCTGTGGGGACCAGGAGGATCCTGGGGTGCATTGGGAAGGACATTCCCAGCAGGTCAGGGAGGGATCTGCAGGGCTGGGCCCAGCTCTGGGCTGCTCAGGACAAGAAGGAGCTCCTGGAGTGGGGCCAGCACAGGCTGCAGAGATGCTGAAGGGATGGAGCATCTCTGGGAGCAGGAAAGGCTGAGGGAGCTGTTCAGCCTCCAGAGCAGACCCTGAGAGGGGCCCTCCCCAGTGTGTGTCAGGGGCTGCAGGGAGGGGGCAGAGGACAGACCAGGTTCTGCTCAGGGGGCCCAGCAATGGCACAAGAGGAACGGGCAGGAACTGATGCCCAGGAAGTTCCACCTGGACATGAAGAACTTCTTTGCTGTGCAGTGACCAAGCACTGGAACAGATTGCCTAGAGAGGGTGTGAAGTCTCCCTCACTGGAGATATTCCAGAACCCTCTGGACACACTCCTGTGCCATGTGCTCTGAGATGGCCCTGCTGGAGGCTGGGAGGTGGGACCAGATGCCCCACTGTGGGCCCTTCCAGCCTGACCCATTCTGGGTGACTCTGGGAAGGGGTTGGTTTGGCTGCAGGTTTCCCAGAGTAGTCTGCTCCCAAACACTGCCCCACATTGAAGCATCCACTCAAGCCAGATCAGCCCAATTAAAACGAGCCGGAACAATCCTATTACACCCCGGCTGGCCAGTGTCTCACTCAGACAAGCTTAAATGCATAATTAATTAGCTACTTTAAGAAAGCTCAGTAGTCTCTTTCTAGGACCAGCTTTCCAGAACTGAAAGGACCACCAGCTGCAATTCCAACAGACAGCACAGGAAAAAATCCCAAGCCCATTTCCTTCGGTAGCAGAGCCCCCATGGACACCACAGGACACAGACTCTCATCTGCACCAAAACCCTTCAGCAGCCCTGGAGCTGTGCAAACCCCATCAGCTGCAGGTGAGGCTCCTGTGCCCTAGCTGGGACTGGCTCCACACCTGGAGCAGCAGCCCCACTCCAGGAGCCAGGAGAAGTTTCGCTCACCCTGGCAGATAACACAAGTACCAGCGTAAGCAGGTGACTCCTTATTCACACTACACAGTGAGCTTGCAGCCCCTGGCAGGATCATTGCAACTGGGCCATGGGGCAGAGCACCCTGTGATCCTTGGATTTATTTTCTTTATTAGTGTTTTCTTTATGAGACAGACACTATTGAAATGCTTAAGCACACCGAGCCTTCAGGTCAGTATCCGGACACCACTTTAACACAAATAAACATGGAGGGCTGCACTGGGTTAGAATCACCTCCAAATAAAACTCAAAACACCACTTGAACCAAAGTAGCAGCATGTTTACTTTAGGCCTCTGGAGTGGGAGCAGGCATTGCAACCCAAGTACAGAGAGGGCAGCAGGACTCTGATAATGAGACAGGGAGATTAAAACAGACCCAAACACCAGACCAAACCTTGGATGAATCTGAAAGGAAAAACCCAGGCTCTGACAATCACTGACATCACTGCAGCTTTAGCTGTATAGGTGGGCAGATAGCCATCAGTGTTTAAATTCTCTTGAGGATTTCTACAAGTTACATCTTATTCTGCAAAAAGAAGTGACACAAAACAACTCTACCTTGGCACACTTTCAGCCCCTGAATTTCAGAACACTTTTAAGTTAAATGAGAATGGGGAATCCAACATTTTAATCTCAGCTAGGAGAAACAGCATTTCAAATACAGAAAACACTGGCACAGGTTAGCAAAAGACAAATTGGTTCAACCTCTTTCCAAATCTTGGGAGGGTAGAAATGATCTTCTTCCACCGAGCACAACAGAGGCAATTTTAAAGGAAAACATCCATGAGGAGTGACACTGCCATACCTAACTGGAAAGACAAGATTTAAGGCTGGATTAAGTTCTGTTGGCAAGCCAGAGGAACTCCATTGATACCAACTGTCCTACCCACTTAGGCAAAGCCAGGATGTGTTTTATGGCACCACACAAAGTGACCTCAGTTTTGAGCTTGTATTAGCAAGGAACAGCCTGTCCCAGAGGCACTGAAGTCTGTGGACTCCTCCAGACTTTCCATCCCAATATGCCACCAAGTCAAACCTGCAGCAATTACCATCCCAGTCTTGAAACATGCTCCAATTGATCTGGGAGACAGATCAGATCCCAGCACTTCTCAGTTCCTTCAGAAACAGTCACCTTCAATAGCTAAAAAAAGAGGCTGTTCCAGCAGCATTTGGCTCTCTGCATTTTGTGAGAAAGAAGAGAAAGGTTACCAGTTCTCTTCAACAGGTGTGTAAAGATCGGGAGGGATGGGCACATGCACCCAGAACCCCTGGAAGGAGAGCAATTAGCCAATGGGGTACACTCAGGAGGGAAGAGAGTGACTCCAATGAAAAAGACAGGATTGGGAATGGCTTGATGAAATACAGCAAAAACATCCCCCTGTGAATAAAACCTGCCCTGTGTGCTGGTGCTTTCTTATCACAGTGCCAGCCTGTTAAAGTGACAATTCTCAACATGTTTTCTGCAAACTTCCTGCTGGTTAAAATTCACCAGGCAAGTGTTCAGTGGCCAGAACTGCTACGGATCAGAGGTTCATTTACTTGCCACAGTCAACTGCAGGGAAGCAGAAAACAACACCATGCACACAGCTGCCTCTCCTTTCCCATATTTCTGGCATCTTCCTACTCCATGTGGCTTGTGGAGCCACCAAGCAAAAGGAAAGCCCAAAGCACCCTGCAAACAAAAGAAGAAAAGCTGATCTTTCACAGGGATAAAAGGAGGTGTAGTACCTGCCTCTGAAGTGCAAACAGGTTCAGACACCTTCTCTTACTGAGATAAAGAGTGTTTCACATCCAATTCCTCCCACCACCTCCAGCACTAAGGAAGGAAGGATGTGTTGAGAGAAGATTGTACATTTGCATCAGGCACTTTGATGGTACAAACACCTCCATGTGCCCACGTTTGTTAAAGAGGTGACTGAGCAGCAGGTAGGAGTGAAAGTACAGAGCAGGGCTCACCAAACCAAGGTTGTCTTAACACCTGAAAACCTGACTCACAACATGAAGGTGATGGGGATTAAATTCTTCCTTTCCACAAAGACTAATGCAGGCCTAGAACCAGAACAAGTCTGTTTAGGGCAACATTCTCAGGTTATTCTCAAAATGCTTGACAACCCTTACTGCTCCCTTGGATAACTTTCAAAAGTACAAAAAAATAAAACAATTTCCAGCTTCTGCTTGAGAGAAGGGATACCTCCTTTCTAGGACTGCCTAAGGAGAGACTGCTGTCTGTCGCAGACATTTTGTTAAATCCTCATCCTTGCCATTGTTTTCCCCTCGTTCCAACACGGGTGTGCCCTCAGCAGGTAGGATCCTTGCAGGCTGTGTACAAACAGGGTCACAGAATACAGATGCCTTCCCAGGACCCCCTCCCAGCAGTGACCCAGGTTTGGGTGCTAACAAACCTCTTCAAATGAGCGTTCCCTGTCTAAGAGAGGCACTGAAACCCAACAGGACAACGGGGTGCCCGTGTGCCTGTGCGTGCAGGGTGTGCTGGAGCAGAGGAGCCACCAGGCAAGAAACCCGCACATTCCTCCTGTCAGCAAGGATTTGGGATGATCCAAGAGAGCAATGCTTGCTCCTGTCAGCCTGGAGAGAAAGCCCCTGCAGACGTGTGGGACCCTGCTGACACAAACATGCTGCTGGTGGCCCGGGGGCTGCACAGCCCAGGGACACCCACCCCCTGACCCCACACCAGCAGCCCCAGCTGGCTGTCAGTCCCTTTCATCTGCCTGGCTGGCAGGATCAGGACATCCCATCCCAGGTCAGGTCTGTGCACTTCCTCAAGCACCTCCTTCCCCACCACCCACCTGGGCAGGTGCTGGTCCCTACCTGGCACCACAGAGGAGCAGCCCCCGGGGGCTGCTGTTTTCCCTGGCCGTCACAGACACAGCCCTTGGCCATGCCAGTTGCTGAGCAGGATTCCCAGCCCAAGCCTCACATTATCCTGTGGCTCCCTCCTCACTCCCACCACGCACCAGCTCTTCTCTCTCCTGTCCATCAAAACAGGAGATAAATCCCCCTCCTGTGGACTGAGACTGGTTGTTCACCGATTCCAGAGAGCCTGAGCATCTGCAGCAGGCAAATCTCCCGAGGCATTTCATGTCCTGCCATTCCCAACTCGCCACACTACAATTCCCATTAGGGTGCCCCTGCCTCCCCCACAGGATTTCAGCTGGCATGGATCCTAAGGGCTCTCAGCAAAACTGTGCCTGCACTGCTGCTGCCAACCCTTCCAGCAACCTCCAATCCTTCTAGAAAAATGTTCTTCCCTCTTTCTTGTGCAGAGCTCCATCTATATCCCTTTTTTTTTTTCTGTCCCCAGGCCGAAGGATGTCCTTCCACATTCCCAGCACAAGGAGCAACCTGAAGCCTCATTTCTCTCTTCCTCTCCTCCCACATTTCAAGAAAACTTGGGTTCTCCGTAAAAAAATTATGGATTTGCTTCCATAGCCACACCAAGCTGCGAGTTTGATTTTAAGCACAAGGTTCAGCCCCCTTTCTGCTGCCTCTCCTGCTCCCACTGCAGGGCAGGAGGCAAAAGGCAAAGTGCCAACAAAAAAAAAATAAAAAGGCACTAAACTTGTAACCTGCTCCACTGGGATGGAACAATCCTGGGCAACCAGAGAGTCCCTGTTGCCAGGGGGAACAGGAGAAGCCCCCCAGCAGCAGCAGCCACAGTCACATCCATCCAACCCAGGAGGCTCCTGGGACTTGACCAACAATTTAGTTCTCCAAAAGTCCGTAAAACCAGAGAGTCCTGGGGGCCAGATGTGGGACAGATAAAGCCTACCTGGGGCAGGGGCTAAGGGGAAGAGATGACTCCCTGCCACAAAAATGCAGACAGCTTATCTATCAGACCCCAGGGGTGCCTTCTGGGGGATGTTTTTCCTCCTTTTCCAGGAAGGGAAAGGAGAGGGGAGTGTCTTTAGGCATTGTTAGTTAAGAAATACAGAGACTTACTTTCTGTTGGCCAAACCTACAAGCACTTCTTCCACTGCCCCCTCCAGGTGCCTCCTTGCTGTCACCTGGCCTCTTTTATCCCCTGACAATGCCAGAGGTGGAAGGACATCAGTGCAGATTCCACCCCTCAATGGGGAGAAAAGGCAATGAAAAGGAATGACATGTGGGATTCTTCATTAAGTCAAGCATTTGACTTCACCACTACATCCAAGCACTAAACAGGTACATTTTTCTCCTTGGTTTAAATCCAGGGCACTCACACTCACAGGTTTAGTTTTAACAAGGTCTACTGTGTTATAAGCAGTGTTTTCAGATTTAACACAGGCAGAAACCAAGGTACAGCAAGGCATGTTTCCCTCACTTATATGTGACACATCCACAGCTTCCAAAATGCACACCCCAGTTGCCACTAATGGCACTTGCTCAGTCCCATTTTTTACCAGAGGGCTCCCACAGCAGCTTTCCCATGTTTCTTTGCTGGATTTTGTTCCCCGTCCTTCAGTCCCCCAGCTTTTCCACAGCTGGCAGGGTCCAGGCACACGTGCACACAAGACAGTGACTGTCTGCCAGCAGACAAACACAGGGAAGATATTGAGTTGCCTCAGTAAATGACCAGTCTGTGTCTGAAGTCCTGCACCTGGGTCAGGGCGATCCCAGGCACAAACACAGGCTGGAAGGAGAATGGATGGAGAGCAGCCCTGGGGAGAAGGACTTGGGGGTGTTGGGGGATGAGAAGCTGGACATGCCCTGGCCCAGAACCCCCCGGTGTCCTGGGCTGATCCCAGAGCAAGGGAGGGGGGATTCTGCCCCTCAGGTGAGACCCCCCTGCAGAGCTGCCTCCAGCCCTGGGAACAACAGCACAAGGACCTGGAGCTGCTGGAGAGAGTCCAGAGGAGGCCCCGGAGATGCTGCCAGGGCTGGAGCCCCTCTGCTCTGGAGCCAGGCTGGGAGAGCTGGGGGGGTTCACCTGGAGAAGAGAAGGCTCCAGGGAGACCTGAGAGTCCCTTGCAGGGCCTAAAGGGGCTCCAGGAGAGCTGGAGAGGGACTGGGGACAAGGGATGGAAGCACAGGACAAGGGGGAATGGCTTCACATGGACAAAGCACAGGGTTAGATGGGATATTGGGAAGGAATTCCTGGCTGTGAGGGTGGGGAGGCCCTGGCAAAGTTGCCCAGAGAAGCTGTGGCTGCCTCATCCCTGGAAGTGTCCAAGGCCAGGTTGGAGCAACCTGGGCTAGTGGAAGGTGTCCCTGCCCATCGCAGAGGGTGGAAATGGATGATCTTTAAGGTCCCTTCCCAGCCAAACCATTCTGGGATTCTATGAACAGGGTAAAGAACTGTCTGCAGCCCTCAGACCTGAACCTGCACTCCAGAGCCTGCAGCTCTGTGTTCCCCCCAGATGGCCCAGACAAGCTGCAGTGAGTAATGCAATTAGTGAACCACTAAGTACCTCCACAGTCACATGCTCCAGTGAGTGTCTTCACAGAGCTGTGAATGCCCCACTGCAGCCATGCCAGAGCTTTTAACACTGACATTAATTCATCCTTCACCTGAGGCACGAGAAAAAAACCACAGCCAAAAGAACAAAACAAAACAAAAAAACACAACCAAAAACGCAAAACAAATGAAAATACAACAACAGCAACAACAACAACAACAAACAAACAAACAAATAAAAAACCCACACACAAAACAAACCACCCACAGCATGGATTTGGCCATCAGCTAAATTGGTGACTGCTGGTCAATACCATCCAAGCCTTTTCTTGACCCATCACAAGCCTTACACCCGACAGATGATAAACATGATAACACTGCTGATTTTCAAGTTCATATTACCCAGAGAGAAATGCATACAGTCATCACAAAAACTGGTGCAGACTGTCAGAAATCAAGTGAGAGAGGCTTACTCTGAAAGAAAAAAAAAGCTGCTAAATACAAACAGGCTGCAAAATCCCCCAAATGCACATTGCTGGGAGAGCATTTTGGACAAGTGTCAGTAGCACCTGCCCTGGTCTTACACTCATCCCTAGGACAGAAGGATCTGGCACTAATTAGTTGCCTTCCACAGATGTATTTCACAGTAGGGAAAAAATCAAATATGACGTGAGAATGTGTTCACAAGTCCCCACGGGAAGAGGAGGCTGCACAAAGAACTGAGTTACTCACCCAGGCTGAGCTCAACTTCACCTCATGCCCCAGCAGGTACCTCCAAACACGCACAAATGGCCAAAGGAAAACTGGGTTTTGCCAATCTCGCAGCTTTCTGAAGCCTTCCTGTGATGCAAAACAGAACATTCCCCTGAAATCATGTGTTACCAACAATCTCCACATGTAGAAGAAAAGTAAACATTTCAGACCGAAGTTGAAAGCTAAACAGTTTTCATTTGAGAAACAAGGATGAAAACATGAATTGCCAACAAAATAATTCCCCAAAATCAAACACCCACCCCCTCTCACAGGTGAGCAAGACTCGACCCTTTCAGAGAGGACACAGGCCTTGTATCTACACACATTAGGGGGGTTCCAATGCAATAACTACAATTAATCCACTACTTAATCTCCTAATCACTTAGGAGCAAACAACACTTCTCAGACATTTGTAAATCATGGAATCATTAAGGTTGGACGAGACCTCTGAGATCATCAAGTTCCAACTCGGGGCCAATCCACACCTTGTCAACCAGTCCAGAGCACTGAGTGCCACATCCACTCATTCCCTGAACTCCCCTCTTACTCAACGTTGATATGCCACCTAACATACACAGTGCACATTTAAACAGGCAGGGAATGAGTTTAATTGCCCCATGGGATGTGATAACTCAGTGTCACCAGGAAAGTCTGAGAGCAGACAAGGGTAAGAATAGAAATTTAGGCAGCTTTTGAGACACTGGCTTCTTTGTCCCACTTGGCATGTTTAGGAAAGATCTTAAACACTGACTTTTTCTTTGGTTTATTACCAGGGGAAAGAAAATATTCCAGCACAGGAGCCCTGAAGCCAAAATTAAACCTCTATAATTTGGGTTCAGCAGCAGTTGGTACAATTCAGGTCCCAGCCACAATGAGGGGTCTCCAACATTATCAACTGTCAACAATTACCACTGGCCAGACACACAAACCAGCTTTGTTCTGGACTGGAAGCCACAAATGCAAGCAGCAGTAATTGCTACCAAAGGCAAACCAAAAAAAACCAAACTAACCATTCCATGAAAAATACTCTCCAAAGAGAAATATAGGAACGGACACAGAAGTGTTGCTATCTCCATGCACATCTTTAAGAAACCAAGAGTGAAATTCAAGACTGTACACCCAGCAAAGGAGGGGCCTAGCAAGGAAAAAGGATCCCCAAAAGACACTTGTTAACAATTCCAAGATGAACTCACATTTAATGGAACACGCTGTTCATTAGTGATGGAATTTCATTAGCAGTTTAAGGGAAAGCTGCACATGGAAGAGACAAAATGCAATCAATTCCTCCTGCAATTTCATACATTGCCACACTGAGCCTCAGCAAGCTCAGCCCAACCCGGATTAAAACCCAAATCAATTAATACTAATTGCTCACCTTATTTTCACAGAGGGATCTTCGCACTTTGGCAAGCCTCAATAAAAAACAGAAGACAAAAGGCTATTTGTACGAAAAGCAATTTACTTGTCTGGTCTTTTTATATCCATTTAGCTATGCATTTAATTATGCTGGCAGGTAATTCTGTCAGCTCCACTTTCCTTCCTCACAACTCCCCCACGGCAAAGGGACAGCACGGAGCAACCCCCTTGTTATAACCCACATAAACAGAACAAACAAAGGTTTCCAAGGCATGGGGCAATATCCCAAACATGCTGACTTCATCAGCAGATCTGCTCACTCAACTGGTGTGACTTTCCCAGGAGACACTGAAGACCAAGCCAGGAAATGTCTTTCATTAGCAACAAGCGGAGGCAGCAAGATTTATGTTCACAGAATCACAGAAGGGTTTGGGTTGGAAGGAACCTTAAAAACCCATCCAGTCCCACCCCTTGCCATGGGCAGGGACACCTTTCACTAGTCCAGGTTGCTCCAAGCCCTGTCCAACCTGGCCTTGGACACTTCCAGGGATCCAGGGGCAGCCACAGCTTCTCTGGGCAACCTGTGCCAGGGCCTCACCACATTCACAGAAACAATTTCCTCTTAATATCCAACCTAAACCTACTCTCTATCAGTGTGAAACCATTCCCCCTTGTTCTGTCACTCAAGGCCCTTGTAAATATTTCCCTCTCCATCTTTCCTGTAGCTCCCTTCAGGTCCTGAAAGGCCACAGTTAGGTCACCCCAAAGCTTCTCTTTCTCCAGGCTGAACAATCCCAATTCTCCCAGCCTTTCTTCACAGCAGAGGTGCTCCATCCCTCTGATCATCTTGGTGCCTCCTCTGGACTTGCTCCAGCAGGTCCTGGTGTGGAAACACTATAAAAATGCATCATCCCATCATCCCAAACCTAAATGGAAGCTACAGATAACCTTTCACACAGTCAGTGGAGAACACACTTAAACTTGTGTTGCACAGGCACCTGCCCAAACTCCAACAAAGGCCCATGATGAAGGAACAAGCTACAGATGGAGGCCTCCTGCAAGCCCTGCAGGTAGGAATGCAGAAATGCAGACAGGGTATGAATTAAGGCTTTCATCCAAGTTCCAGACAGCACTGAAACTCCGCAGGAGCTCTCTGGGTGGTCAGGAAGCAGCACTCTGAAGGTTTAAGACATGCTTTCCATAAGCAAACTGAGCTGAGGAGCTGATGCAACCAAACAGAGCCGTGCTGGAGCACTGGGACACGGAGGGAGATGCCTTTTGCCCAAGGCTCCACTGGCAAGGAACAGCAGCAAGTTACAGGGAAGTGCAGGCAGAGAGGAGAGAAGGGACCACGTGGAGGAGCTGGAGAGGCCAATCTTCCCCAAACCATGCCAAGGGGGAAAAGTAGGCATAGGATTGGCCTTAGAAGAAGCAAAGTGTGATGGGCTTAGGGCAAGGGATCATCTGAAACAACAAAACCCACCCGCTGCTACAGTAATGGATGGATCCCACTGACAAGCAGGAACTGGATCCAAGCAGGAATTGCCCTGGCTTGCAAAAAGCCTGGTGTCTGGCTCAGCATTGCTTCTAAAGGAGGGTGGAAAGCCAGAGAGAGGACTGAAGCCATGACAAATCTTCCAGGTTACTGTAAAATATTAAAAAAAATTTTTTTCAAAAAAAAAAAGGGGGGATAATCAAAAAATCCAAGTGCCAAGTGAAACTTTCCTCCCACTACCCCGTTTTCTGCACATTTCTCTCTGCAAATAAGACAGACAAGACACAGGCAATCGAGGTATTCATGTCCTTGTAGAGTAGTGCTGGTGCAGCAGGAAAAATCTTGGGCAAAGAATTCCACCACAACTTTCTGGCACGAGGTTTTAAATCTCTAGATATAAGATGTTTTGAGTGAGAGATGAGAGATGTTTTCCAGCTGTGGTTTAACTCCAGCCTAGACACATGCAGCTGCTCTATAAAGGTAGTTCCTAAGAGCATTTTTTTTTTTTTTTTACAACAAAAGGAGAGGAAACTCCAGTCATCTGAGAGTGCTTTTGTCAGCCAGTCTGAGCACTGACTGATGCAGGACAAGAGAGGAAAAACACTTCTCTCCTTAGGTGGTTGGTTTGGGCTGCAGTTCTCTTGGGGAAAGCAGGAGAACTGTTCCTCTTGGAAACGGCATTTTGGAAAGAAAATTAGCAGGAAGGACTATTTTTTTTTTTTTCAGAGAGGCAAGCACCGCTGCAGCTCCTCCACCCCCAGCAGAACTCGGGGTTCACAGGAGCCCTCGGATGAGCCGAGCTTGGCTCCTAAACCTCCCTCACACCAGCCCTGCCAAGGGAAGGACAGTCCTGCCCTCCAGCAAGGCACACAATTAGGCAAAGCAAACGAGTTGTCAATAAGCCCTTGAGTGTTCAATGAGACGTCGCTAATGGGAAGGCAAACGTTCACTGCCTGAATCCACGACAATGCTCAAGTTGCGCTTGATGTTTCTATGATGAAGCTATTTTCAGTTGCTTTGAATCTTCCTCAGAAAAGTCAGTCTTGGAATCAAAAGAAAAGAAAAGCCACGACTGCTCTGAGCTCCTGTGCATGCATTTAATCAGTCCAGGTGTTTAAATTATTTATCCATGAGCAGGAAACCTGTACTAATCTTAGGAACAGAGCATATGAAGGGGAAAGGCAGACACTGAATAATGTGATGCAGTAGAGACACCCCTCACACAAGGTAACTTGTGACCATGGGTGTTCTAAGCATTTGTTTTTGCAGCCTGGGCTGCAAAACTCAAAATACAGAGGTTTGCTGCTACCAGGAGAAATGTTTCCTCAAAAATTATTGTTTTCAACAACCACAAAGCCCTTGTCAAAAGTTGGTACTTTCCCTAGTTTGAAAGAGCAGAACTTTTAAATTGTTTTTTTTCCAAACCCAAAAACCAGTGTCTGGGGGAAAACAGAGTATTTTGAGAAGTGACATCCAGTGCTGAGGACCAGTCCATCCCTCCTCATCACTTACACATGAAAAATAACCTTCTGTGTAACCTTCCTTGGTCTTAGCCTTCTCCTCTACCTCACTTGTCAAAGCCAAGGGTCTCCCCAAGCTGGATGGGAAACCTCCAGGCTGGAAGATACTCCAGCCCACTGCAGCCTTGCTCCCATGGGAACAAGCTGAACTCCCTCCACACTAAAATCACAAAGGTTGGGCTGAGCACAGAGCAAACAAAATCCCCACCTTGGCTCTAAAGCGACCCGGGGAGAAGTTCAAGGTATTCCAGCTCACTTCGAGCCACTGCCAGCTGCTGTTTCAATCATTTTGTTTCTATAATCTGGGCAGCACACCAAAGATCACAAGGTTTGGGTTTAAGTTTCATTTCAAAAACATCTCGCAGGAGAAGAATCATTCCTCCATTTTATTAAGCAAAAGCCATAGGCTGCTGACAGCGCTGTTACAGGCGGCAGCATCAATGGAACATTACATACATATTAAAGATATAAAAAGGAAAACATCGAGCTGGAAGGTTACTAACAAAAAGAGAGAGGAAAACCCCCGAGACGTTCTCTTTGCAATTCCTTTTTACACAAGCCAACATTTAAAAGTCTCCTGGCTGAGATTCCCCGAGTAACCTACCAAGCGTTTTACAGCATCATCGCTCCAACTAGTGCGAGGACCCAGCAGGGCCATTTCTAAGGGAATGACCCAGCAGGGCCATTTCTAAGGGAATGACACACCTGTTATCGACAAAACCCTTCACAGAGCAAGGAGACACCAACCAGGCAGATACATCCACTGTTTTGAAATTAACACTGGCTCAAATTGAATTACAATGGGAAAATGACCTGTCGTGATTCCCGAGTCCTTGGCGCCACTGCCCAGTGAGACACTGCAAGAGGGACCCAGTTTCACAAGGAGCAGCAGCCAAAGGAGAGGGGAAAGAGAAGGAGATTAAAAAAAAATATTGGTAACAGACCAGCCTTTGGCACCCCAGCCTGCCCAACTGCTCTCAGGTACAGGGGATCCCGACTCCCCTTCCTTCTTCAGATCAATATTCCAGCAGTGGGAATCCTTCACTTGATGTTTGCTTTCAGCTGACATCAGCCTTTCTACACTGCCCTGCCAGACTGTACTTCTGTCATTAGTTCTGGTTGGAGATAGAGACGAGATCACAGAGCCTCAGAATATCCTGAGCTGGAAGGGACCCACAAGGATCATCCAGTCCAACTCCTGGCCCTGCCCAGGACACCCCAAGAGTCCCGCCCTGTCCCTCAGAGCACTGTCCTAACACTCCTTGAGCTCTGGGGGCCTTGGGGCCGTGCCCACTGCCCTGGGGAGCCTGTTCAGTGCCCAACCACCCTCTGGGGGAAGAACCTTTTCCTGAGATCCAACCTAAACCTCTCGTAACACAATTCCAGCTGTTGCCTCTGGTCCTGTCCCTACTCACATAGAGCAGAGATCAGAGCTGCCCCTCAGGAGGAGCTGCAGCCCCCAGTGAGCTCTGCCCTCAGTCTCCTCCATCTGAACATTCCAAGTGCCCTCAGCTGCTCCTCGTATGGCCCCTCCCAACCCTTCACCATCTGTGTTCCTCCTCTAGATGCTCTCCAAGAGCTTTATAACCTTCTTATATTGTGGTGCTCAAAACTGCCCCCCGTACTTGAGGTGGCCTGTTTCATTCTTTTTTGGCTTTTTCCTTTGGTAGCTTTTTTTGTGGGTTATTTTGTTTCCTTTTTCTATTAAGGTGCCTCATGCTATAACTTTAAGGATAATTACTTTGGGGGCTGACAATCCCGTTCCTGCTCTCATGGCAGAGGTAGGTATCTGAAGATGATCTGCTTGGTCATTCGAGGCTTTTAAACATGCTCTTGGATAAGCACAGCTGCGTTCTTAACAGTAGCTGAAATCACAGAATTTAAGGAAGGCAAATTCGATGTGATGTTTCATGCTTTAGTTAACAGTCTTCCAAGACACAAAGCTGCTCTAGTTGCTCTGGAAACTGTAACTTGGACACAACCATGCAGATACATCAACCCCCTGGCTATAAATGAAACCACTTTAGCAACGCTGCACATTTGTATGACAAACATTCATAAAAACAAGCACTGCATCCTGATCTTCCTATGGGAAGGGCACGTCCCCAGGTCCTTCACACAGTGCACAGCTCTCATTTCCTTTGGGCTGCAAGAGAAATGGCTGAGGAAGAGCCAGGAGGGCATGTGGACCTACCACTGAGATAACAACCCTCTGGGTAAGGGAGAGATGGGAAACACCTGTTGGTATTTGAGGGATATGGGATTCCAAGCAGGGCTCTGCCCTCGTGTCCCAGGCACAGCTGGAAGCAAACAGTACTGAAAGGAAGGCTTGGAAGACAAAGCAACATGGTGGCCAGGATCTCCTGGCCCAGGAGAAGGCAGTGGGAAGCCTGGAGATGGGAATGGAGCAAGACAACAACCACTGGGAGAGAAGGAAGGTGAGAGAGGGACGCTCAAAAGCAGTGTAGGAGGAACAAGCGCGAGGTGTCGGTGGAGGAGGGATGGACACAGCACAACACCAGAAGGCAGACACGTGGGGTTTTTTAAAAAAAGGGGGAAATATTCCATACACAAACGACAGGCTGAGTGCTGGTTGCTGTGGAAACCATAACTTCGAATTCAGTGCCTAAAACCCAGCGCTGCTATTTATACCACGCTCCTCACTACAGCACGAGAACTTCTCCTCAGAAACACAGCTCTGCTACTTGCAAACATGGCTTTTTCCCCCCTTGTTACACACACTGATCCCTTCAAACAAGGCCTCACAAGGCTTCTCCAGTGTTCCTGGCCACTGAGTGACTACATGGCACAATCACCTCTCACGGAAAAAACCCCACTACCACTATCTTGCCTCTTCTAAGCAAGACCAGACAAATCACTGGATTCTGCTTCGGTCAAGAGCAACCAGAGGCACTGAAAAGGTCATTTCAAACAGCAGTTTATCTTGTCTCCCTTAAGGTAAATTACAGTCAGCACCACCTGAGATTGTGTAGGGCCAGATCCCAAAGTCAGTTATCATTAAAGATGACGAGCATTTGTTTAAGGACTCCAGAATATTGCCTTTAATATCCCAGGAAGCATAACTGGATCATTAATGCAAGAATAACAACAACAACAAGGCTGCAGATTAAATTCTTGCTGGCAGAATCCCCTTAAAAACATGCATTTTCAAGTTGCTCTGCTGTTGAAGAAGGAAACAGCTTTTCCCTCCATGGGAATCATGATTCTGGGGCAAATCCCACAGCCAAAGAGGGAGCAGCAGTGATCTGCCTGTACCCAAAGCAGAGGTGAGCCACATTCCTCTTCCACCTCCCCCTCCCAGGGCCCAGAAGGGAAGAAACAGTCCCATTCATTTCCCAGCCACTCCTCAATCCTGTTTTCCCCCAAGTAGGACCAAGGTGCAAGTGTAGCACATTCACTGCCAGGACCCAACAGTTACAATAACTCCCACGGGGTGATGATCCCAGTCTAAGACACTTCCCAGGACCCGGACACGTATCAGTCCCCAGATCACAGCCTACAAGGGCAACTCAGGCAAAAGATGAGAGAGAAAACCACAGTGCTTTCCAAGGTCAGCCACAGCTTTGGAATCCCACAGGACTGCCCCATCCATGGGGGATCATCAGGAAGCAGCAAGGACAATTATGTGCAATCCAACTCTGCCTGACCCAGGTGGGTTTGCCGGGGAAGGGCAGGCAGGGACAAGAGCAAGGACTCGGGAGAGGGGTCCTGAAAACTGCCGAGCCAAGAAGTTGCTCCCTGTGGGATCAGGCCCTTCCAGCACAGGTGAAGGAGGTCCCCGTTCGCACTTGTTCAAAAATTTACATCACAAGCACTGAAGTGTCATTGAAAACGGCGGGAGCATTTTAATAACACAGGAAGGGGGAAAGATGCTCTAATGACAGGCACCCGAGTAATCACTCCATGGATCTCAGCCTCCCCTAATTTATGCCGATGCATTTTTTAATCAGAATTTCATACACGGCAAAATGATTAACAAGTCACAAGCGCTACCCCAATCCCAGCCAGCTTTCACCAGCCCAGAATCCTCTGGATGCCGCGGGCAAAGTGGGAA
This sequence comes from Pseudopipra pipra, assembly GCF_036250125.1. Lineage (NCBI taxonomy): Eukaryota > Metazoa > Chordata > Aves > Passeriformes > Pipridae > Pseudopipra > Pseudopipra pipra. Next base: position 8,119,574 of record NC_087550.1, read on the forward strand.
TGAATGACCAATGCCGAGGAACAGCAGGTCAGTTTCTCCCAGCGCTTCCCAACCCAACGCGGTTGGGAATTACGCGCTCGCTCCCGCAACTCTGTTACGACCGCGTTGGTGCCAGCGCTCCCCATGGATCACGGGGCTGCGGGCATCCCTCGGGAGCCCGCACCTCCAGCCAGGGCAGCGCTTCCATGGATCCCAGTGCTGCGGGCATCCCTCGGCAGCCCGCATCTCCAGCCAGGGCAGCGCTTCCCATAGACACTAGGGCTGCGGGCATCCCTCGGGAGCCCGCAGCTCCCGGCTGTGCCCTGTCCCCAGTGACCGCTGCCCACGGCGGGCACCCTCCCCTGCCCCTCGCTGCTCCCCCCAAGCGCCCCCCGCCGCTCCCCCGCAGCACGCCCGGACCGCGGGGGTCCCGGCGGGTCCCGCAGCCGCCGGCGGTGACACGTGAAGCGCAAACCGGCGCTGCCGCAGGGCCGGCTGGGGACCGAGCACCGCCGCTCTCCCACCCCCCGCGCCCCGCCGTGCGGTGCGGGGCGGCGGCGGAGCGGTGATCATGGAGATGCTCCCGACGGCTCCGGCGTGCGGGGGGGACGCGAGCGAGAGGGCGGGCGCTCACCTGCAGGGCGGCGTGCGACGGGCGGTGTGCGGTGGGTGTGCGATGGGTGTCCGGGGGTGGCGGGTCCGGAGCCCGCGGGACACCCGCGGCTCAGCGCACGCCGCCGCCGCCGGGAGGCGCCGCTGCCATATTGAGACCGCCGGGGGGGGGGCGGGCGCCGCCCATTGGCCGCGGCGCCCGTCAATCACCGTCCGGGGAGCCAATGAGGCGGCGGCGGCGGGCGCGCGCGGCGGGAGCGTTCGGAGAGCGCCCCGCGCGTGACAATGGGGGCGCACGCGGCCGCGCGCGCGGACAGCGGGCAGCCAATGGCGGGGCGAGGGGGCGCCGGCGCGCGCCGGGGCCCGGCCAATCGCGGCGCGGTGCGCGGGGCTGGCGCGCGGCGGGGGCGGGCGGGGCCGCGGGGCCGCTTTGGCCCCTGAGGCGGCGGGACATTCGCTGTGCTCGCCGCCCCTCACGTCCCGTCGTGTCTCCTCGTGGCCCCTCACGGCTCCTCATGTCCCTTCACAGCCTTCCACCACCCCCCTCCGTGTCCCACGCCCCGAGAAAGAAGGTCCCCGACCCCCGCGAAGGGCCGGGAGCGATGAGGGGAAGGTGCCCGAGCGCCTGAGGCACCGTGCTCCCCTCACGGCTCCAGCCCCTCCGTGTCCCGCAGCGCCGTTCGATGCAGCCACACCGTCCCCGCACGGCCCCAGACCGCCTCGAAGCCGCCAGGATCAGTGCTGAGCTTTCCCCTGCCTCTAGAATATGCAGAAATTCCCTTAAGAAAGTATGTTCTCTTAATATTTGATCTTTGTATACTAATCAGTGAGAAAGGAGGTTTAAGCCGTGGAACAAAGAGTGTGGAACAAACAAGCCCTAAACGATGCCCAGGTTTTGGAATGGCAAATTCCGTGCTAAGGTTCAGGGCTCGACGTGTTCCGGATGATCTCAGACTTAAGGGAGGTTTAATAAAGCTCAGTTAGAGGGATGTACCACTGACACAAGGAATGCAGAATTTATGGGCCACGAGGACATCTGTCAGAACCCCCGAGATAAGGAAGAAACTGATAAAGACAACTCAGCAACTGCACCAAAATCAGCTCTGGCTGGGAAAAGGGGATTCCGGCAGGGACACATCAACCCGTGGACCACCAATTGGAACCACCAACCCAAAGGAAGAGAAAGGGGGACTAATTAGCACGAACGAATCATTAACCAACAGAACACAATGCTACTTAATAAGAGAACTATGTAACTTGTAGCCAATGAACATTAACACCTTTGTTTGATGAAATGTATAAACGGTGAAAAGTCTTGGTGGTCGCAGTGCCCCTGCTGCCAATACACTTAGGTTTTGTTGAGCCATGACTCAGCTCCAGCCTGGATAAGTAGATTTTATAATGCACTAATAAATAAACATGAGCCATGTCTGAACTCAAAGTGTTTTTTGACACAAAAAAAAGGTGGAAGTACTTCCCCATCACCTCTGAAAGTCAGAATGGGGGAAATCCAAATTATCCCAATGTGTATCTAATAAAGAATATTTATTTTCCAATATGGTGTATTTGCTCTACTGTTAAAAAATGAAATGCAAAATCTCAACTGTCTATTTGTTAATCACTATGTTGCTTGCAAATCAAATCCAAATATTAAATGTCAGTTTTCCTCATCAAGCCATTGATTAATTAATGGCAGGTTTTAAATGGCATTACCGCACCAAGCACTTTAGTCAGAGCCTTTAATCAGCAAGATTAAATGCAGGGCCTCTCCTGGCTTTGATTTTCAGGTAAAATTCCCCATTGATTCAGCCAGGAGGTTTTATTAAAATTTAATGGTTTGCTCCAGCCCTGGATTAAGAAGGTTCAGCGAGTCAGGTGGCCCCTTGGAGCAATCACATGAACCCAAGCGAGTGACAGGTCACACCCCTTTGGTTTGTAGTTTACTTCACACCAGGACTTCAGGGTGTGACATAAGCACATGTTTCTCCCCAGCCTGTGGGTGGCATGTCAAAATCTCCCTGCATCCCAGGGATATCCTGGTCCCCTTCGGCCTCCTCAGCCCTTCAGTCACGACTGGGGCCACGAAGGGAAGCCACAGAATCATGGAATGGTTTGGGTTGGAAGGGACCTTAAAGCCCATCCAGTTCCAACCTATGTCATAGACAGGGACACCTTCCACTAGCCCAGGCTGCTCCAATTTCCAGGGATGGGGCAGCCACAGCTTCTCTGGGCAACCCGTGCCAGGGCTTCACCACCCTCACAGGGAAGAATTCCTTCCCAATATCCCACCTAACCCTGCTCTCTGGCAGTTTAAAACCACTGCCCCTTGTCCTGGCACTATATCCCAGTATAAAAAGTCACTCTCCCTCCTTTTTTTAATCCCCCTTTAGGCCCTGCAAGGGGCCCTCAGGTCTCCCTGGAGCCTTCTCTTCTCCAGGTGAACCCCCCCAGCTCTCCCAGCCTGTCCCAGAGCAGAGGGCTCCAGCCCTGGGAGCATGCCAGCACCAGCAGTGGAAAGAGGAGCCAAAGGCTGAAGCCCCTGCAGGGTCTGCTTTTCCCTACCGTGGCACACACCAAACTGCAGCCCAGGAGACCCCCGTGTGTGTCCCCCAGTGCTGCCACCCCCTCCCCTGCTGCAGCCCCTCTGCTCCCACTGTCGGGCACACACAGGCAGGTATCTGCATCCCAGCAGACCTGGGGCTTATGGCAGCTAATATGGGCATATTTTTAAGTAATCCCGCCTCATTTGCCACTTTTCCAGGGCCTCAGTGGGTGAAATTCATTAGTCATCTGACAGTTCCAGTTATTCCGCATGTCAAGTCCCATCTCTTCATTTACATACCCAGACTGTTGTGCCAAGCCGGTGTGCTGGTTGTACCCCCCTCCACCTACTCTGTGCTAATTTAAGAGTTGTTATTTTTGGCTGGCACGGATTGTGTGCATAAAAAGTTCCGTTTCCTCAAAAAATTCTTAAAAGGAAGCAGAACACGGGCCTGAGCTGAAAACTCCCCCTGCTCAACACCGACTGCCCAAACAGCAGCAAACCTTGTTTTCAGGGAATGTCACAGGACTAAAACACCTTCCTGTGAAGACCCTGAGTTTTTGAATTATTGAGCTGCACAAAACAGAGTTGTTTCTGACAGGGGCACGCAGGAGTAGCTCAGTCAGAAAAAAAACAGCCTGGCAGTTCTCAATGAACAGAGTGAAACTTGCTGCAAGGGCGGTAATTCCGTGATTGAAAACACAGCATTCGTCATGGAAGAATCCGTATGGATGAGGAAGGCTCAAAAGCCAAGCTCTGTCTGCACTCCAGACATTCCCCCTCCGTTTGTAAAACTAATTATGTGTAAACAGAGCATTTTTCTCTTTGCAATGCACGGTGTGATATTTCTCCTCCACACAAAAGAATGCTCTCACTCCCGAGCAGTGCACGCCTGTACCTGAGAGACAGGAACTGCAGGGGACATTCCAAGTGGGAAAATTGAAAAAGGGATTAAAAAAAACAACAAAAAAAAAAAATCAGGGAAACTGTTCTTTGAAAAATCGTTGTAGAATGTTACCAGCACACCCTTTCAAGGTGGTGCCGCTGATGTTTTATGTCCTGCCTGCAGCAGCAGGATTTCTCACCACCACAGTCCAAACTGGTCTGAACTGGGGAATTGTTCTGTACTGGTGAACTTCATCCCTGATACTTATTTTCCTGTGGGTTTTGCCTGTAGCTAAAATAAGATGTTCACCACAACCGTTGCCTTCTTTTTTTCTTCGAAAACAGGGGCAGCAATGTAATAATGAAGGTTTCTTTCTGGCTTTCAAGTAAAATTAACTCAGGCTGGTTTTCCAGACACTGAACTCCATACACAGAAAATAAGTATTTCTGCTTAGTAGGAATTTTAGTGAGGATGGTCTGCACTTCCCTAAGTGCAGGTATCCATTATAATCCCTTGGAAAAGCCTCTCCCAGGCGTTTACATGCTTCAAAAACCACAATAATGCTTTCCCAGTTTTTTTTCAGCAGGCATTTCTCTGTGAGGCTGCAGCGAGGCTAAGAGTGGGATCACACCCTCGTGCCTCTAGGATTATGCAAAAGAGGAAATGCATTTGATGAATTATTGTCCACCTCAGCCTCTCTTTTGAAAAATGCTGTTATCTGTGTTCGCTGCCGCTGCAAGGGAAGTGATCTGTGAAATCAGAGTTCTTTGGATAATGGCACGGTCTGAGCTTTCCTAGGGATATGATTGCTCCTGTCAGAGGGACACACGTGAGGCAGGCAGGAGCCTGGGCTTCCAGTCCCTGTTTGTTGTCAGGTTATTATTATAAAGTCTTTCTCTCAATGTCATTGCTAATTTCATAGAGTCCCAGAATGGTTTGGGGGGGAAGGGACCTTAAAACTCATCTCATCCCACCCCCCTGCCATGGGCAGGGACACCTTCCACTAGCTCAGGTTGCTCCAAGCCCCATCCAACCTGGCCTGGGACACTTCCAAGGATGGGGCAGCCATAGATGCTCTGGCCCCCCCCTCCCCCTGCAATTCCCATGCAATGGCAGGAGGGTGGAACGAGATGAGCTTTAAGGTCCCAAACCATTTTATGATTCTATGATTGCAGTATCAGAAACTCACCAAGTATCTCTGTGCCATTCCCTTTAAAATCCTTTTTCCCCAGACGTGAACACAACAGACTGGTTCCATGTTCATGGACGGGGTTTTTTCCCCCACAAACAAGTCCTTATGCCCTCGTTGTTGTCACGGTCTATGCAAGATGCCATGCAAAGATCCACTCCGTGTCCCCAGAGGAATCAGAGCAACCATTTGTACCAACTTGAAGGCTTTCAGATCATTTTTCAGTCTAGTTCTTTTCAACCCTTGCAGGACAGATTCTCTCTTCCACAAAACTATCAGCCATCCTGTGGGAGGAGGAGGGTTTTTTTTCTTTTTACATTGATATTTTGTCACACTGCCCAAGGTTCATCAAGGTACCAAATTATAAGCCTTATTGAAAAAAGACAGAATTATTTTTGTGGGGCTGATAAACCTGAATCATTTCTTCCCTTTGCTTCCTCAAACCCCTCACTCACACAAGTATCTTACTTTTTCTTTTTTTTTTTTTTTTTTTTTTGTTGCTACTTCAAGTTTTCTGGCATTTTTGTAAAAGAAGAGAAGCACCGTGGAAGGAAGAGTCTGTCAAACAAACCTGGACCACTAATGCCACCCAGTGGCACACACTGGGCACCTGCCAGCGCTAATAAACTGAATTAACTTCAACAAGCTAACTCTAAACTCTCCCCCCACACTGTTTACAGCCATTCACACGGAGCTTTTCTGCACCCATCTGACAAATATAAGAGACCACGCACGTTGTGGTTGTGTAGCTTGTGTTAAGCACGGGTTTTTTCCTTTCCTGCTTCTGTTTTCTTTAGAAAGTATCTCCTACAGCACAGTCTCTGTGAAGTATTACCCAAAAATGTTTAGGGGGGACCTTCTCACTCTCTGCAACTCCCTGACAGGAGGGGGGAGCTGGGGGGGGTCGGGCTCTGCTCCCAGGGAACAAGGGACAGGACAAGGGGAAACGGCCTCCAGCTGTGCCAGGGGAGATTCATGTTGGACATCAGGAGGAGTTTCTTCTTGGAAAGGGCGGTCAGGCACTGGAAGGGGCTGCCCAGGGAGGTTTGGAGTCCCCATCCCTGGAGGTGTCCCAGGAAGGCCTGGCCATGGCACTCAGTGCTCTGGGCTGGGGGACAAGGTGGGGATCAGGCACAGGGGGGACTCCATGGGCTGGGAGGGCTTTTCCAACCTCAGTGATCCTGGGATTCTGAGATCCTGAGTTTGTATCTGCCCTTTCTCGGTGATACAATCAGCTCTCCTGCCCTTTCACAGGGAGCACTCCAGCCAAGAGCCCTGGGTGCAAGGTCTGCAGGCTCCCCCGCGGTGCCCTTCGTCCCTTTGGCAGGGCTGGAGACGTCGCTGCCTAGGGAAAAAATTCCAAACAGATGCAGAGCAGTCACATAAATATTAATGACAAGGCACTGTGGAAATTGTATGAAAACACGTGGCTGATGCATTTTCCAGCTGCATTCCCCCTCATTAATTGCTTGTATGAAACCAGCACCCCGAAGCCTCGGTTTTACTGACAGCTGTACAAACCCAGCCTGGTGCTTGGGAAGGAACTCCCCGACCATCCAGTGCTCCCAGGGAAGAAACCACGTGAAAACTCCCAATAAAACCTCATCTCTTACTCTGGAGGCCTGCCTACTTATATTCCTTTAGTCCTCCTTGATTTGCCACTGCAGAAACGGGATAGTTTACCCTGTTGTATAGTTTATTTTCTAATTTCTCTCTGTAGTTTTGTACTTTGCATCTCCAGGATTACCCGAGACAGCTGAGTTAAGCAAAGAAAAAATAAATCCAAAGGATATCCAAATGAAACCCCATGGAAGTTGTCTCTGGTACTTGCTTATATAGCCTGGGATTTGCAAAGTTTTTAGTTTAGTTACCACTGTGAGGACTTCTACAAATAAAAATGTAGCAAAAAATCCAAAGCAAGGTTTTGTTTTTCACCACTGTGAATGAAATCTTTATTCAGTTGTTATACATAACATAGATAAAGTATGAAAAGCCACAGGCTTTCTTCAGACTTCATTGATTTTTAGCCTAGTTGACATTTTAAATATGTTTTCCCAATATATATTAGGAAATATATACTTATACACAGACACACTGTTTTGGTCGCATTCCTTTAGGTGCCTTCCAGTGGCCAAAATAACATCCCTGAGAGCATAAACATTTTGAGAGTCTCCCACTTACTAAAAAAAATAAAATGTCTCAGATGAGCTTTCTGGACAATGTTCTGTCCTTGACCAGTTTCAGAGGCGTTTTCACCCTCTATTAACAGCTCAAAAGCCATTTAAAACTTCAGCTGGGTTTGACTGCACTCATCCCTCTGTGCCACAGCAGCAGCTCCCATAAAGCCCTCAGCAGATTGTTGTCCTTGCAAACACCAGAATCCCCAAAATCCATATTTCCATCCATCCTGGCTGTCCTGCTGGTCACTGGTAGCTGCTTTGTCCTCCAAGTTTCAGCCTGTCGGGCTGTTTGTTTCCATGGGGAAACGTGCCCAGACTTTGGTACTGCTTGAAATACCTAAATTCCAGCCCTTGGCGAATGTGAACAAGGAAAAAACCCAACCCACCAACCAAAATTAAACAAAATTAAAATTAAAAAAAAGCAGTGGGCAGACCTTGAGCAGCCCCAGTGCCCCGGCAGGCTGTGCTGAGGTGCAGCTCACGCCCCGTGCTGGGTACAAAGTTCTTAATCCACATTTACACAACCTCTCCTCTGAGCCTCATGTTTCAAGCTCGTGGGGCAGTGGAGGGTGAGGGACTTGCAGCACAAAGATTAGCTCAGTTGAGCTGTTAAAAGTGAATGTTGTTTCTAATCTTGCAAAGGCTTTCCAGCTGACACTCCTTTAATTACAGGGAGCCCTTGGTTATCAGCAGCACTGCCCTTCATTTCAGCAGCAGGATTTCCACCAGGGAGACACCAGCACAGAGTCCTAATGAAAAAAACAATCATTTCCACAGCACTTTTCATCTTCAGAATGCCACACAAACATAAACTCGGGGAATTACCTCTCCCAGCATCCCTAGGAGGGGGAAGAGTGTCCTTACCCACCTGCAATCCCAGGGGAAGACGTTCATGACACACAGTGTCCTTGCTCAGGACAACACAAAGCCTTGGGGTCTGTTTTTTTTATTTAGTGGTCTTCGAGTGCCTTTGGGGATGCCCAGGGGTCTGGCAGGGAGGGGACAGCAGGTCCCTGACACCTCCTGCAGCAGCAAAAGGCCAGAGGAGACAGCCTGGAGTGTCCCAGACTGTGTTGGCAACCGAGTGCAGTGACAAAGCATTAGACAGCGGGAAATTCCAGCTTCTGGAAAGCGGGATCCTAAAGGAAGAAAAACAAACAATCCACCCCCCAAAGCCCCTCCCAGACTGCTCAAAACACGGCATTGTAACGCACACGTGGTGCGACCTGAACAAACACGTGTGTGCCGCCTCCCTGGCCCTCGGGGGGCTCCCAAATCCAGGCACTCTTCTCCGGGGCCGACGTGGAAATGCGGCTTCCACCTTTCCACAGAGCAGCTCCAGGCGGCAACTGGATCACCACACTGGGAAAGGACTGCTCATCACCTCAGGGAGGGGTTACTCCGGCAATCCCGAGCGATGTGTGCACTCCAGTCTCACCCTAACTCCGTATTTTTCCCAAGGAACCACCACAAGCAGAAAGCACCACGTATTTGCACCAGGGGTATGGTTGCCAAGGGAGTCAGAACCCTCAAAATTCCCTCTTAATTTTTTAATCCGTGTAAATTTTGCTCAGAAGTTGCTGCTGCAGGGGCCCTGTGCTCGATCCAGGCCACATTTTGGGGTTTTTTTTGTTACTTTTGCACATTATGCTGGGAAGTTTATTAGCCTCTGTCTACACAGCTTAGGCTGCTATTTACCTGCATCACACAGGAGTTATTTCATCTGCCCTTTAAGCTGGCAAGTTAGGAAATAATCAGGATGCACTTCCTCTTCTTTCCTCCCTGAATTGACTCTGATACTCCAAGTAACAAAATAATCACGTCACCATGTGACCTGACAGGGTCCAGTGATGATTTTTGTACTGTCAGACACCCCGTTGAGCTGCTTTGGGGATGGGTTTTCTCGCCTGCTGGCAAGATCTAAGAAAATCAGTGAGTTAAAAGGAAGTTTGTGGGAGAAAACAGAACAAAAACCTTTCCCTGGCTTCTTGATGTGAAGGAGCACACGTGTAATTAACACATTTGTGTTCCTGTTGTACTCGTGAAAGAAAAGAATCCCAGGGAACACTCTCAGGGTGTGAGGTTACTGGTCTCTCCAGCTGGGTGCCCCTCAGCTGAGTTCTGCCCAACTTGGGCAGCCCAGGGCACCTTCACAGGCCCTCTGACACCGATGATTAACACAATCATTAAAATCATTACTTTGATTGTTGCACTTATGAAGAAACCTGACACGTCTGGCTCTTATCCACCTGTGTGCCCTACATTCATGTCCAGGCATGAACAAGGGCACATCTTGAAATTATTCCAGGAAGGAAGGAACTAACCTGCCTGATAAAAACACGGGCAGTTTTGGGAATGGGACTGGAAGAGAAAGGCCTGTGCCATTTGTGAGAGGGCCCTGACAAAGTGAGGGAGTGATAAGCGAAGCCAAGGGTGACTGGAAGTAAAATGAGACACTGCTATTTAAAAGAAGTTTACAAAATATTTAAATCAAACCAGAGCCACCTGGAGGGCACTGGAATCTCTCCTCCTGATGGAACAAGTGCTGCATGTTGTGCCACGAGCACAGACCTGTTTGCTCACGAATCATTTGCAGAGTATCTTCTCTCCAGGCACATCGGGAATAAAACTCCAAGGAGTTTAGCCCACAGTGCCAAGGTGCCTCTTAGGTAGGGAGCTGCCTGGCCCTCCTACCCTTCTGTAGCATCTTTCCAGGGTTAAACTACAAATCCACATCTGTCTCTCAGACAAACGATCCCCATGTATTTATGTGGAGTTTTCACCGGTGTTCTCAAGAAAACAGATCTCTGCTTCATTACTGTCGCCTGGGCCATGACTCAGGTGTTTTGTGTGAGTCTGAGGTGAGAAACAGCCCTCGCTCATCCTCCCCTGACCTTAACAAGGCCCCAGAGGTGTGGCTTAAAACCACCTGGGCTTTAAGTAATTTATACCTCGGTCATGTAAGAAATTAATTGTTAATAATTAATTAATTATAAAAGCACCGTGGGCAGGAGGGGAGGAGTAGGTTCTGCCCTGCTCAGGTGAGACCCCCTTGCAGAGCTGCCTCCAGCCCTGGGGGCTCAGCACAGGGAGGACATGGAGCTGCTGGAGAGAGTCCAGAGGAGGCACCAAGGATGGAGCAGCTCTGCTGGAAGGAAAGGCTGGGAGATTGGGGTTTTCAGCCTGGAGAAGGGAAGCTTTGGGGTGACCTGATTGTGGCCTTCCAGGACCTGAAGGGAGCCAAGGCAAGAAAGATGGAGAGAGACTATTTCCAAGGGCCTGGAGTGCCAGGACAAGGGGGTTGCCCAGAAAAGCTGTGGCTACTCCGTTCCTGGAAGTGTCCATGGCCAGGTTGGAGCAACCCGGGCTAGTGGAAGGTGTTCCTGCCCATGGCAGGGGTTGGAAGTGGATGATCTTTAAGGTCTGTTCCTACCCAAACCATTCCATGATTACCTAAAGCCCCACATGCTCTCTAATCTTCTGTGCTTCTGATTTAAGTTGAAAACATCCTCTGGGCAGGGCGGCTGTTCTGAGACACGGAGCTGTTCGGGGGCAACTTCACAACCGTATTAATTCCAGTTTGGGACGGGAGCTCCGCATCCCACCCAGCTCGGCCCCGTCCCTCCCGATCCCGACCCTAGTCCCGATCCCGGTCCCGCACCTTCCCCCTCTCGCCAACAGGGGGCGCCGCCGTCCCCCGCGCGCGCCGCCGCGAGCCCCCGCCGTTCCCCTGCCGCGATTGGCCGGGCCGCACGAGGCGCGCGGCGCGATTGGCCGCCCGCCGCCGGCCCAGCCTATATAAGGGGAGCGCGGGGGGGCGTGCCCGCAGTCCGCGGGCGCTGCGGGCGGGGGCTGAGCGGACCAAGATGGCGGCGGCGCGGGCCGTGTGCGTGATGCGCGGAGAGGGGCCCGTGCAGGGCGTCATCCACTTCGAGCAGCAGGTGAGGGACGGCGCGGGCACCGAGCCTCCCCCCGGGAGGCTGAGCCACTGCCTGCGCCTCTGTGCGCCCCCCGTGGGCCGGCGGGAGCTGCGGTTCCAAATGGCCGCGGCCCTTGGGAGCTGCGCCGTCGCCTCTGGGAGGCGGGGGAGCGGCTGCGGGGTCATCTGCCCTTCCCAGTGGAAGCACGGGATCGTTCTGGAAGGCACGGCCAGATAACGGGCGCCGCTTGTGCTCGGTGATAAATAACGGGAAGGATGCATTAGAGGTGGATAAACAAATTCAAACGCTCTGTGCAAGGCGGTGCTGGGCTTGTGGAGGAGCCTGCAGGGCTTCCTGTCACCTTGGCTTGACACAGAGCCGTGTAATGCCAAAGTCCTTGTGGTGACGATAAATCCTTTCCTTTCAAGGGTGATGGACCGGTGAAAGTTACTGGAAAAATCACTGGATTGGCTGATGGAGAGCACGGCTTCCACGTCCATGAATTCGGGGACAACACAAACGGTAAGGTGTCCATGCACGGCTGGACTGTGGGTGCTCAGCTTCAGAGAGCTTCCTGCAGTGTTGGAGCAGGACTTGGGTCTGGCAGCTGCAAATCTGTGTTAAGAAATGTATGGCGTTTCCCAAGGAAGTGCTCCCTGTGTAATACTCTGAACGTGTTGAGGCTGGTGGTCAAGGTCTGCCATCCCAAGCCTGGAGGGTTGGATACCCCGATGTTAAGAAATAAGAAAGCTGCCGGGTGAGCTCAGGGAGCTCTGGAATGAGCAGTTGTACTTAATTGGACTTCTAAGTCTGCAGTGGGTGATTTACTCCCAGAGGATTAGCGGGACATGCAACAGGAGAGCAGCTGCTTCCTGATGGGTCCCTGGGAGCAGGTTTGCCCTGACGGATCCCCGTGCTGTGTTCCAGGGTGCACCAGTGCCGGCCCTCACTTCAACCCGGAGCGCAAACAGCACGGGGCCCCCAGCGACGCCGAGAGGTGAGTGCAGGGCTGGGCGGGGACAGCCCAGGGACACCCTGGCAATCCGGCAGGATGTGTAAGGTCACCTCACCAGGGCTATGCTCACTGTACAGCAGTTTGTTTGACACGTGGGCTCCCTGAGCGTGGGATATCATCTTCGGGATGTGCCAGTGTTTTTTGTCGTGGCTTGGGAGGAGGGGACGGTGAGGGCCTGTGCTCCTGCTGGGTATCTCTGTGCTTCAGTGGGATGGAAGACCTTGTTCCTCCCCTGGGAGCAGTTCCAACAGTCCAGTTCCCCTTGGGAGCCCTTGGACACCTGAGGAGCTGGTGTGACTGTGCTTGCTGGGGCAGCACAGGAGCTGCAGGGGAGCAGAGCTGGGAGCAGGGTTAAACCTAAAGCCTGGCCTTGCACAGAGAGGGTCTGGGATAGCATTAGAACCAGCTGGGCATCGGGACCAGCCTGGGTTCTGTCCGTGAGTGCTCCCTGTGTGGCTGATGAATCCCACCTGGGCGATGGATTGCTGCCGGCCAGGCGGAGCTGGGAGCTGGCTGTGGGCCAGCTCCTGCATGACACAGCATGAAATGGTGTGTCAGGGCCTGGCAGCCACTGCTCGGGGCTAAAGGTTGGGACTGCATGGACATTGAGGCTTTGGCAGGCTTGGTTTTGGCAAATCCTGCTCCTGCTGTGCCCTGCCTGCTCCCACCAGGGCAGCTGTGGGTGGCAGGATCCCTTAGGAGGGTGCAAGGACTTCTATCAGTGTCCAGTTGAAACAATTGGACTGAAGCTTCCTGGAAGCCTAAATCAAGCAAATTCCTAAAGGGAAAGCTGCCCTTGACCTGATTTTATAGGACTTGGTTAAAAATGTGGAGTTTGTCCTGTGTAAGAAGCTGGTGCTCAGCACTTGCCTGGCTGAGCTGCACGGAATGTTTCAGGAATGTGTTGGTATTCCAGGTTCTGAGTCTGGCAGAACATGATCAGCTCTATTTTGAGTGAGTGTTTTGTTTGGGGCAGGTGTGCAGGACATAACAGCATCCTGGAATGCCCCGAAGTCTTGTGAAAACTCCACTGCTCGAGGCACAGTTCTCTAGGAAGCCCGGGCGGAGATGTAGCTGTGATAGAAGCTGTGTGGGAGAGCAGGATGCCAAGTGATGGGGCAATGCCAAACTGGATTCATCATCCCTACTTCTGGCTGGAACTGAGCACCTCCTGTGTCCCCTTTGACCTGTTTCCTGACAAACTGCTCTTCCTAATCCTATTTAAACCTAAAGCCTGTGGAATAGCTGATCTGTGATGGGCATTAAGAGCTCTTAGGAACAGTGGCAGTGTTCCACCAAACCTGGTCTGTGCAGGAAAGGTTAATCTGTGGAATTTGAGAGCCTGTGGACAGAGGGTGATGCCATTGGCATGGAGGGGGAGGATTCTGGACACATGTGGCCTGAGTGTAGTAACAATATAAAGTCCCAGCCTTCCCTTGGAAGAGCTTTCAATCCAAGCCCCTTTCCTGAGTCTGTGTGTGTTCTTGTGCAGGCATGTGGGAGACCTGGGCAATGTGACTGCCAAGGGAGGAGTGGCCGAGGTGGAGATCCAGGATTCCGTCATTTCCCTCAGCGGCCCTCACTGCATCATCGGCCGCACCATGGTGGTGAGTGTGGGGGGACTGGTGCTGCTCGAGGGGCACAGGGGGCTCTCTGGGGGTTAATGAGATCCCAGTTTCCTGCTGGCCTTCCAGGGATGTCCCTCTCCCTTTAGCTTTGCCCCTTCCAGCTGTGGGTGATTGAAGGAACTGGTCTGTGGAGGGAATTGGCACAAATGCTGTCACTGGCAGGTGTGGAAACAGGCACCTGAGGACACTGGAAGGAAAGTCCAGTTGGGAGTTTTTAGCAGGGATATGGGTTTGACATTGTGCAATTAGTGTGTGGTGTGAGACCCTGCTGGGAGCACTGGAATGTGGGGATTGGGATCTGCAGTAACACAAGTTCTCTTTTAGGTCCACGAGAAGCGGGACGACCTGGGCAGAGGGGGGGACAACGAGAGCAAGCTGACGGGGAACGCGGGGCCCCGTCTGGCCTGTGGAGTGATTGGGATCGCCAAGAGCTAAGTGTGGCACCTGCAGTGCTGCTCCATTGCTGCTCTTGCCCTTCCTCGTGCAAGCCCAAGATTTGTCACTAATCTCCTGCTCCTCTGCATCCCGAGCAGCGCTTAAACTGCTGAGACTGACGGCGTTTTGTATGATGTACATGGCAATTAAAGTGTCCCTCATGGAACAGCTCTGTGGTCTCTGCTCACACACCTGCACCATTCCCTGTCGCATCCCTCACTGGAGCAAATCCCTGCTGTGTGCCAGGGAGGATGGGGGCAGTGCTCACATCCCAGACCCTGGCAAAGAGCAGCAGCCCGGGGGGTGTCAGGGCTGCTTCCTGGTGGAGGTGCAGCATTTGTAGATCTTCAGCCTGTGTAATAAATGTTCTGGGCAGATACACCTGGGTCTGGCTGTCTGTAAACAGGGAACACCCCCAAACCTGCACCTGCTTGGAAAAGAAAGGGGGCCTGGGTGGTTTAAGTGCACCCAGCAAGTTGCTTCCAGGTGGTATCCCAGGACCAGCCAGGAGTAACCACTGTGTGCCAGTGCCAGCTTCCATCACATTTCTGGGTGTCCCTCTGAAACGTTTCAGTCTCTCTTAACAGAGAAAATGAATCATTTTAATGAGGACTTGTATCAGTGTGCCTTTATCTTGTACATAAGGATGTTGATGGAAGTAGCAGGTTGCAGTTCTAGATAACCCCATTCCACTGAGGAATGTTACAAAAGGAACTTGGGAGTAGAGCAGGAATACTGTAAAAATACTTTAAACTTACATTGCCTGCTGGTGCCAGACAATTGTGTGAGTCTTCACCTGCCTGTGCCTCTTCCAGAGGGTCACTGTGAGGTTATTCCACAGGCACTGCTGCAGAAGGCAGTAAGGAATTGCTCCACAGGTTTCCTAGGCTCTGCTTTCAGCTCCCTACTGAGGGAAAGGGAGAGAAGGTGAGGTGGGGTTTGTGTGAACAGAGCAGCCTCTGCCCCTTTCATTCTTGTCTCCAGCTCTTCAACTCAGTGAGACAAACCCTCCCTCCTTACAGAGCTGAGGCAGCTTTTTCCAAGGCTCAGACCTCAGTGTCTGGTGTTCTCTGGACACAGGAATGTCCCACAGGCCCGGCAGGAAACAACCAGTGAGGACACGAGTTTTAACACATGGAAGTTGAGTTCACTGCAATGTGTAAACAGGTTCTTTCTCTTTTTATTCTGCTATTGCAAGAACATAAAAATAGATGTCCTCTCCCCCATCCAGAGCTCCACACTGGCTCTCCCATCCCTCCCTCCCCCAGAGACAATTCCACAGGGCAGCTGAGAAAAAGGACTAAGGAAGCAGCTGCCCTTTCCTTGGGGAAAAACCCAACTTTAAAGGTAGAACACACCTATAGAAAGGAAAAAAAAAAATCCATTAAATATGCACAGGATTCAAACACATTTCCTATGGTGCTTCTGGAGGGGCAGGACTTCCCAAACTGTCTGTGCCCAAGGGATCGGCCACGGGGACACTGCCCTCATCCAATCTGACACAACCATGGAAGTGCTATGAAGACGAGGTGGCAGAACTCCAGAAATACCAGGAAACACCCAGCCCAGAGGCACAGCACCAGGGGGGGCACAACCTACCTCTGGCAGGGTAAGGAGGGGCCGGCGTTCCCACCCGAGGAGCCCCGATCCCAGAGGAAGCGGCAGAATCCTTGTCCCAGCTCCACTTCAAGAATCAGGTTGGCAATTTACAGCAGGTTGTGGTGCCTCTGAGGTCTCACTTTCCAGCAGCATCAGTGGCTGACAGGTAGAAAAGCCCAGCACACACTTTGGAACAGCAGAGCAGATGTGCCTGAAGGTGTCACTTCTTAAAAAAAGGCAAATCAAGGGCAGCAGGAACCACAGAACCAATCGAGGGGGAGGAAATAAAAAATAAAGCAAAGAATGGACTGCATTGCAAACAAACACTAAACGGTTAACTCTGCAATTAACATCTCAAAACTAACTTTTACCCAGGGTGGTCAAGTATCTCATTAAAATGCAGCAATCTAAAACTCCAGAGGACTGTTACAAATAAAAACTTGCTTCTGTGAATCGCTACACAATCAGGTGGATTTCCTTTCACAAACAGAACCAAACCAGTCTAATTTAGACTCCAGTACAGCATGAACAGTTCCAACTTTAGGCTGTTGAACACTCCTTTTCCACTTCAGTGCAGCGTAGGAAGAATAGCACACGTTAAAAGTTTGTTACGAAAATAGAGTTTATTAAAAACACATCCCTATTGTTTTTGAGGAGCTTTCACCGTTACCTTTTTCTTAAATTAAAAACAAAATAGAAAGCACTTCTACTTCTGATTCGTAAACTTTTTAAAGTCAAAACTTTAAAAAAGTTACAGCAAAAACGGGTAATATTTAATCATCTCTTCAGTATTTATGTTATGCTGTGGCTATTTTTAAATAGGAGGGGAAGCAATCAAATTGCTGGCGGGGCCCCTGCGCTGGGCAGGGCCGGGGGCGGCAGCGGATTTACAGCACTGTACAACTAAAGCTCGACACTCCGACCCAGGCTCGGCAGGGCCCGGGCTCAGCGCGGAGCCTCCGCCACGGAGCCCGTGTCCTTGTCCGCCTGTTCCAGGGATGAGGTAGCCTCGGGTGCCGACTCTTCCGCAGGTTTCGCACCCGCAGGTTCGGACTCTCCCGCCGCGAGTTCTGAAACAATGTCTGCGTCGGCCGCTTTGCCGCCGTGGGACTCGTGGTTTTTGTCGCCCTCCGCCCTGTCTGTCACCTCCGGCTTTTCCTTGCCGCGGCCTTCTTCCTTGTCTCTGCGCGACTCCCGGTCTCTGGAATCCCTCTCCCTGTCTCGGTGGCCGCTGGAGCGCCTGTTCCTGTCCTCCGAGTCCCTGTGCCTGTCTCGCTCGGGGCTGCGCCGGCCCCAGTCGCGCCGCTCGCGGTTCCCGAGGCGCTCGTGCTCCCGGTCGTCCCCACGGTTCCCGTAGCGCTCGCGCTCGTTATCTACCCGGTTCCCAAACGACCTCCTTCCGAACCTCTCCTGGTCTCTGTTGGGGGTGAACGTCTGCCTGTCATTCCTGAACTGGCGCCCGTCCCTGTTCTCCTCGGGTCCGCCCGGGCCCCCGCTGCCCGGGACCCCCCCGGGCCTCACAAAGTGCCCCGGCGGGGGGAAGGGGGTTTTCATTCCGTGGGGGGGAGGCATCCCAAAGCCCCCCGGCCCCGGCGGAGGCCCCCTGTGCATCATGTGGGGGGGCATGTGGCGCGGTGGCATCAGCGGGAAGCGCGGCAGTGGCGGGGGCGGCATTCCCGGCGGCCGCTGGAGCGGGATCAGCCCGGGCCGGGCGCCCAGGAGCCCAGTGGATGGAGTCTGGAGCCCGACCACGGGGGCTGGAGGGGGCGGTGCCACGCCCTGGGTGCCTGCAAGGAACACACAAGGGACAGTCAGAGCCTGGCAGCAGGGAACGCAAGGCATTTCCATAGCTCCAAACCCACTCTGCAGTTATCCCAGGAAAAGAGCGCACGAGAACTTGGAGCGGAGCTTCCTGCGCCGCCCAGGTGCAAACACACCTCTGTGTGCTGCTGAAGGGAAGATGTGGCAATGGCAGGAACTCATCCCTGATCCCAAAGGCCTCCTTTGCCCTGCTGCAGGTCAGAGCCCCCCCTCAGCCCCAGCTCAGCCTCTCACCTCCTCTGACTGCAGCCAGAGCCCCTTCCTGGTACAAAATATTATAATATATAAAAGGAAATGCAGCAGGTAATTAATTTCTAGATTCTTTTTTTTTAAATACAATCCTTCATCCTTTACAGCACATATCCAACACCAACTGTTTTCTGTTTTAATTCCTGGACTCTTTTGTTTTTAGCACGTTCTTCGCAAGATGAAAAAAAAATTACCCTCTCCAGACATCTTGTTGGAGAAAGCTCAGCCCAAAGCTCACTGACACCAACAGGAGCCAGAATGGAGGAGGAGGGAGGAATTCTGAGCTCTACCTGAGGCCTTCCCAGGGTGGACAGGAGCCTCCTTGAGGCTGAGCCAGGAACACACTGTCCCATGAGCCCTCACACTGCACCTTCCTGCTCCATGTGCTCCTGCCCTGCAAACACGGTCCCTGCCTGGGGCGTGTGGTGTTCCTGTATCAATCTGTTGGGACTGTAATGTTGTCACATATATGAATAAAAATGAAAGTTAAAAACAGATGTTACGCCAACTTTTGTAGCTCCTGCCCTGGTAGAACCAGAATGTGGAATAGCTGTGGAAAGTAATGCTGGAATTAGAGACTTGGCAGTGCCAGCAGTGAAAACTGCACTTTCCCCCCTTCCTTTTTAACTCTAAAATGCAGAGTCCTCCCTCCTCCCATTCGTCACCAGGTCTGTAATCACTGAGCTGAAACTCCTCCCATGACAGAACTGTGGATCTGACAAGCCAAGACACAGGGCTAATGATGTCTCCCAGGAATTCTGAGGTTTGGGGATGTTCTTGTTGAAAAAAAAAAAATCTTTTGATCTGCCACAGAGGATTAAAAATAAGGCAGAACAGAATAACTGAGAACTACTGAGCTGAAGAGGACAAGCCTATGCTTCTGCTTAGAAGCAGCAGAGCAGACATGGGCTACAACAGCATGAACATGAGGCGAGAAAAGTTTCACATTTAATAAGTAATTTAATTTCTCCACAAACTGCAGCGCTGAAGCAGCATAATGGTACCTGGAACTCCCCCTCTTTCACTCTGAACACTCTTTAAATATCAGCCCCCTTCAATGTCAAGGCTAAATCAGCTGTAGAAGCACGACCAGAGTTTCCTCACCAAATAAAAACTTGCAGAACTGTCCAGAAACACACCCTTGTTTACTGAAAATGCTCAGGAAAATTCATGGTACAGACACACATGGTGACAGGTCTGAGAAGATTTAAAGCCCTTTGTTGTGTCATGCAGAGAAAGGCAGTAAATAACACTGGTTTCCCACACTGGGTAAGAACTCCTTGAGCCCTGAGACAGACCCTGAGGTGATTTACTGACCAGCTTCTCGTAGTCAAGACAGAAACCTCATCCCTTTTACCTGCTCTTCTGTGTTGTTTTGGATGTGTAAAACCACACACTGCCTTCACAACTCACGTTATTTATAACTGTCACTGGTGCTGCCCAGTTACAGGCCCTCAGGCCTTGCACTGGGTTTGCTCAGGAGGGGGCAGGACTGAGGTAGGAAAACCCATCCCAAACCGGAGCGTGGTTGCAGAGTCACAGCTGAAATAACTCACCATCAATCCCAACACTTTGTAACAGCCACACTCAGAGGGGCTCAGAGAATGTTGTATTTGTTTTATGATTTAATGCAGATTACAAAAAACACTTGAGAACAAGCCAGCAAGGGAACAAAGATTTAATGACTGAGCTTGCACTATCAGGAAATGAATGCCAAGTTCAGTGGGAACTAAGTTCAGGATAACTAAGCTTTGATTACATGTCATTATCCTGGTAGGAATTTGGGTAAAAAGACCCTACAAACTGCAATAGGTTGTATTTCTCCCGGATCACAGAATCTGAATATTCCAAACACTGCATCTACAGTTTGTTACTGGCCCAAGTTAAAATATTTGCTCAGCACTAAGAACACGTTGTCCACTCCAAAAGGATTTAAAAGCTGTTGTTTCCTGCAACAGGCACACGTAAAAGGAGCCTAAAAATACCTGCTCTGCAGGTCGTTGAAAACTCCCTGAGTGCTCACTCCCTGAGCCATCACAGCCTGGAGTGTGTTGTTCTGATGAACAACAGGGAGGTGTAACAGCAGCGAGTGTGATCAAGGACAAACTAAATTACAACAACCTGAGGGTGCTTTTTAGAAAAAGGCACAAAAAATCCAGACCCAATGTCCACAAGGGATCACTCCCCTGAAGCACAACCATGTCCTTGCTGGAAGTGATGAAGGAATTACATTGAAGGCACAAAGGAAATCAGTGGAGATGAGACAGAACTTATAAGAGAAACTGTATGAAATGTTAATCCATTTAGAATTACTTTGTAACATGTCTTCCATATAAAAACTGAACAGAAAGAAGCATTCTGGAGTTACAAAAGTTATTAAAGAGCTCCTGTGTGCTGTACAGGTTACAGAAGGTGATCCCAAGCAAGGAGAAGTTTAGATCTCTCTGACAGTCTCTTCCCAGCCACCTCCATCCCTTGAGCTTGGCCTGCTGCAGGTCATCCATGCATCCATTCAATGCAGGAGGAATCAAAGTGCTTTTAAGGAGAGTTTAATTTGTGCCAACTTACTGAGTGGTTCAAAAAAGCCAAGATAGCTGATGTTAATCTTTTCTCTTAAATCACATCACATTATAATGTTTCTTCTGGTTTCCTTGTATCTTGTATCAGACTGTGAGCAGTCCCCACAACTCCAGAACATCAGGATGGAAGGGTTTTATGTAACCCCTTGATTATAAATAACTTCTTGAAATAAGACACCCATCAACATCCAATGCTACTGCTTAAGCAAACACACAGATCTCAGCCACTACTCCAGCACTGCTCTGTGAGCTCAGAAAACCTGAGCCTGAACACTGAGAGAAGTCACTCTGATCACGTGCACTTTACTTGCCTCAACCACTCAGAGAACAAGTTCACAAAAAAAACAAAGGCAAGTTCTTGACTTCCAGATTTCTCAAATTCAGCTTCCTGGGATTTGTAAGAATAAAAAGCAGCTGCTGCCCAAGGAACCGATGTGGGTGTCTAATTTAATTCAATCTTCAGGTTGTAAAACCTTTTTATTACATGTGCAGCACCACTACAGCAAAGGGCAGAGGAACTTCATACATTCCACAGCCTTGGAATAAGAAATTCAGGTTCTGCTGTACAAGACACAGTCCCATAAAACTCCAAAATTCTGGTAGTGCTGTGCTGCCATCACAAAAAGTGCAATTCACCATGAAGGTGTGAGTTTCTGTGTACATTGTAAAGTTCTGGGCAGAAACCCACTGACACAAAACTAACTTTTTCATTCATTTGTTAAGCTGTCATTTAGAGGTCTGAAATCCCATAAATGCAATAATCTCACTAAAATACATAGGTAACAAGTCTTCTGAGGCAGTTCTTGACACTGGTCCATCAAAGGCCATCCTAAAGTAAACATTTAGCAGAGCTCTGTACCATTAAACAGTTCACACTCCCTTTCAAAATCTGACCAGGGAAAAGTAATTTATGCAACATACCCAAGCTACTTTGGTTTTGTAATCAAAATACCATTTGGCAATTTAATAATATATTCCTACAAAAGTTTCCAAACCTGTAATACTGCAGGGCTGAATAAAAGCTTTACGTTTTCTGTTTTATTAAAACAATTTATTCCATATATAAAAAAAAGTATGTGCCACATCCTCACAGATTTAAAAAAATACATTAAGAAGTTAATTTTATACATGTAATAGTTGAGTCTAAAACCTGGTTCATATGTCAGATGTGTTGTTTAAAGTTCATTTTCTATCCTATATAAACATCCACTTGCTAAAAGTAGACAGCATTTTAATTTGTAACTTAAACATTACAGCTTTGTTTCTTCAGAAAATATCTTCAATAACAAATGAAACTGCTTCTTCTGTGCAAAATCAAGCCTCTAAAAGTGATTTCAAAGCCAACAGAAGGGCAGAAGTTTCAAGAAGTTGAGAAAAACGTGCTTCCTTTCCCCTGGAGTCTAAGTCAGCAGCTAAATCAAAATGGTATTTTAAATTTAGGGAAAAACGAAGTGCAGAACTTACACAAGAGAGCACTTACCAAGGAGTGGGACAGCCTGGGTGACAGGAGCAGGGACATTAGTAGGTGCTACAGGAGGTGGAACAGTCCCATAGATTTTGGAACTATCGGTGGTTTCAGCATTCCCTCTGCCTCCAGAAACTACTGGGATGGGATTTCCTACAGATGACTCCTTTGTAGTGTCCTCACTCCCACCCGTTGCTGTAGCTGAGGAACAAGGCATGGACACATTAACCACCAGCAGCAATTCCTGCTGCACGACCCCTGCCTCCCACAGGGCTCCAACACTTACAGTTTGGGATGTTCACTGCCGGAGTGTGCGGGACAGACACCGGAGGGGTTATCGGTGGTGGCGGCCCAGGAGGAAGGAAGCCTACAAAATACAGATGCCCCCTGAGTGCCCCTTTGGCACAACACCCCAGTGCAGCTGGGTCTGTGCTCTGGGGTCAGCAGAGCACAGGGTGAATGAACCACCCCCCACGTACCTGGGGGTAAATGCAGAGGGTTGAATCCAGGCCGTAAGAACGGGGGCGGTGGCGGGGGCGGCACCCCGGGAGCAAATCCAGGAGGGGGGATTCCTAAAGGGGCTGTGAAAGCAGGTGGTTGGAGTGCACCAACCACAGGAGGCCCCGAGGGATGTGGTGGAACCTAAGGAAAAAGGAAGGGGAAAAACGTGTTACCCCAAGACTGAACGGGTCCCACTGGGATCTCTGCTTTGCCCAGCACAACAGGAACATTTAAACAACCTAAAATTGCTCTGCAGCAAGTGAGGCTTGTGTAAGAGACCTAATTAGCACTCAAAGAACTCCTACCACTCACAAGATCAACACCAATCTTGTTTGCCTTTATAATTAGAGAAAAATTCTTCTCTGTGGTAAATGGGTTTTAATGTATGTTGGTGGCTCACCTCCACACACCTTTCACACAGTGGCTGGGATTCATTTCCATCCAGGAGGATCCAATGCAATGCACATGACTTTGGAGCAACTAAAAACCTTTGCTTGTTTCCTTCTTACTACCTGAGTTTATACACTATAATATAGTGATTTTTTCCTTTTTTTTTTCTCTTTAATTCTGATTTATATCAAGCTCTGAATTTAAATTAGCTCTGATTTAAATTAAGTTGGTCCTTAGTCTCATATTTATGAGCTTATTACAGAAACTACACTAAATGTGTGGGAATCAAAAGGAAAAAATCCAATCAAAAACATGCTCTGCACTTAGAATGGATTTAATAAAGCAAAGAAGAGCTGTGTGCCCAAGTGACCATAACTGACCACCTCCATGACCAGCAACATTTCAGAACACCAAGACCCCTCATCACTTTTTATTTCTAGAGGAAAGAAGGACAAGCTTTTGCTGTTTTATTCTCAGGACTGAAAGAACCTGTTTTGGGTTCCTTATCAGCGTTACTCAGCCCAGGCACACTAAATCTGTGCTAATACAGTTTGATAATCAAAATGATGATATCAGAAATAGCAAATCTGGGGAGGGATGCAGCAAACTGGGATCAACATGGAAAAAATAACTAGAGGGAGAATTGTTTACTAAGGAGGAGACTGGAATGGAGAAAGGGAGGAGAAAGCACAAGGGAAGGGAAGGTCGGGAAGTGAGAAAAGAATCAGCTGTGGGAATCCTGCAGCAGAAGCTCGTTCTTGACACTTCCTTTTTCAGCATGGATTTAAGGAAAATAAACAAAATCACTGCTATTTAATACAGTTAATGGCTACTAAAATTTCTGAAATTATAAGTTTGACTTACTGTTCATTTACTAAATAATAGTTTATAGCACATCAAGAATCGTGTGTCAAAACAACCCATAATTCAACATATTATGTTCTCAAATCCCATAACTGGCTAAATTATACATGTCTTCAAATCATTTGAGTTCTTGATCTTCTGTGAGTGCCTGCCACATTGTAGTTCATAAATCACACTTTCTCAAGATGCAAGACAGTTTTATTCATACTCCCTCCCATCTGGGAGAAGGGATACTACTATTTTAAAAGCAACGAGAAACGACTGATATTAAAGTAACTGTGTATCTATCAATAGAAAAGCTTTTTCTTAGGGGAAAATTATTAGGAAAACAAACAAAAAAAAGCCAATCACCAAACTGAAGATGCAATTCAGCCCATCAATAAAAAAAACTCTACTGCAGTAATTTCTCTGTGACTGAGAGAACACAGTTACCATTCATGGCATCTCCTCCCTGAATTATTATTTAAAGTAAGTTTTTGTTTCTTTATCCCAAGTTAATGAGGAACAACTCTCACCTGTGGAGGAGGTACTGTTATTGGTGCAGGCATGGGGACAGGGATGGGGACAGGTAAAGCTTTGGGTATAGGTGACACTGGTTCATTGTGTGCAGCTTCTGCGCCTCCGTTCTGAGCTACTTCATTTTCAGACTTCTTGGGGATTCCCTTCCACTCTGTACAACACAAAATCCCAACAGACAAGGATCAGCTCAGAGGGAGCAGAGAGGTGAAACATGTTTGCTGATGTTTAGAAAAGGACCTAATTGAAACTACTCAGATAAGAAGCATTTATACATATTTCTGACAATAATAAAAAGAAACAATTTAAAAAATTGGACAGAATGACCCAACCCTGAAATAAAAGCTTCACTAACTGCACACAGCTGATCATGCAGCACTGCTGTACCTGGACTAAGAGTTTCATTGTCCAGCATTCCCCCTTCACAGAAGCTTTCAAGATCTTCAGGTTTGACTTTGTCCCACGGTATATAAGTCACACCTAATTCCACATCCCAGTACTGCTTGTAGTCTGGCTTTATTCCTTTATTCAGAGCCCATGCAATCTTGGAGGGGGAGAAAATACATGTAAGTCAGGCAAATGTTTCCATTTTAATGCATTTCATATTTCTTTCTCACAAAACAGCACTACCATTTGGGGCTAAAAGGCAAAGACAGTAACTAAAACAGTTACAACACTGAAGTAAGGTTTTTTTTCTTAAAGCAGACTTAGTTCTTTTTCCTTGGCTTGAATTTTGCTCACTATTTGTAAAAATGTATAAAGCCAGTTTCTTCCCATGTTTCCCAGCCACTGAGATTAATTCCAGTTCCCTTTGGAGGACTCTAATATGATGTTCTACAGAAGGAAGAACTTCACTAATTTAATGCATCCTTCCTTATTTATTAGTATCTTTGTAGGATTATCGTATGTAATGAAACTCTTATGAGACAAATATCCAACAGCAGATGAGAAAGGATGACAGTAATTCCAGCAGCTTTAGAAATCCTGACATTTTCCAAGCAGTACCTTGATGGATTTCTGGTTGACTTTGAAGTTCCCTCGGCTCAGTTTCTGGAGGGCTCTGTTGGCATCTTGTCTGTGCACCATGACAATGTAGGCACATCCTCTGGGGGGGATCATCTGTTTGGGGTTTAAGGAACAAAATTGGTTTTGCAAATAAAAAAGCCATGAACAACACACAAGTGTTCAGTTACAGCAAGCTGGGACATCAGAGGGTGTTCCAAAAGGGGCTATGGAAGTATGGAAGGGAATGTAATTTAAGAGGCCAAGAAAGTCAGTATCTTCAGGAAGTACACATTTCTAATAAACTAAAAATTCCACAACTTCTAAAGTGGAAAGCTTTAAACTCTAAAATATGGCTGACTCTTGTATATTTAATCTTTTCAAACTGCTAAACACTTAAATGCTGTGGTCTGGCAATTAATTACCTCGTTGGAAGACACACCAATACCCCCCTTCATTCCATATACCATGAGCTGGCAGCTGCACCTCCACACTCGGGTCTTTGGAATCATTTTTATTATTTATAATGAATTTGAGAAAAATCTCCTACGTTGTTTTACAAAATTTGGAGTAGGAAGAAAATTGCAGTCGCTTCTTTTTGTTTGTTTTAATGAAATTTTAACAGCTATTATTTATATATTTATATGTATGTATTTATATATTTATACATATAAAATATCCTTAAATACAGCTAAACAAAACAACAGTTCTGTGTTTATGGCTAAAATAACACCAGCTGAGGGTCCACATTTCTGTATTCAAACAAAATGGAGCAGATGAACTCAGCAGCACAGGATGTAATTCTGCAGGCATCTAGCTCTTCCTCATTCTCCAGAGAAGGCAGGATTTTTATGAAAATGGCATAATCTTCTCTGGTTTATTTGCATTTTTAAATTGCAAAAACCCAAAGCAACTCTGTTCTTTGTCTACAACTCAGCCAAATTAATTTGAGTCTACACATTAAAAAGCACAACATGCAGGAAGTGAGAGCTCAACTCTTTGGAATTTATAAAAATAAAGCTGTCTTAGAGCAGCCTGGAAACACTTTTTGTAACCAAGCCTATCAAAGTAACTCACACTGCAGCATTTATTACTCACATTGATCGACTCAATGGGGCCAAACTCTTCCAAAAGACTTCCAACATCCTGCTGAGTTGTCCTCTTGTCGAGCTGTCCTACCCAAAGTGTGGTACTACAAACTGCAACAGAGAGTTAACTCAGGTTGGGAGAGCCATTATTGACACAAGCTCCTCTTACAGGACAGAGTAAGCAGCCCATTTATCTCACTTCATGCTGAATTCAGGGTAATAAACCAGCAACCGAGCTCAAAGTATCACACTGGCTGCACTTTAGCACAGCAACATTTAATACTCAGCCACGTTTTGCCCAGTAAGTGATACAAAAGTGCAAACTGTGACAGCACTAAGTGACAATCTGGGAGAGGTGCTGGCAGAGGCACATCTCACACCACTGCCAGGGAGCTTTCAGTGAACAGCTGCCAAGGCCCTGCAGTCCTTTTACACTACTGGAATTGTCACTCACCAGGTTTTGGCTTGTTAAAACTCTTCAAGTTTGTGTGTCTCTTACATAAGAGAATGCTTTCATTTTACTTGCTGACCCCGGAGAAGATTCCACATTCCAAAGAAATATTCAGAAGACAACTACTATGTTTGGTCTATAAACACAGGCAAAGCCAAGATTACTTCAGATTATTTCAGCCTGTGTTTTCCAGGTCAAAGCCCCCCTCCAGGTCTGAGAGACACACAACACTGAATAATTAGAAAAATTGTTATAATTTACAACTAACTCAACTTGTTATTTAATCTGCTTTAGCTTGCAGGTCTCAAAGGAAGGAAAATAAAAACATGGAGCTGCAACTTTTTCTTCTCATTTATAGCCAAAGTATTTCCAACTTGGAGATATTCCAAAAATGCCAAACTGTCTTATATGAGTAAAGGAAGTGCAGGGATGTGAATTTAAGTCCTACCAGCTTTACAGCTCAGAAAACAAGTCACAGTGCAGTTTACTTTTCTTCTGTCTGGATGAATCTTGGAGACTCAAGGAAGAGGAACACAACAATTTAAAGAATATTGCTCAAAGAAGTGGTAGTTACTGGTATTTGCAAAGTTGCATCCACAATAAAAGGAAGAATGAACTTACCACTGACAGTTTCTGACTTGATCTGGGGGAGGCCCTTGGACCTGCGCTCCCTCTCCCGCTCCCGTTCCCGCCTTTCCTGGGAGCGTGACTTTGGGGAGTGTCGGCGCCGGTCCCGGGAGCGCGACCGGGAGCGCCGGTGACGGGAACGCCGGGACCGGGAGCCAGACCTGGAGCGTTTCCTCTTAGGGGACCTGGTGTGAACCAAAGCCACGTGTGTCACATTGGGGAGCGAAATGTTTATTGCTTCTTCAAAAAAAAAAAATGGCTAAAAAAGAGATTTCCAGTGAATTCTGCCACTGAAATGGGAGTTTATTGACAGGTTTGAAGTTACTCTCTCCCAGTAAGAGAAGTGCAGAGATAGCCAACTTCCCTCAGAGGGGAGATGACTTCCAGGGGTTCATAATTCTTAAGTCACTAATCCAGCTCTCATTCCTGCACTAAAAGAGCTTTCACTGATTTACCTTGATGCAGATCTAGATCTCGACTTCCTGCTGTCAGAAACATGCCGTTTGCCCTCCTGAACAGGTGGCTGCTCCACTTCCATATCCTAAAATATGAAGTTGACTGGTGTTATGGGTGAGCAGCACAAGTATTTTATTTCTTTTTATGCCAAGACTAAATTATGTAACAGCACTAAAATTACACTGAATATTCAAATGTGTGAAATTAAAGAGTAACGTGGCTCTCCCTCAGAAGCCTCACCTCTGCTCTGTGTCACTGACAGGGAGAGGGTCCAGTATTACATGTACTTAACACAACCACTGAAAACACAGCATAGAAATAATCTGAACAACTCTTGTTTTCAATTTGCATATTATCTTTTTTCCATATTTCAGTCCATCTCCACAGAATACGATTATTCTCCTTAAAGTCAGTCGGTGGATCCTGCTGTGTCAAAGTTACAGGCAAAGTGAGGTTTACTACAGCTCTTCTCCAAGACATTACTAAAAACTACTTTAAGCCCTGTATGTAAGCACACTGTAAGAAATTTGAAAAATGAAGCAGAAAGTCAAAGCAATACATAAAATGCAAGAACTTGCTTAAAAAAAAAAAACAACTAATTCCAACACAGCTCTTCCTTCCTACCCCAAATCTTCCACAGCTTCCCATTCCAAAACATAAATGCATCCTGCCTAGACTTTAAATTTTAATTTAAATTTTAAAATAAATTGAAGTTTTCATTATATGACCCCAGCAGGGAACACCTAAAAAAGCCCTCTCTCGAAATGTACTGATTCAACAGAATTCTACACTAAAAAAACTAATTACAAAGACACTCTTGAGAACTGTCCTTTTATTCCAAGTCAAAGCAAGAACTGATTTCTACAATCTGTGATGTCACAGCTTGGTACCATCTCTATTTCTCAGTTCAGGATTTCCTTTTCTTGGAACAAAAGAGGCAAATAAACTTTTTAAAATATATATATATATACACACATATATAGGCTCATGAATAGACTTGCTCTTTGATTTCTTCTTAATAACAGCCAGTTATTCAACCTACATATCCTGAAAACCCTTAGGAACCAAAGCATTTACTTGGATTTTCTTAAGTTGTTACAGATTTTGAGTCCATTTCCACTACATTCACATTCTACCAGGCCCTTACAAATTAACTTTTCCAGACGGTTTCTTCACACAAGAAGATTGCATTGTCAGAATTCCATGGCACAAAATATTCCTGAAATATGATGGAGACAGGAAAGGGAAGATGAGGAAGCAGAAAGCACACACATGCTGGTTTTGCCAGACTTGTCCTGGAGCCCCCCAGCTTAATCCAACCATGTCCCAGTGGAGCCACCCTCACAGCCAGCTCTTGTCCTGGATATCCTGACACTTCTGCTCCTGCACAATCCATATACATTTGAAAAACACACATCTGAGAGCATTTAAGTTACTTTGTTTACTGCAAAGGCTCCTCACCTGCTGATGGGGTTTCTGCATGTGTGACTCAGTCTGGACTGGAAAAGGAGACTGGAAAGTTGGCTGCACAGGTGCTGCTGGTGGAATCACAGGCTGAGCCATGGGTGGGAACTGGGGGGTAGGCAGGAGACCAAAACCTGGCATTTGCCCATTAGGAGGAAGTGGGACCTTTAGAGAATAAAAAAAAAAAAAAAAAAATTCAGACAGGAAAAGAAATTACATTGGCTTTCCCAGTTTGCTCAAGTTAAGTTGTATCTGTGCTCCAAAGTCACAATAAAAGACAGGGGAAAGATGAAGTAGGTCAAGCATTTAGATGTAGAAAACAATCTTGTTCTTCAAAGCCTGACTGGGACAGAGAACAAAGATATGTTTCTTTAGAAAAATTGAGGGCTAAGCCACATTCACTCTTCACAATAGTAAAACCACTTCCTTATTTCTCCACCAAAGAAAACAAGCAAAAGATAGAAAACACCAGAGAGGGACAAGGGAGAACCTGAAGTTACCTGGTGACGCATTGGATCCTGCTGTATTCCCATCATCCGCTGCTGGAAAGGATCCATATTTGGGAGCTGAGGAAATACTGGCTGTTGCATGCCTTCTGCTGGAAACCCACTGAAACCAGGAATATTTTAGTGAGACAAGTCAGTACATACACAGATCTCTTTATTTTCCAGATTTCTATACACATTTACACAGCCTTGCTGTAATTTTAAACGGAACAAATATCTCTACTATGATCCCATTTCCAACAAAAAAAAAAAAAAGGAGAAAGAGTGGCCTCCTTATCTTTTTTCCACTCTAAGAGTAGTCCTTTATCACTTAAAGCAATGCTACACAAAGGTTAGAGCCTCCCTCTCCCCCCAGCTTACAAAGATCTCAGCCTATGGAAATGTTTCAGGAAGGTTGTCTGCCTTAGGCTAAACTTCTTCCTCTCCAGTTCCTCTTCTGGGAACAAAAGAAGCAACCTTTTTCCTCAAGGAAAATAAACTGGCTGTACTTTTGCTGTTAACAACCACCTTGGTTTGGGAGGAAATAGGGCAGAGGGGCACAGGATGTGTATCACAGCAGGATTACAGCAATGCCAATCCCTTCCTGATTCAACACACAGCATGGACAGTGCTCAGGGAACTCAGGAGGGCTCTGCAGGTAACAGGACCTGCCTGCAGGAAACTGAATCGGATTTCAGGAGGATACAGGAATTTCACGGTGATGGGAAATGGAGCTCTGCACTATTTGAAGACACGGGTGCCACAAAATTCTGCAGAAGTTCTGGACAGATCTGTTTTTCATAGAGAGAATGACTGAGTTTGTGTGCCCATACTGGGAATACTGGAATTCCACCTTCAGGGACATCTTGCACAAGTGTCAGGTGCTAAAGACAGAGGCTCTGAAGTGCTGCCAACACAACATAAACATGCCCAAAAGCCTCTGGCTGGGCAGGCACAAGCAGTGCTTATGTGTGACCTACCTCATCTCTCTGTACTCCAGAGTTCACCTGTACTCTAGGGAAAATACCACCAATTTCCTTCAAAGGCATTTTAATTAACTAGTACTTGTGAAACATAAAAGTGCTGGAGGTGAGAGACACAGTAAGAAAGCTGATGAGAGTGTTAGTGGTTCTGGTTTTGAGAGCAGGGTTTGGATGCAGATACAGAAAGTAAGACATAGGGCCACGGACTGAAGCAGGGAAAAAAGAAATATGGACTAACCCCGGCATTGAGCACCATCCAGCCTGTGCACTGAATGAGAGAGGGGTCCTGTGGAGAAAACTGGGATGTGGTCATGGCATTCCAGACTTTATCATAACGCACAGCAAAAGGGAAACAGGACTCTGAGCTCGTTTGTGGGGGGACTGAATGTTCAAGAACCTTAAGCCAATCTTCATTTCTTAAGTAGTTAAAACCATCAAAATGTTTGGAATAGCATCTTTTCCCAGCCAGCAAAGCAATCCAGCCGATCACTAACAATGCCCTGACACACTCAGTTGTGCAATAAACACATCTTGAAATCCAAGCTAAGCTTTTCTCTACAGAACACAGTCCTCAATCAGTGATGTTACATAAACCCACACCACATCATCAAAGTGAAGAGACATAAAAACCACCCCGCCAAAAATTGTTAACAGAAATTGTTAACAATGTTTTAAATTTGGGCTGTAACAGTTAAGCACTGAAGTAACTTCGAATTTTAATCCACTTTCTAACCTAAAAATCTTTTAGAACAAAGATGTCTTAGTTTTGTTATGACACACAACTTACAAAGCCGGCTGAGACACTGAAGGGGAAGGAGCTGAATCTTCTTTCTTTGCATCTTCCGCTGCTTCTGGTTCATCATCATAGTCAAACCGATCTAGAAGTTTCTGAAAGAAATCACATTGTGCCCACTATTTTTTTTGTATCTGACAGAATTGGCAGCCAAAATATCTTTGTTATCATGGTTTTACTGCATATCTAACAGCTCTGGAATTCAAGACAAGGTTAGAATGGGGGAAAAATAAAAACCTATGTTCTAATACAAAATAAAAACTGTCCAAAACTAGTTTTCTTCAGCTTCAGAAAATGCACAGGCCATAAAAGCAGGAAGCCAACCTCCAAATGGAAAAAGAGAAGAAACAAAATTAAAAACTAACAGAGGACACTGAGGTACCATGCCACAGTTGTGTTCTGAGGAGGTTCAACACAGAACAAACCAAGGCTTACTTTGTCAAACGATGTTTTCTGCTCAGGTGCTGGGAAAGCAGCTTTTTGCTCTGGTGCCTGAGCTGCTGTGGTTTTCAGCTGAGCAGTAATAGCTTGAACCTGAGCCATCACAGTGTTGTCTATGACCGGTGACTGGGGCTTCTGAGGCTGCTGGAAAGTCTGCAGGATTTGCTGAAGCTACAAAAACACAAGGTAGTATTAAGAATATGTTCTTATATTAACACAAAGAATCAAAAGAGTTGTAGGATATAACTTTTATGTCAAACCAGACTATGGCACAGGATGAATACCAATAACTTGACTGAACTAGGGAGAACTCTAGCAAGATCAAGAGTCACTTTTTAAATACTTCAGTGGCAAAATTCAGCAGATCCCAACATTGTAGGACTCAGGCCCTTCAGCACTGCAAGTGCTTAGTGGACTGAACAACAGCACTCCACATTTTCTTTCTTATATTCCACCTGTCCTGGAAACTTCGTAACTGCATCAATTCACAACTAACAATACGGGATATTTAACTGCATTTTCCCCAAATACCACGATTACTGGATGGAAGGGTCACAGATAATTCAAGTACTCTTTGACTCCACTGAAGACCTTAAGGAGGCTCTTCGCTTTGCTTCAAACAGGGGATATTAATTCCATCATTTTCTCCCCTCGTTTCACGTAAAAGCTGGGGTTAGAAGGGAACCAACAAGCAGGTTACCTGTTGTCCTTGTGTTGTCTGGAACAGCTGAGCTACAGCTGCGAAGGCATCGGAGCTGGGCAGCTGTGGCACGGTGGGCACTGAGTTCGCAGTCACCTGAGGGGGCTCCGAGGGGACCTTTGCCGGAGGGGGCGGCGAACCTGAGGGATCCACAGGAGCAGAGGAAGGGCTGTGTCACTCCAGAACGCTCACCCTGCTCTTCACCTGCCTCCTCAAAACAAGGGCCTGGCCACAAGCCCCTCTTTAACCCAAAATTCCTTATTTACACCACCCCAACTGCACATTCCATTTGCTTTGCCATGAACTGCCCCAGCCACTGCCCACACCTGCACACTGTATGCACCAGGAAAGAAAAAAGGCCCATCTGGAAGCTGGTCCCACATGGAATTTTAGAGCATGGCCCTTTGTCTGTAAGTGTGCAAGTTAAGAACAGCTCTGACTCCAACAGCGTGAGGCAATGAGCATCACTGTGTGATGGTTCTGGGCTCATGGCTCATCTGAAGAGCAACTGAGTTCCTCTTAACATTTTCTATTTTCTAGCAGGAACTGAACTTTTTCTGAGAATTCTGGTAATAATTAGAGGTTATTTCACAGGCAGCTCATTTTCTTTGGTAAGGTCTGTTCACGTGCCCCTTTTGCACAGGCACAAGCCACACCTGCAGCTGATGGAGAAATCCTCCCACCAGAAAAATTACTTTTACTCATTCTACCAGGAAAATACTCCCATTTCCAGAAGCTTTACTGAAATTGAGATCACACTTTAGGACACGCTGACAGCTTTGGCTACATATGCAGCTTTCTCATTCTCTTTGCTTTACATTAAAATGCCTATTTTAATAAACATTTTGCCAGTACAGGGTAAATTAGCAATAATACCATCAATTCCTCCACACTGTGAGCAAGTCACTATTCTTTAGCAAATTTGTTTTAATGGACATAATAGAGCTGTACAAGGAGTGACAGTTAAAGAAACTCCACAGATAAAAATATTTAGTTTGAAATACTAAGCAAACATGTTTGCCTTGCAATACCATCTCCTTTAAAGCCATTCCTCTGTTTGTACTTCAAATAACTCCAGTGTTGACAAGCAGCAAGCAGAGACAAACGTGTTTAATATTTTCCCAGAAGTGAAATGCAATATAAAAATACTGCAAAAAGGTATGTGGTTGTTCTTAAGCATGAAGTAACTCCCCACTTATTTCCTGTATATATTCAGAAGGATATTTTCTTGCTCAAGGGAGAAAATTCAGATTTTTCTCTCTATGGGCTAAACAGATTGTATCTCACATAACGCATTAATATATTTATTATTATTCATTAGCATATTTATTTCAGGGCCAAATTATCCCCTCTGGTGCATGTGAATAATCTCACTGAAAATCTCTGCAGAAGGCAGCCAACCTGTTTGCCACCAGTGAGGACACACAGCTGGAAGGGTACTGCCCCTCACCTGTCCCAGCAGAATGAAACTGCACAGCCACCACATTTCATGGGATACACTTCCCTAAACACAGCTGGAGAGGCTCCCACTTGTGCTGCTGTGCATCACTGTTTTGTTGTCTGTCACCACCCCTCCCTCACTCCATTCCACTTTTCCCAGTCCTACTCCAAGGTACACAATGAACAAGGAGGTTACCAGAGCTCAGCGTGAAACACAGAGCGCAGAGCCAAAAAACAGGCCCTCTGGAGAAAGAGGGAATTGTGGAATGTGTATTCTCCTCCACTGCTCCATAACCTCACTGCCAGCTTTTCATGGGGCACAAAATAGGTCAGTGCAGCACTGTGGGCAGGCCCTCCCTGCTCTGCTCTGTGGGTCAGTGCTTTCCAGCCCGTGCAAAGGCCCAGACAGAACTGCACTGTTCGAGAATCTGGATGTGAAACACCAGTTCAAGTGTCCCGGGGCTCACACTGAGACACCGACAGCTGCTGCTTTCAGGTACTAAACTGATCCAAAGAAAGACAGAGCTCTTAACATGTAAGATCCCACTTTACTCATCTGGATTCTAACATTAAAAAATTACATCAGAATTGGAAAACTGAGATACAACAGGCAAATATTTCAAAGCAAAAGAAAAAGTACTTGTTTAAGAGGGGACACAGAAGTCATCTGTAAGTGTCCACATATGTATGTGCACATGAATATCTGTGATAGACATTTCAGGTGTTTTCCAATTAAGTGCT
Source organism: Pseudopipra pipra (assembly GCF_036250125.1). Lineage (NCBI taxonomy): Eukaryota > Metazoa > Chordata > Aves > Passeriformes > Pipridae > Pseudopipra > Pseudopipra pipra. The sequence continues at coordinate 8,154,615 of NC_087550.1, forward strand.
CACCAGGCACAGTATCAGCATTTATTCAAAATAAGTTCAGCTGTTTCACTTAATTTTCACAACAAAGGTAAGTTTATGGACATGTTGCTGCTGGAACTAAGAGCAGGTGCTTTCCTGTGAAAGCAAACAAGCTATTGCCATTTGCCCTTTGAAGGCAGAAGTTAAAATGTTCATTCCTACCTTCATTGTTAGTAGCATTCTCTGCCATTGGGGCAGTGGCACTAGTTCCTGCTGCCATATCCAGAAGAGGCTGAATTATTTCAATTTTAAATACTCCGTTTTTCTGCCAAAGGTTCAGGACACGGACTATTTTACTCTGTTGAAACAAAAGTAAGCACCAATGCTGAATCCAGCTCTCCTTATTCACAAAGTCCCAGTTTATCTTCTGTATGTGGAGAAGAAAGGTTTGAACAGCACACAACATAACCAGGCACACCAATTTAACAAACCTTGTGCCGTGACACAGGGCAGCAACACCTTTTACATGGTTAAAATTAAAACTGCCAACTTATTTTACTGTCTGCTTTAATAAAAAGCAATTTGTGACACTTTCCTAAAACTGTTCTGGCCAGTCAGAAATCCAGGTCTGATGAATAATCGAGGACATCACTTCAGCCCCATTTCTTCACAGATGGTCACCAAGGGTTGAACCAACCAACCAATGTGACCAGAAAGAGAAAAGGAAGACAAGCTGGAAAGCCCTAAGGAAGAGAGGGGCAATTACACCAGGAAACACCAGAACAGCACTTCAAAGCCAGGCTGAGGATTGCTTCCTTGATTTTATCCCTAACCCAACCAATTCTGTGTTGACTCCAGAAACCATCTCCATCATTGCTCAAAAGATCAGGAAAGCAAGTGGGAAACATCCTCACAGATCACTGCAGAAGGATTAATTTAGAATCTCTGATTGTCAGCTGTTATTTTAAGCTCATTTCTTTTTTTTCTTTTTTTTCTTTTGACATGAAGAACAACGCAGCTTTCAGGAACAAGCTGGAAATTAGCCTTTCCTTCTTTAGCCCAGCACTAAAACAATGTCTCACTAGTTGTGTTGCTTCAGTTGGAATATTCAGGCAGGTAGAAGTCAGAATACATGTTGTATTGCTGTCCTTTTGTAGGTTTAGTCATCTCACCTGCAGACATATAAGCTTCAAATACTTTTTACTTGGAATGAATTGATTCTGTCCCTTCTTGCTTCAACAATCAAATGTCTCACAGTGACTCAGTTATCCACACCCATGCAAATCCACCTCTACCTTCATTAGCTAAGTGATTCAAGAATTTTACAAAATGTTTGCTAAAATAACATCAGTTAGAGAGAAACCTGAAATAGTCTATTTTTAAATAAGATTTTGGTCTGAAAAAACAGTTAAACTTGAAAACAGCAGAATATCAAAGCAATAAAATGCTATCTCTCCAGAAGACCTGAAAATAGAATGAAGGGCAAAGAATGAGTAAATTTAATAGTCCTGTTTTCAGTCACATTAATCTTACAGAAAGGCTGTTTAAAAAAAAAAAAGTAGCATTATCTTCAGACATCAACCACGGTTGTCGTGTATCTGCAGATCAGGCTTTTTGGTTTAGAAACTGGAAATCCATCAAAGCAAGCATGTTATAAATAATATTATTCCCTATATCAAGTAGCCCCATGAAGGAGATGGACAGCCTAATTCATTTATGTAAACAAAATGGTAAGCACAGAAACAGAAAGGAGAAGGGACTGCTCTTTTTCACCAAGGTATTAACCCAGGAGCTCCAGGATATCAGATTCAAAGCCTGAAGGTCTAAATGTACCACATTAGAGAACTATGAACATCAAAGCTTTACAAAAAGCTTATTTAGAAAGTTGGGGAAGAAGTCAGGTAGAAAAGGAGTATTTTACAGAGAAAAAGCGAAGAGGTGTTTTTCTGGAAACCAATTGGCAACTTCTGAAACATACTTATCTTGGATTTTCCTGCCAGGGAACAAAAGTCATTTTCTGCTGGTAACAACCAGGACCATCAGAAATTCAGGACACTTTCTGAGCCTCTGTTCTATCAACAAGTACAGCAGAACTAAGAAAAACAAGGCCTTAAACCAGTGTTGGCAATGGAGAACAGCAATGAAACCCTCAAGTACAGGACTGGGAAAGACTGATGAAACCATCACAATGATTTTCTTAGAAAACTTTTGTGAGCAGAACCGTCACTGCCTACAAAACCACAGCAACACCTCCTTTTTGTGGGAGACACTGCCTTCCAGAGGAAGTTTTCCTGAAGCAACCTCAAGAGGAAAAGCTTTTGGCACAGTAACCACACAGTGCTGAACTGTCTGCACAGGCAAAGCTGATGAGGGTAGGCAAAATATATCTTTTAACTCCAACTTGCATTCAACTATCACCTTTGATCATCTTCCTCAGTCTGTTTTTCCCTTTCCTACAGCAACAGTCCCTCCCAGGGACAGAGAGAATCACCCAGTTCACTGTCCCAGGAGAGCAAACACCATGACCAATGCACAGCAACACTTGAGGAGTGACAGTCATACCTTGTCTTCAGATGGACACAGATACAAATACTGGAATGTGGCAGTAATATTTTTAGAGAATCTTGGCCCAAAAACATCTTTGTCTGTTCCAAACTGGTGCCGGGACTGACGAACAATGGAGTCAATCACGTACAGCCCAGGGACTTTGTACTCTGGTTTGCACTGAAACACAACAAGAATTGTCCATCAGGCAGGGATATTCCCAGGAAATCTGCTCTTGGGGAGAAAGGGAGCACTGCATTCCAGCCTGTTGCTCTACATGCCCAGGCAAGCATGAAAACTGCCATTTCTGAAACTTAGTGACAATTAATTTTAAGTTCAGTACCTCCAGTTTCCTCCCCAGCTGCTGGGTAGAGAAAAATTTCACAATTTGCTTCCCCTCCCATTAATGTATGATGGAAAACTAAAATGAGGTTATATATACAAAAGTGATACCAAAATGTATAAAATCCTAACAAACCAGGATTTCCCCCCTCAATCCTTGAGTAACATAAGCCTTTCTGGTTATTTATTAGCAATATCTAATAAAGGATGCAGACAATAACTTTATCAATAGATTTTTTTATTATTTTTGTTTACCTTTTTGATAAACTTCTCCACAATCTGGACAACATGCTTGTAGAGCTGGAAAATAAATAACATACATTAGCATATCAGCTACTTGAACACTGGCACATCATTCTGGAAGTTTTTTTACTCTTTGTGCTTATTACCACTTCGGAAAAAGTACAGAATATGGCAGTCACATTCTAAAAGGCAGGATGTTATCAAGCTAAATTCATTAATTAAAGCACAGAGAAAAGGATTTCACGGGGGAGACCCAGACTCAAGGCATCCTTTCTGCCAGCAGTGTGGTGTCAGTGAGTAAGTGAAAGCTTTCTGGAGTTACTTTCTACGCAGGACCAGCGTTTCCACGTGCTAATAAAGTGCAGTTGCACCCTGCAACAGTTAAAATTTTATTTCACAAGAATCACAACACCCTAGCGGGTGTAGCATTAAAAAGCAATGACCCAAAAAAAAACCAAAAAACCAATCTGGCATCATGCTCCCAGTCCAAAACCAAGAGATGATGTTCACCACCCACTTGTTTCTACACAACAGCCTTAACGCCAACCAGAATAAACCATCCCTGAGACTGGGAAATCCTGAATATTTACTTCAGAAGTGAAATAATAAAACATTGCTGCTGTTTACAGTTTGGTGTTCGTGCCTGTTGTACTTTACCTTAATAGCTTTAATGGCAGCTTTTGTGATGAGAATCATCTTTGCTCGGGAAATAGGAGGTTTCATCTCCATCAGTGAAAAGAGCTGAACAGAGAAAACAAACATTAGAAATGTGTTCTGAAGCTTAAGGAATTCACCAAAAAAAGACATTTCAGGTGGGTGAGGGATTTTTGATATCCCACACTCTGTGCTGGCCACATTGCTGGCTGGCCCTGAGAGAACTTGCTATTTTACAAACCTATTTTGCTCTTTTACAAACTGCTGCCTTATTCTTCATAGGTCACCCAGGGGAAAGTTCATTCCTCAAGGACGTTTTCAGGAGTTACTGGTCTTTATAGAAGACATGTATGTGTGTGAGTATATATATATATATATATATATATATATATATATACACACACACATCATAACTGAAAATAAGCATTAGCTTTACATTTCAGAGATGAGGGAAACTAAAACTGGCACACAGAGTTGGGGAATCATCCATGAAGACACCTGGATACACTTTCCCCAGGATCCCAGCACCACCTGAACACTGTGACATGACAGTCCATCCATGTGGAATGTTTTAAAAGAACAGGGAACTGCGGGATTTGGGGAGATTTGTTGTCAGTAACAGCCTGGCACTCACATGTACACACACCAGAGACCCCAGATTCCACCGCTCTCCAGATCCCTTGGGATCCCTCTCTGGATCTGCAGTGAATTCTATCAGCTCCACAAGCTGCTCTTGGAAATTCTCGCTGCAAAATAACCAGCTGCCAAAACCACCCCGTGCACTGCACTGTGTTCTTATGGCAAAACAACACTGAGATGTGCAAGGCTTCTACACACACAGTTGTTTTTACCTTGAAATATTCCTCACAAATCATAAGGAAAAAAAATTGCTTTGTGTTACATAATTTCATTTTGCCCTTTACAATAAAGAAAAAATTGAGCCCTTGAACACTAGTCAAAAGTGTCATCAATTATGTACCACAAAGCAAAATAAGAGAATACAAGTGTCTTCATTTGTCACTGTAATGGAAAGTAAGATGTCATTTAAAAATTTCTTCTACTTCTAATTTTAATTGATTTAAGTTCCAAAATACTGGTGAAGTGACCAAGTTCCACAGATTTATTCACTGTCTCGGTCGAGGAAAAAAAATCAATGAAGAAGACAAAAAAATTTGGCCAAATAAGGCAAGTAATTTGCTAACAAGGCTTTCAGCAGGACAAAGGGAGGCCTTATGCCTATAAAACACAGAGAGCTGGCAACAAGGTATTTACTTTCTTAATTCAATTCCTATTCCAGGAGATGTGACAGAAGAAAAACTGTCGTTCAAGACAGTGGTAGCCAGATGCCTTTTCCAGCACCAACACAAGACCATGAATTCTCATTATTCATCTCCATAAAATGCCAGTTCCAATGCCAGAATGTTGGACTTTTAAAGCCATTTTAACTGTTAAACATATTTCAGCTTGATGAGAAATCACAGCATGGACAAATAAAAACTGTCAGATAAAAGATGGAGAGAAGGGTCTGTGAGCTGACTTGGTTTTAAAAACAAATCTTGTTTTAAATTGGGACTTAATTGCTTTAAAATAAGTGCAAAGACTCTCAGTGAACTAAGTCAGTAATATTATTAAAACTCAGGAAAATCTGTTTTAAGCTGTAATGAAAGGGGAAGAGAAATCGAAAGCCCAACACCCACAACGAAGCACCAGAAGGCTCAAAAACAGACGGAGGAGGAAAAAAGCAGCCAACATTAAGACAGGCATTCCATATCCTTTCCTTTGCACATGGAGAAGCAACTGGTCCTCCAGCAACAGGATCCAGTCCCATATAGTAAGAACAAAGGAGCTGGTGTGAAAGCAGCACTTTGTATTTCAGGAACACAAGGAGAGACCCCCCAGGAAACTGGGAGGGCTCAGAGCAGGGCCCAAGGTAACAAGAAACAAGGGGCAGCAAAAATATAAAGAGAAGTATCTTTAAAGTATCCCAAGTTTGACACTGCAATTGGGGGAAACATGGAAAAAATAAAAGTCCAAGGAGAAAAACTGCCAGGGAGGACAAAGGCACACATACATATATAAACACACCTACAGTACATATATGCATGTGCATGTGTGTGTATATATATAAAATAAATCTATTTGCCCTCTCTTCACCCTCCCCATCACCATCTCTTGGAATTTTACAACAAAACTTTCCTACTTTTTTCAAGTTTCCTGAAATCTTCAAATATCAAATGACTACTTTAATGCTGATTTTTATTTAATTCTCAGTATTGGTTAAATGTGCCTACACCACGTTTTAAACACAGGTAAATCTAAAATTTAACACCCTTACAAGTCCCTCATGGTTTTCCACTGGTAGAAGGGGGAGCTGCTCAGTAAGCCACCCATGAATTTACATTCCCATATGTTCAATTAGACTGGGATCTTCCTCCACACACATTGCCCAAAGCAATACACCAAAAAAACCACCCCTATTTTCAGAGGATTGTTCTCACAATAATAAATCCAGTTCCTCAGAGGGCATCATGATCAGCCCAAGGAACAACCTGGACACAAAAGTTTACACTATTTAAAAAATCATTGTGATGGATGCAACACAGGCAATGAAAATCCGTGGCTTGAGAGCATTTCCAATGTCCTGCCTCACAACAAGAGCCTGTCCCTGGAATGCTCTGACCTTCTGCTTTCACTGACCATAACTGCAGGATCGGAGGATGTTGACACAAAAGAAGGGGAGGTATTCAAGAGACCACTAAACTCCAGCCACCATACACAATATTGATTTAAGAGTATTTCTGGGTACTTCTCACAGCAGCACGGAAGGAAACTCTAAAGTATCTGTAAAGCAAAGAGCTTAAAAGGCAGAAAATTCACCTGCTCGTTTTCAGGCTGATAAATGCTATTTAATAACAAAGGGGAGCTACTCATTAAACCATGGCAGGACAGCAAAAGGGAGACTAACTAACATAGTGAGCCCCGAAATTAAAACTTTATGTGAAGTACAGAAGCACCACAGAAAACACATGGAAGAAGTGAACCAAGACACCTTTCAACTACAACTGTGCCCCTGCTCCAGCTCAGAAGGTGCCAGGAGGGGTGGGAAACAGGACAAGGATGATGATGGCCTTTAGTTCTCAGCCTTTTGAGCAGCAGATTATTAACTCCTGCCATTCTACAGTTAATGCCCTTTGCTGGTCTATTTTACATAGGAACCTGAGAACCACTATTTTAAAATTTACCGAGCTTGATGTACCATCTTAAGTCTATTTATCTGTTTTAAGCATGAGATAACCCAGTAGGAAGGTAAAAACACCTTTTAGGGCTTGAACTGGCTTCCCTGGCTTTGCTCTCTTGCTGAAGTGCCTCTGCCATAAAAAGGTCTCTTTATTTGCAAATAAAGAGCTACGGGTCTGTTTTATACACTCATTAAATCAACCCCCCAGCACAGCAGCAGCACGGAGAGAAGCACCTACTAAAACAAACACAGTGTTTAGTGATTAGTGGGTATCAAGCACTCAGGTCACTGTCAGGACACCTCATTCAACCTCCCCTTCTCCAATTTCCAGAGCAGTCTAACACGCCCTCAATGATTCAGTCGAGCCTTAGGTGTCCAAAAACACTTCCCAAAGCAAGCTTCAGCCACAGTCAGTGCATTCATTCACCAGCTTTTGGAATGTGTTTTATTTATGCATTTAGAAAACACGAGACACGGCAAATCACCGGACACTTATGGGTATATAATTGTAGTTACTTGTTTGTGTGCCTACAGAAGCAAAAGGATGATGGAAGACACGACCAACAAGCACAGACACCACACTATTTTGTTAACAAAACTTTAAAAGGGCAGATGTTTTAGAAAATCCAAAGGAATTCTGCTGGCCCTGTACATTTTCCTTCCCCTAAAGAACTTGCTGCTTCCTGTCCTACTCAGGTTCTTCCTCCAGCTAAGGAAAGGAGAAAGAGCTTAGCAACAGATCATTCCCTATCTCAGATGATCAGCAAGTTTTAAATGCTCGACCACTAGCATCAGGTGCTGCTGGAGGTAAGAGATCACCATAACACCCACAGCTGTCAGGCTGTATTCTTGGGAAAATAAAGTGACATTTAGATTTGACCAGATATGACCCCCAGGCAATGAAGCCAAACAGCACTTCATCAACTCAGCCACTTCTGTGGCCTAGAAAGGCCTTCCACAAATCCTGAAACACTGGGGAGAAACATCTTCACAAGGGATCCTCATCTGAAAATGACATCATGGAAGTACACACAGAAGAGAGTTTTGTTTCCTGCAGAAATGGTTTGGAAATGCAGCTCTCGGGGCCAGGGCAGGGCTCTCATGTCCAACACATCTCCTGGAAATACTGCTTGTCTCACTTCTCTTACCAGGAATCCCTACTGGAATGTCACAGCTTCCAATATTCCTGGAAACAAGTTCAGTGCAGAGGCAAGAGACTCCAGCCAGATGCTGGTAGTTGTGTCCTTGCTGCTTTTCCCTGCACATCCAGACTCTCACCGGGGATCCTGAGCTCCAGCAACTGCTGGAGAACCACTGGGAAGGATATCCTGCCAACCTCTATTTATAGCACCTGGGGAGGGAGGGGAAGACTGTAATAGAACAGGCAAAATAAAGCCTTGCCATTGGCATAAACCAGCCAGGCTGGATCAAAACCCCAACTGCCCAGTGCCCTGAATAAGGGCCAACAGCAAAGAAGGAACCTGCAGCTCCAGCTTGGAACAAACAGCCCACAAGATCTGCCACCTCATTGTCTCTGGGCACCTTTAGGTGGGATATCAAATGTTTCAGTGGTACAGATTAACTACTGTCAACCTGAGACACACCATTAAAGGAATAGGATGCATTACTCAACACAAATAAAAGATTACAAAACAAGAAAGTTGGCGCTTTTTTCCTATTTCCAGCAGCAAGACTGTGCAAAAAAAAAAAAAAATCTCTTTTTCTAACTTTTTTAACTATGCCTCAAGTTTTTCAGATTAAAGAAAAGGAAACACACATCCCCTAAACTGAAACATGCCAAGGATTTATAAACCGTGGCAGCTGTTTTGGTGAGGGGTTTTGTTTGCTTCTGTTTTGGGGGTGGGATTTTTTCTGTTTGGGGTTTTTTTGTTTTGTTTTTAGAAAAATGTTTGCTTGTTTTCCTAAAAGCATAACAAAGTTCTGTCCATTATCCAGTTACCTTTGGTGATTTATTTATACTGTGTCACTAATGTAACATAATATATGCACCTAACAGTGCAGGATCCAGTTGGAACTGAATTCCTCAGAGGAAACGCACCACAGCCCTGTCCAATCCCTCCTGTTCAGCTGGAGGAATCTGCTCAAACTACAGCTGGATAAAGATGGAGCAGCAAACACAAAACCTGGGCTTGCTCCTGTAGAAACAGGAGGATTTTGAAGAGGACATTTATTGGCAAACTTGCATTCAAAAGAGAGGCTCAAAGACCGGGACTGAGGGAACGGCACCACAATCAAACAGGATCAAATTACACAACCCCAGCGAGTTCCCACCCACTGCCAGAGCCAAACTCACTCCTCTCCCTCCCCAAGCTCTTTTATCCAAGAGGAGACACCAACCCAGCAGCTTCGAGCATGCCTAATTTACAGCCCTGCTTTGAACTTGGGCCTCCCACCATTCAAAGAACTGCTGCAAACACCAAACCCACCCCAAAAAAATCCCAAATGGTGGGATCACCTGCAGTAAGTGGCATCTCCTCCTTCAGGCAGAGCTGACATGGAAGCAGAGCCAGGAGAGAATCACCTCCAGCACGAACGGGAAGTGCAGCTCCAATCCCGGGGCTGCTGCACTTGGGAGTTCCATGATAAACCCACAATTCCCTGGTACTGTAGAGCCAGCAAGTCCAGGAATTCTTCGCCTACGGGGTACTTTGTAGCTGCCCCCATCTTCACTGCTGGAGCCACTCCACTCCCAATAAAATAATTAACCCTTCAGTGATTGGGACTGGCACCTCTGAAGGCCTCACAACACCGAGCTGTACAGACAAAACCAGCCCTCACAGCCTCCCCAGCCTGGGCTGTTCCCACCACTGTTGGAACAACACTCAGACCTCTGTAAAACGGAGATTTCTGGGCTTTCTCAGTGAAAGAGAACAGTATCTCTCCCTAAATCTTACCCCCCACAGACCATTTCGGTTTGTGCTGCTCCAGGCAGCAAGCAAAGAGACCCATCTGAGAACTGGACTTCATGTGCTCTGCCAACACCACAAACACCCCTCCTGGGAGAGGACAGGGCAGGAACCACACAGACCCTGAGCTCATTCCCAGGCTGCTCCACACACGTGCAGTCCCAGGAACCCGTCACACACACCAGTGACTGCACAACAGGAACTTCAGCAAGGACACTTTTCTCCCCCATAACTGATATCCAAGCAAAAAATCTGATGCTTTGCTCTCTTTCAGACACCAGGATTTCACTCGGCGTTCCTGTTTGCATCAAGCCAGAGCATCCCACCTTTCCTACAGGAAGAGGCAGGGAACAAAACACACCAGTTTCCAAGGCAGGGATTAGTCACGGGATCCCAGGAAACTGCAGAGTGAACTTTTTGCACCCTGACTCCATCACGGAAGAGCAGCTGCCATTTCTCCCGTTCCTGTCCTGCAGGAATGCACAGACTCCCAACCTTCCAACGCATATTTGGGAACAGCCTCTGGCTGAGCTTTAACTGCTTTTCTGTCTAGGGAGGACCCGCAAAGCCTCAGTACCCAGCTGAGGGGGATGTACGACCAACAACTAACCATCGTTTTTAAGTCACGTGTCAAAAAACTTTATAGAGGAAGGGCTAAATTACATTGCTGTTTATTGCACGAAAAACCACCACGCTCTGCTTTGATTCCAACTCCCACCGGCTGAACAAGGAACCAAAAAAAAAAAAAAAAAAAAAAAAAGAAAAAAAAAAATCAGAAGGCAGGGACCGTGGCACGAAAGAAGAGTAAATGATTTCCAGCCTCCCCTGAGCCCAGTGCTGGCGTCGATCCCTCAGTCACATCCTAGGCTCCCAGGGATCCCCCCTCCCGCTCCAGTGTCACACCGGCCAAGGCACTACGAGGGAACACCAGCCCCGAAACGCGGCTTCCCCCCAGCTCCTCAACCACACGCACGGCCGGGAACGACTCCCGGCAGCGATCCCGGAACAGGGATCGGAACAGGGTTCCCGCTGCCGGCGGTGCGAGGAGGAGCCCGGGAGCGGGGGGACAGCGAGGCGGTGGCAGTGAAGGCGCGGGGGCAGCGAGGGGACACAGAGATCCCCGCACAGATCCCTCCAACGCCGCTTCCCCCCCGGGCCGGGCCCGCGCGGGGCGGCCCCTGCAGGGCCGCGGGGCCCGGCCGCGCTCGCCTCCATTTTCCCCCGGAGCGCCGCTCCCCGCCGGGCCGAGCCGGGCCCCTCACAGGCGGCGGAGCCGGGCAGGGCCCTGCCGGAAGCGCGGGGCCGAAGGGGGGGGGCGGTGCGCGATGGCGGCCGCCGTGTGTGCCGTGTGTGTGTGTGTCCCCCGCCCCGCGCTCCCACCTCCTGGTTGAAGGCGTTGACGGCCTCCATGTCGGCGCTGGCGGGCGGGCAGGCGGGCGGCGCTGCGGGCGGTGCTGTCGCTGCGGGCGGCGGTGCCGGCGGGTGCCCTCAGGGCGCGGCCATGATGGCGGCGGCCATGGCGGGGCTCGCGGGCAGCGCGCGCGGCCCGGCCCGACCGCGCGACGGGCCGGGGGGGAGCAGGGGGAGCGCGGGGCACGCCGGGAGCGCACGGGCCCCGCTCGCGGCCCGCGCGAGAGCCGCCGGGGGCACGTGACTCGGCGCGCGCGCGCCGGCGCCATGTCAGCGCTGGCCCCGCCTTCCGGGGGAAGGGCGGGGGGGGGGGGGAAATGGCGGCGTGGAGCGTGTACTGACACCGCACTGCCGCTGTCACTGCCCCCGGACACTGCCACTGCCTCTGCTCGCGACCGCCGCGTCGCCACCGCGCTTCGGCCCCTCACGGCTGCTCTAGTGCTGTCGCGGGCGGCTGGGCTCGGCTCGGCTGGATTCGGTTGCGCTCGGCTGAGTTCGGCTCAGGTCGGGTCAGTTCGGCTGGACTCGGCTCCGTTCGGCTCGATTCGGGAGTGTTCGGTTGGACTCGCTCCTTTCGGCTCGATCCGGGAGTGTTCGGCTACACTCGGTTCCGTTCGGTTCGATCCGGGAGTGTTCGGCTGATCTCGGCTCTCTTCGTTTCCATCCGGGAGTGTTCGGCTGGATTCGGCTCCGTTCCCTGACGGAGCCCCGGGGTGAAAGCGGCGCCCGCCCCACGTTAAACACTCAAAAATCGATTCTTTTCTGATTCCGTGCCCCCACACTAAACACTCTAAACACGGTATTTTTTCTGATTCTCAGCTCCACGTTAAACACTCAAAAATCGGTGTTTTTTCTCATTCCTCGATACGACCCCCCCCCCCGTTAAACATTCAGAAATCGGTGTTTTTTCTCATTCCCTCATCCCCTTCCCCAGGCTAAAGACTCAAAAATCGGTGTTTTTTCTCATTCCCTGATCTCCCGCTCCACGTTATACGCTCAAACACCGATGTTTCTTTCTGATTCTCAGCTCCTCGTTAAACACTCAAAAAATCGCTGTTCTTCTGATCCCACGCTAAACACTCAAAAATCGGTGTTTTTCTGGTCCCCTGCCACAAGTTAAACACTCAAAAGGCGATGCTTCTTCAAGGCACAAGTATAAATAGGAGCAGGACTGGAAGGCGGCTCCCCACGCAAAGTGTTGTGCCCCGGTGCTGATCATTAATCAATTCCTGCAGCTAATCAATGATCATGAGGGCACCCGGTGTGTGCCCCCCGGTGCAGCTCCGAGCAATGAGCCAACTTGTGCTGGAATCGGAATTCAAAAAAATCGCTTCAGCTTTCGTAGGTCTTTTAAAGAAAGCTACCAAGCTACAGAGGAGTGGTGGAAAATAATAATAATAATAAATAATATTGCCTACCCAGTGTCAGTGTCTTGGCTTTTTGTGGGTTTTGCCAGTCTCAATACGATAAATTAACTTCTTGTGTAGCTTGCACTACTAATCTTGTTTGTGTCACTGCCCAAAAATTCTCAAAGAGTGGCTTGTTCTGCCACCTGAGAAACAGGAACAACAAAGGAAGAACATATTCCACGTTTCTGTGATAACTGGATTGCTGTTGGGAACAAATTATGGTCCCTGCATGTAGTGATTCTTTTTATCTTTGTACCAGCTGATGAAAGATACGTGCAAATCTTACTCAGGCTGGTTGAAATCTGAAATATTTTTGAATTCAGCAGAGTCCTTGTCATTTTACACTTAATGAGACACAAGTTTAGCTGAATTTCATTTAGATCAAGCATTTAAGGAGTTTCACAGAATGATGTGTCTGTCGCTTTTTTTCTTGCAATAACATTGTCTTGATCCTTGAAGATGTTAAGAACCCTAAATTTCGCTCTGTCTCCTACATTATTATTAACTTTGTGTATCATTTTTGACAAAGGAAGTGATTGACAGTGATCACCCATAAAAATGTCGTGTTCCTCATTCTTTGATGATCTGTGTCTGCCTCTCTGACTCATTCAGTCAATCTGTAATTAACTTACAGGGCAACTTTTTCTTTTTTTTTTTTAATTTTTTTTAGAATTTCCTGGCATCCAGTGATACAAGTGACCAAAGTAAACCAAGGTGGTTCTGCAGCTGCCTTCTGGTGCAGCTGGAGCTGTGAGAAATCCAAGCTGTGGAGCTCTCTCTTGTATTCTCCATGAACACTAAGACTGGAGCCTGTAAAATACTTCCTTCTGGACAGGGGGTTACTCTGGAACTTCTTCCTGAGGGAAATTGGTGCAGGGGAAGTTTGTGATTTCGTCTGTTGGGAGCATTTAGGTTTTTAGGCTCTGCTATACTGTTACTACTGAAGATTTGGCTTTAGCATTAAAAAATACTTGTTTTTTTTTTTCTCCTGTTGACAAGTAAACATCTAAACCTGCTGTGGATGGATATCTAACCCTGGTGGGGCTTATAAGAACAACTAAAATTAATTAACAACATTAAAATTAACATAATCAGAATTAATTATTCAGCGCTTTAGGAAGCCTGCACAGTAGGAAGCAAGTTGTTGTTTGGGTTTTTTTTTTCCAATTAGGAATTGCAAATTACATTTGTAGTGTAGATATTTGCAGTTCTCAGGCAACCACCATTCTGAGTGCCAGTGCAGTTCTAGGTGTGTGAGCCAACAGCAATAAAAATATTCGAGATGTGAAACTGTTCCCCACCTGTACAACCACCTGTACAACCTCCTGGTAACTTTGTGGTTCTAGTTCTTCATCCCCTTCCTTCTTAGGTATTTTAAAACAAAGTATTTCATTTTGGACATGAGGAAATTTGACTTCAAAGGGTTTTTTCCATTCCGTAAGCAAGGTGAGAAGAAGCAAAAAATTGTTTGTGTCCAACTGGACAGGAATTCTGTTTCTTGTTTTCTGTTTGCTTGTTTGTTTAGGAGAAGAAAACTCGGATTATCCGGTCAGCAGGAGCAGAAAATGCTGTCTTTGTGAAAGCAGCTTTCAGCTTTAGCTCACTTTAGGCCCCAAACTCTTTCCTTCCCTCCCCACATTATCCAGGTTCTGGTTTGTGAGGTGATTTCTAAGTGTGTATAATCAGTTTGCAGTGTATTCTATAATCTGTCATTACAGTTCTGTTGAACCTGTGTTCAAGTGCCTTATTTTATGTTGCCTACGTCAGGCATTCTAAAGCCATGTTCAGTCCTTTTTTCTTCCCCAGTAATGTGTGAGACTTAAAAATTGCCAAAAACCATAGATGTGTTTTGCAATTTTTGCTTCCTAACTTTCAGAAATCGGTTTTTCTTGGTGTTTCTTCCTCCGCTGTTGAGAAAGTTAGATTTTAATTTGGTTTTTTAACATCACATAGTCATCCTGCAGTCACTACTTCAGAAGACAGGGTTTAAGGCAGTTAAGTGTCCTAGGGGGCAATAAAATTCTGGGTCCTATCAGATGTAACCACAAAGTATTTAAGCCTGAGAAGGAATATGTAACTAATTAACTTGTGAGCATTTTTGGTTTTGCAATACATCAGTAAAAAAATTCTAGTTGCATTATACTTGAGGGAGGTGAAGGAAATCCTGTGCAAGGGACAGTTCTTAGGCCTAAATTGATAAACCTTGGTACTCTTGAGAGGGACTGGTGGCACAAATCCTTACTTGTGGCTTCTATTTAGCTTTCCAGGTATCGTGGAGCAAATAATTCCTGTCAGGCTTTACTCTTGAGATTTAAAGCCTTTTTTTTTTCATCAGTCCTCTTACAGTCCCTGCTGTGGCCAGGAGATGGCCCTTATGTCCGCACTAAGAGGGGCAAACGAGGCAAACGCGATTTGTCTTCGCTGAAAGTGAGTTTGAGTAACGTCAGTAAATATCTTGGGCGAATGAGAACTCACAGGATAAAAGATCACTTTGATCTCGTAGCACATGAGGGGCACAGATTCAAGAACAAAGTCCAGGAACTTGTTGTACTACAAAAGAACTCTGTTTCCTTACTCAGTAAGAGGGATCTGACGTGCCCCTGAATTCATCAAACAAAACCCCTGTGTGTTGGCGGCGTTTGTTTGTTTTTTAAACGAGAATAGTCTAAAAGGCAGTTTCTAGCACTTTTTTTCCTGTTCCAGCTGAGATGTTGAGGCCTGGTGTAAAGACATTTTCCACTGAAAAAGGCATTATCACCTATGCTTTTCGTTGCTTCTACTTGCCCTTCCTCCCCAAATGATGGTATTTATACCCTTCATGGAGACTGAGCTGTTCTGTTCTCCAGTGTAACTAACTTTCCATGCCCATTTGTGAAAAGCCATCCCAATGTGAACCTTTCCTGTATAATTTTGTCACACATCAAGGACATTACTCTAAACTAGTCTTGTTGCAACAATACATCTCCTCTCTGTAGCCAGATCCAAAGGGGTGGAGCTCTGAACATTGCTTTTAAGAGACTGTGGGAGGAGAAGATAAGGTGGCAGCAATTCCCCTCAGCTATTTCCCAAGGCTGACAGTGTATTTTTGTGCAGGTCACGGTGCCCATCTGAACCAGAGAAGGAACTAGAGTGGCTTGTCTGGCCTGCTGGGCATGGGGTAGTGCTGCTGAAAATCCCTGGACTGGTGCCTGTGGAGCTCTCACAGGGTCAGGATCCCCCCTCCCTATAGCCCTGCTCCTTGAATAAACCTTTTCTCAAGGTATGCCAGGGGTTTGATGATGTGTCAGTCCCTTACACCAACAGCCACAGTCACTGACCCGTTGTGACCTTCTGCCCTTTTCACCTGCCATTGCCCACAGACATCTTTCCACCACCATTTATTATCACTGATTTGTTCTCAGGATTTACTTTCAGACCTTTTGCTTTGATCTCAATAAAAGCAGCAAGCCTTGTAGTGGAGAGTGCCAGCTTGAATCCAAAATTTCTGTTTCAGTCAGAAAACCAACTGTGAGAACAACATGAAAACGTGTTTCATTTTCTTAGTAAAAAAAATCATTATTTATTCGTACAGACATATATATATATATATATATATATTTACACACCCCCATACATGCATATTGCACCATGGCTATGAACCAGATTATTTTCTACATTCCATGCAGGAGGATTCTTGCAGAGGATAGTTCATTCCCTGGATCTGATGATCATTTTTGTGATTCAAGATCAAATTAACACTTATTAAACCCCAGGCCAATCTCTGAAGAGTCTCATCCAAATCATAGAACGGCTTGGGTTGAAAGGGACCTTTAGAATCATTGGGTTCTACTCCCATACCATGGGCAGGGACACCTTCCACTATCCCAGGTTTTCCAAGCACTGTCCTGTCGGGCCTTGGACACTTCCAGGGATGGGGTAGCCACAGCTTCTCCGGGCACCTTTTGGCAGCCCCTCACCACTCTCACAGGGAAGAATTTCTTCCCAATATCCAATCAAACTCTGCCCTCTTTAGTTTGAAGCCATTCCCCCTTCCCTGTCACTCCAGGCCCTTGTAAATAGTCTCTCTCCATCCTTCTTGTGGGCTCCCCTCAGGTCCTGGAAGGAAAGTCCCTAACGCTGAGTTCCTAAGAAATCCAAAGGGCTCCTAGGCCTTGTGAAATGTGAACAGTGGACCCAACTATCTGTGAAGGGAAAGCAGTTGGAAAACACCTCCAGTGTCAGTTGTATGCCAACATCAAACACTTGACCACTGGCAGGAGATGGAAGACCCCGAGCTGTGAAAGGAGAGCTAAGGAAGGACTGGCTGTGTCCGAGGGGGCCGTAGGGGTGCAGTGCCCTGCTCATGGTCCAGAACAGGCTCTCAGCTGTGGTTATCCAGAGTGCATGCTCTCACTGAATTTTGGGTTGTGTGGAAACCAGGGCTCAGGAGTTCTTTGGACGGCTGTAGGTGCTTGGCAGTGAGATGCAAGTCTTCTGCTGCTGTTCTGACTGCAGGGGTCATGGGCTTCAGGCAGCTCCTGGCAGTGTGGCTGCTCCTAAAAGCACGAGTAGTGCTCTGCCTTCTTTGACCATGAAACCCAACTGTTAAATGCTTCATTTGCAAACTCACTGGTTCGGGATTGTTGGGGGTTTTTTGTGTTTTTTTGCTTTGTTTTGTTTTGCCTTGGGGGGGGGGTGGTGTGGATTTTTTTGGGGTCTGGTTTTTCATTTATTTATTTTTTTTTGCAAGGTACAGATACCATCATTTCAAATATAAATATTTAGCAAAACAGACCCTGCCAAAATAAACATTACTGTGCCTTTGCGAATCTTCTCTTACTTAGAGAAAATGAGTTGTGTGATGGGTACGTTTCACGTGCTGCTATAAAACACTTGAGTACCACAAAGAGAGGGGTGTTGCAAGAGCCTGAGATATGAGTGTAACTGTAAGTCCAGATACCTGGCTGCTTTTTGTAGCCATCCTACAGCATCCTGGCATTGCTGCCTGGCCATGGCAACCCCCCTGTAAGATGGGGTGGGTGGCACCACTCTGGAGAAGTCACTGCCCACCCCGAGGTCCAGGGGGATTTGTGTTTATGAAACAGGTAAGGGATTTTAATCAGCCCATTGCAGAACAAGAGGACATGGAACATCAACAGGTTGTAGGTTGTTTTAACTTACACCACACCAACCCCCAAATCCAGTGGTGGGTGTGGAGTCAGTGCTGGCTCATGCAGCTGCTGGTCAGTCAGCCCTGCAGATGGAAGCTCTGTGTTTTCCTGCAGAAAAGCAGCAGACTGGTTGGTTAAAGCCTAAATTCCTGCCAGTATGTCACAGGGCACACCAAGGTGTCCTCTTGCTGTGGCTGAAATTCAGCCAAGGTACTTTGCTGAGACAAGAGTCTAGTTAGGAACATGGTTTGATGGTTGCTGAAGCTCAGTCACTGAACAACCCTTTTGGGGAAGAAATTCTCCCTGATATCCAACTAAAACTCCCCTGACTAAACTTGAGGCAGTTTCCTCTTGTCCTGTCACTTGTTACCTGGGAGAATAGGCTGATGATTCCCACCTCACTACAACCTCCTCACAGGGACTTGCAGAGCCAGAAGGTCCCCCCTGAGCCTCCTTTTCTCCAGGCTGAGCCCCCCCAGCTCCCTCAGCTGCTCCTGGTGCTCCAGCCTCATCCCCAGCTCTGTTTCCTTCCCTGCACACGCATCAGCCCCTCAATGTCCTTCTGGTTGGGAAGGGCCCAGAACTGCCCCCGAGGTGCCTCAGCAGTGCCACATTCCCACAATTCATGGAAGCGGAGAAGCCATTTGGCTTTTTCAGGGTTTTAAGTTTTAATTTCCTGTTACCCAGAGCAGCATGTCTCTAGGTTCTCCTGCTCCCCTGCACACCCATGATATATGTCCTCTCTTGCCTTCTTAGAGCTGGCTGTGGCTCTCTGGCCTGGCAATACTTGGGTTTCTGCACTCGTGCTGCCGTTGCTATGCGACCAACCACCATCAGCAATTTGCATGACCCTTTCTCCAGATATGAAATTAATATGCAGGAATTAGTGCCAGCTGCAGTTGGTGATACGACCATTTTCAACCAGCCTTCTCCTCCCTGCTTTCCCCTCTGACACTGCCTCCACTGAACTACTGTGTTTGGGACTGGGGAGCGTGTCCGAAGGGAATATTGATAGAAACAGGTCCCAAGTGCCAAGAGCTCGTCCTCACCTGCTGAAAGCAGAAAAATGCTCAAGGACAGAAAATAAAAGTGCGGGCGAAGACTGGTGTGATGGGCCCTTATGTGCCACCAAAGGTGAGAAACCCATGTGAAATAAAAACCTTAGGGATAGTAAACGGGCAATTCCAACAGCAAAACTTTCTCTGGATTCTCCCAGGAGAATCTGGCTCGTTACAGGGCAATAATTCAAGTTGGTGGCTTGTGCTGCCAGATGGGCCACTGTGATGCTCTGGCTCGCCTTCCTGCCTGACACCCAGCTCCAAGCTTCTTCCTGCCTGGAATACAGTGGCCTCTAGAAAAAACATCTGACTTTGATTTAGAGAATTCCAAAGAAGGAGACTTTGCCATAATGCCTTGCTGGGTTGCTGTGCTGGTTAATTACCCTCACTGTTAAAAATATGTGTTGTATTTTATAGCTTGAATTTGTCTGGATTCAGCTCCCAACCCCTGGATCTCATTATAGCCTTGTCTGCAAGCCTATGTTCATACTCAGACACACAGAATGGGAGCAGCCGCCCCCCTCCCTTTGCTAGGCTTTAAAGGACCAAGTTCCTCCACTATAAAGTGTATTATTTAGGTCTTTCTTAACCCTCATAGCTCTTTTCTGAACTTTCTTCATTTTCCCAACTTACTCCTTGAACTGGGGAGGTGCAGTTTTGCAGCCAGGGTTACAGGAGTGAGGAATACTCCGATTGTTTAGCAGCTTTTTTCTTCAGGGCTCCTTGCTTTTCCTTCATGTGGGCCCTGTTTTAAATGGACTAAGATGTTATTTTTGATAGACAGAAATCCCCGCCCAGTGCCTGACTCATGTTATCTCTTTTGGCCATTTCAGAGCAGACAGGGAGTAGCAGGGTCTGAAAGTGCTGTCAAAGCCAGAGTTTTCATGAGTAATTCCTCATCCCTGCCAAATATTTCACAGTACTTAGTGTTCATCAGCCAGGTGGATCAGTGCTGATTCAAGGGAGAAAGTATGTGTTTGCTACAGAAACAGGTGCAGAAATAAATAACCTACTGGGTTTTGTAGTAATCAACCTGATATTCAAACACGTCTTTGAGTGATTCTGTAATCATGTAAATATGCAAATCCAGAACTAGATTTTTAGCTGGGTGGTTTTTTCTTCTCCTTTTTTTGCTCCATTTCTCTAGAAAGTCTACCACTGAAATATTTAAAAACTGTATTTGGATCCAGCAGGAACTGTCTTCCAGTTTTCCACCGAAGGATTTACAAGGATGTATTGACTGGAACCTCTCTCTCCCTGAGTGTTTGAAGCAAATCCTCCCCTGGCATCACTAGGACCAGGGCCCACAGTGGGACCTGGGGGCAACAAATCCATCTCTGTATGGAGGGCACCAGTAAGAGAAAGAGCAACAAAATCTTGTGGAAAACAGTATCTCACCAACCTCTTTTTTCTTTTCTTTTTTCTTTTCTTTTTTCTTTTCTTTTTTCTTTTCTCTTTTCTTTTCTTTTCTTTTCTTTTCTTTTCTTTTCTTTTCTTTTCTTTTCTTTTCTTTTCTTTTCTTTTCTTTTCTTTTCTTTTCTTTTCTTTTCTTTTCTTTTTTCTTTCTTTTTTCTTTTTTCTTTTTTCTTTTTTCTTTTTTCTTTTTTCTTTTTTCTTTTTTCTTTTTTCTTTTTTCTCCTCTCCTCTCCTCTCCTCTCCTCTCCTCTCCTCTCCTCTCCTCTCCTCTCCTCTCCTTTCCTTTTCTTCCTCTTCCTCTTCCTCTTCCTCTTCCTCTTCCTCTTCCTCTTCCTCTTCCTCTTCCTCTTCCTCTTCCTCTTCCTCTTCCTCTTCCTTCTCCTTTTCCTTTTCCTTTTCCTTTTCCTTTTCCTTTTCCTTTCCTTTCCTTTCCAAGTTGGAGTCAAGGGCAAATGGTCTAAACCATCACTTCTCCCAGAGCTCCTCCTCCTTTGTGCTCTTTGAACCAATGTGATAGGGGACTTGAGCTTGTTGATAATATTTCTGAGACTGAAAAATAAGCAAGAAAGACGAATAACCTGGAAAGAAACAGAAAATAAATGAGAGCAAACATCCCTTTGAGCATGCAGCAAGTATTGCTGAGCTAGTCTGGTTTGGGCCAAGTATCCCAAGGGAGCTTGGGGAGGGAGTAGAGGGCAGCTTCTGGAGTTGCTGCTCAGCACCCAAGGCAGGAGCAGGGATTTGAGGGTGTAGCACTTTGGAAGGGGAACTGTACAATGGTGAGAGATTCTGTTGTGGACTGAAACACAGTGGGAAACAAAGGAGCTGTGGGAGGAAGGCTTTGCACAGTGCATCCCCAAGCTTTGGGAAGGAAAACAAAGCCAGTACAGAGTGAAAAATCAATTCATCCTGTAGGAAACTTTGAGGTAATTTACAAAAGAATTAGCCAAGAATATGGTGTATGAGGTGCACTGTTGACAGAGAGGCTCCCTATGAAATGCACAGCCAGTGCATTCCAGGAGGGTGGGTGGTTCCCCCGTAGATTCTGACACTGTGAGTCCAAGCCCACCAGTCTGGACCAGTGTAACAGCACAGCGCAGACTGAGGCTGCCTGAGGAATTTCCTCTCCTCTAAGCACTATCTTGACAGCTGAGTCCAGCCAGAGAGCTCTTGCTGACACACCCTCAACTGGAACATCTGGAGAGTGTAAGCTCTGCTTTCTCCATGAAACATCCTCAGCTCAGGAATTTACTTCTCCCAGTGGCCTCGCAGAGCCGACGTCCACTGACCTTCAGGGCACAGTGGAAGGCCCATCTGCTTTCTCAAACCTTTGCTTGGGGGTCTGGAAGGGGGACTCACGGATAACTCATCCCATGGGAGTCTGTGAGAGGAACAGGGGCCAGCCTGGTATGTCTCAGGTTTTTAAACCATGTACATGTGTCCAGGCTATTAAACAAGCTAAACAAAATCATTTTACCTTCCAGGCATTTTACAATAAATACATTTATTGAAATGAATAAACCTCTCAGATTTTGGTAGCTGTGCCATGAGAGTTCTTTGTGCTTGAGTGAGAAAGTGGTCTCTCCCAGGCCACCCTGGGAAGTTCTTGATCCTGCAAAGGAAGTGTATCCCAAGTACTTCTGTGACAGCAGACTGGCACATGTGACGTGCTCAGGATTAAACCAACACATCCTGTGCAGCACCATCACATCCTTCCGGACGCTGTTCCTGCTTCCACACCTGCCTCTGCCTCCCTTCCCAGCAAAGCTCTGGGAGCAGGGATCAAAAACCACATCTTTGCCTTCTCCCTTGTGTGAGCTGTGCTATTAAACAAATAAACCTCATAAATAAGGAGAATGGGAGCTGGTCCCGCAATTATTTTCATGTTGGCAGAGCATCCTTTGCTTTTACACCCCTTTCTTTTTGCAAGTTAAGAATAGCCCCATCTAGATTTTTATGCTAACACAAACAGGTTCTCGCTTCAAAAAAAATCTCCTTTAAATAACAGCCCTGTAATATCTGAAACCCAAATATTACTAAAATAAAACTATAAAAAAAAAACCAAAAAAAAACCCCAACAAAATCCCACTAAAACAAACAAAAAAACCCCAAACAAAACAAAACCCCAAATGAAACAAACAAAAAAACAAACACACAAAAAAACCCAAAACAACAAAAAAACCCCCTGCAAAATCCCCAGTTATTTTAAAACGGGATGAAATACCAAGGAAAGCACATGCTGACTTTTTTTTTTTTTTGCCTATCAGCACTAAGTCAGGCTTTCTCCTATGACCTGACTGAAGTCAGCAGTTAACCATGGACCTGCTGATGTGCCAGGTAAACGTTAAATGCCACCAGCAGCTGCACCAGAAGAGGCACCAGCACGGGAAGGTGAAACATTTTGCTGATGGGCTCCATTCTGAAAGCCAATAACACATTTTACTGCAATGTTTTAAAGGGCTGGAGGTGGCAAAGGACAATACTGTCAGGGTAACTCTGCATTTCTTTGCTTTTGTGGGTTTAAATAGAGTTCTAAATTATTTTTAGTATCTTGTTGTTACAGCTTTTGCAACCTGAAGACAGACCACTGCCTTTAATTCATTAGTAATTTCAACAGTTAATCAGCAAATGTCATTACCTAGAAAGACTGCAGCTCAAAGTAAAGCACACTGGAGTTAAATTCAAATTAGAGCACGGACAGAAATGAATGCAGCCTTTGATCCCCTTTCCATCCAGACTGCACCCTGATGGGCACAGCTGGACAGGATAGAAATCGTGAGAAGGCAGTGGTCTAGGGCGGGTAAAAGGATACTGTCAACTCATTAAGTCCTCAAGTTGAGTCAATTAAAAATAAAATTGACTGGGTTCTTTCAGAACTCTCATAATGTTTGCTGCAATGGATGTTTCTTGCCAGTTTTATTTTTAAAAGAGGCTGATTTTCAGGTGTTGGACTGGAAAACATACCATTAACATCTGTTTAATCCTCGCAGTGGCCAAACCCGTGTTTCTGTCAGGGGAGTAGGAGCTGTGAGCCCAAACAAAGGCAGAGAGCTCTGCCTGCCTGTCTCTCTGAAGGAATGTTCCTTTGGGCAGGGGAAGGGTCCAGTTCCAAACCCCCTCAGCACAGTCATATATTTCAGTATGACAGGATGCAGCCTCTTTCCAACTTGAAAACAATATGTACTTTTTACTCTTCCAATATAACTATCTGCAGAACAGAGGGGGGGGTTTACCCCCTTTTTTCCCTCATTCCCATACAGCAATGTTGTTAGACCCCTCATATATGTCACACTGACTGGAGAATCCGTGGCACAGACCAGACTGACCACGGAATGATCCTGCCTTGCCACTTTCCTGAGCTGTGCATGGGCTGGGTCACCTTCCCTGCAAACACAGGGACACTCCTGGAACCTTCCCACTTCAGCTTCGATTTAGGAAACCTCAGTCCAGTTCTCTCCAGGACCATTTGGACTAGTTGGAACCAGATTTACCAGTCCCAGTTGACTCAGGAAGGCCTGATGACCGTGGCGGTTTGTCTGAGGGTGAGATCTGCGTGCCACAGGGAGGTACCAGGTCACCTGCACTGCCTCACCGTGTGCTTACACTGCAATTTCTCTGGTGGCCAGGTCAGGAGGGGACTTGTCCTAAACTTCATGGCACTTTTAAACATTCTGGGTTCCCTCCCAGCCCCCGTTCATAGCACAGCAGCACAACCACGCTGTCATGGCATCGCACAGGGGAAGGGAAGGGAGGCAGCTCCAGTTTAGCTCTTAGGGATGTGTCATGCCAAAGTCATCCCAGTTCCATCAGTTCAGGCAGTGGGACATGGTCCTGTGTCCCCGCACCTTCCCACAGGGGACCAAACTGCTCCTGGGATAGTGTTTGGTCAGAGGACATGCACACTCTTGTCTTAGGTGGCTGTGTGCTGTAATACTTGTAAGTGAATCCAGTGCATGCAATGAGTGGAAATTTTCAATCCAAACTATTATTTATGGGCTTTGAAGCTTTCCCTTCTCCAGTTTCTGCCTACTGGAGCAGTGTTGGATTTCTGTTTTGTCTGAAAGTTCGTCTGAAAACATATATTTCACTGAGCGCGGTGGTGTGGAGCCAGTCCCAGGGTTCTCAGCCTTGGAACCACGCTGTATTTAGCCACCAGGAGTACATTTTGGAGGGGCTAGTGGGAAACTAAGGGAGTCAAAGAAGAGCTTAAAAAGCAGAGAGAAGTGTGTTTGCCAGCCCTCTGGTGGGAACAGCGGCTCTGCCTGGGGTGGGATGGGAGCACAGCCCTAGGCCGGCTGGTGTCAGGTACAGCTGGGTCTCGAGGGAAGGTTTTGCTGACACAGCTCACATCTGCTAAGGGTGCACCTGGCTCCTTTTTTATTACAAAGTATTCCCTAACGCAACTACACGCGGGCAAAACTTGAACACATGGATTATCCCCCATCCTTGCTCTCCTCCGCTGCCGTTTGCCAGTGCAGCCTCCAGCTGGGTGGGACGGGGCTGCGAGGTGACAATGGCAATGTACTCGTTCCTTCTCCCTCCCCACGAGGTGGGAAGATCGGTCGGGAAAGGACAGTCCCATGGACGCGGATGGGAGCCCAGGTCGCCTCCTCGCTGCCGGGGGGAGCATTTGGGGGATGCAGGCTGCGGGATGGGGTGGGGTGCTCAGCCGGGATCCCGGCTCTGCAGGACAGGAGAAGGAAGACGAAGCCAGCGGCGGGAGAGAGGAGCTGAGAGCCAGGAGGGAGGAGATGGAGAAGCGGGCGGGGAGGACGCGGAGCGGAGCCGCCGGAGCAGCGGGAGCGGTTGCGCCTTTCCCCGAGGAGGACTCGGACGTGCTCGGGGAAGGGAGGTGGGGAAAAGCAACACAAAAGATACTCCCGGGCAGCAGAGCCACATGCAGAGCGAAACCACGGCCGTGCCCGGGGGCGGGAAGCCCCGAGTTAATTCCTGGGGGCGGGGAGCCCCGGGTTAATTCCCGGGAGAGCGATGCTCCGCAGCCCCGCGCTGGGATGCCGGGGGCGGGCGGGGAGGAGGGGGCAGCCGGGTTTGCAAACACCCAGATGCGCCGGGTCTGGGTCGCAGCTGCTCCCGCCGCGTGCGAGCGCATTAAATTACCTCAAAATTCAAACTGAATGAGAGACCCTTTCCCCTCCCTCCCTCCCTCCGCCGGTCCCTCCCTCTCCTTTTCCCGGTCCCTCCTCCACGCGGGCAGCGGGGCAGCAGCAGCAGGAGAAGGAGGAGGGACGGACGGACGGAGGGAGGACGGAGGGAAGGAGGGAGGGGCGGCAGCCGCAGCAGCAGTCTCAGCCCGGGGCACCTCAGCCCCTCCGCCGGAGCCTCCGCCGCTCTGCCCGGAGCAACTCGGGTGACCGCCCCGCGGGCCGGGGGCAGCGGCAGGGGAAGGGGCCGGGGGACAAGGGACAGAGCCGGGCATGCCGGCGGCGGCGGGCGATGGGCTCCTGGGCGAGCCGGCGGCGGTGGCGGCGGGCGCGGAGGGGCGGCGGGCGGCGGCGGACGGGGGCTCCTTCCTGGCCGCCTGGCTGAGCGCGGCGGCGCCCCGGGAGCGGCTCCGCGACTTCCAGCACACCAAGAGGGTCGGCAACTACCTGATCGGCAGGAAGCTGGGCGAGGGATCCTTCGCCAAGG
The DNA here is from genome assembly GCF_036250125.1 of Pseudopipra pipra. Classification (NCBI taxonomy): domain Eukaryota; kingdom Metazoa; phylum Chordata; class Aves; order Passeriformes; family Pipridae; genus Pseudopipra; species Pseudopipra pipra. Next base: position 8,180,613 of record NC_087550.1, read on the forward strand.
TCCGCGAGGGGCTGCATGTGCTCACCGGAGAGAAGGTACCGCGCCCTCCCGGGAGACCCTCCGGGGCGATGCTGGGGGCGGGGGGGAAGGGGATGGGAGTGGGGGTGCTGGGTCCCTGCCGGCCGGGGGGATGGATGAGCCCCCCCCGGGACAGTGAGCTCCCTGGGGAGCACGGAGGAGCCCCCTGGGAAGGAGGAGAACCCCCGGAGGATGGAGGAGCACCCCTGGGAGAATAGAGGAGCTTTCTCCGAAGGTAAGCCCCCGGAGGACGGAGGGACCCCTCCGGAGGATGGAGGAGCTTCCTTGGAGGGTGAGCCCCCCGGGAGGAGGTTGGAGGAGCCCTCGGAGGATGGAGGAGCCCCCCCGGAGCTCCCCTTGGCGCCGTCCCCTAACTTCCCGCTGCCGGCGGGAACCGGCGCTTCCCCCCGCGCCTGCAACCTCGCCTTCCCCTTGGAATAATACTTCGCTTGCCTTGACCCGTCTTCCTTTTTTTTATTTCTTTTTTAATTTTTAAATTTTAATTTTATCTTCTTCTCCCCCCCCCACAGCCCCCCCCCTCGCTTGTTTAGTTTTTTTTTTTTTTTGTTTGGTTTGGTTTTGGGGTTGGGTTTTTTTGGGTGAGAAATGTGTTTTCCGTGGTGAGGCTCGTGCTGCTGAGGACCCGTCGCTGTGTTTAGTTTAGTCGCGACATGTCACGTGTGGGTACATGCACACGGGTGCTCGTCGGGCACCGGGGCGATGGGAGATGCTGCGGTGCCCGCAGGAGGGGGCACGGTCTGGCCGTCGCAAGTTGCTGGCACAATGCACGGCAAACCTCTCTGACGATGGGATGCACCCCGGATGGGTTTTTCCCGGAGTGCTGGTTAGAAAAGTCTGCTCAGAGTCTCCGCGTTTAGTTTGTTATACAGAGCCCTTCCATGGAGGGTTTTGCCCATCAGTCAGGACGTGTCGCAGCGTTATAAGGAGTAGAAGGAGCTTGGCTGGGCAGTAAACAGAGCAAGGACAAGCCCCCCGGGGTCCCCTCGTGAAGAGTTGTGCTGCTCTTCTTTAGCAGCACAACTTGTAAGTCCTGTAGGAGCACCTGGAGGGGCTCAGCCTGGAGGAAGGGAGGCTCAGGGGGAACCTTCTTGCTCTCTGCAACTCCCTGACAGGAGTTTTTAGTGAAATGGGAGGCAAACTCTTCTCCCAGGGAACAAATGAAGATGAGAGGACATAACCTCAAGTTGTGCCAGGGAGGTCCAGGTTGGACATCAGGAGGAATGGAAAGGGTTGTTAAACATTGGCAGGACTGCCCAGGGAGGTTTGGAGTCCCCATCCCTGGAGGTGTCCAAGCAATGACTGGATGTGGCACTCAGTGCTCTGGGCTGGGGGACAAGGTGGGAATCGGGCACAGGCTGGACTCAGTGACCTCGGAGGGCTTTTCCAGCCTCAGTGATTCTGTGAGCTATTGAATGCTGCTTCTCCTCTATCAGCCCCTGAACAGACGACAGTGTCCTGTCCCCAAAGCAGGTTGTTACTGAAAGCTCCCTGGACCAGTGGGGCTGTGCACATGTAACTCCCTCCAGCTCCAGCAGCCCTGGCACTGTGTTGCTGCCAAGATTGCACCTTGGCGATTGCATTCTTGTATTCTTGGGTAGTTATTGCCTTCTTCTTTTCTTTTTTCATTCCAGTAAATTTGTCACGGAGTGGGAATTAATATAGAGCTCTGAATCTCATCTTGAGAAAAATGATAAGGTTGGTGAATGTTATCATATAGAAATGCAAAAAAAAAAAAAATGTTGCTGTCCTCTGTTACCAAGTGTGTGCTTCTCCTTGGCAACAGAAACATCCAATGATCCGCCAGTTGATAAAAGGCACATGCACACACATGTCCTCCCCACCTCCACGTTTTGGGATTGCTACATTTATCTCAGTCTGTTAAGAGGGGAAAAAATAAAAAGACCCACCACACGCCCCTCTGTCTCAGCTCCCGGGCCTGCTGCTAGGGTTGGGGTTTTTTTTGCCTTCCATCTCTTGAATAACACACACTGTGACAAAGTGACAAGCAGAAACTCAGACGAGTCATGCTTCCTTCCTGCTGAGCTGCTGTGTCCATCTCTGGACAGGCAGGATGATCCCAGAGCTGTGTCTGACCTGAGCATCAAAGGGAGCTCTTGCTGTCAGTGGGTGAAAGATCACTCACATAGTTTCAAATTCACTAATCAAAGGTCCGTCTTCCCAGAAAATTTAATTTGAGATAATGGGTAGGAGATAAGGGTTATCAATGATTTGCTTGGGGTGAGGTCCTCCCTCAGTGATGATCCTCCCTCTCAGTGGAGGGGTGAATGCTTTCCATCCCACATGGGGATTTCGCCCCTGATGGACATTGGGCTCTCCTGGGCATGTTCCTGTGCCGAGCTTCCAAGTTGCCCCCAGCAAAAGGCAGCTGAAACGTGCCCAGACTGGCTCTGCCTTGCAGCTGCTGGCAGCTCTGCCCACATGGAGCCCACCACAGGCGATGGGGCTCTGCCTGGGAGAGGGGGGAGAGAGGGAAAACATCTGCTCACCCGGGCTCCTTCCTGCTGGAAGGAGAGGAGGTTGGGACTGGAAGGGTGTAGGAATGGGATTGGGAGCAAAAGTGCCAGGCGGTGTGAGAGTGGGGACTGTCTGTCGGCAGCAGGTTCTGTGGGAACAGGACCTTGTACATAAGGAATGTTTTATCTCCAGCATAGCATCCTGCTACATGCAGGGCCACATCCATTACTAAGCTGTGTTTGTGGTCTCTGAGAAATCTCAGTGTAAAGCAGCCAGGGTGCTGGGGAGATGGGTCTGACAGTGCCAGGTCGGAGCCCGAGTGACAGAGATGCTCAGCACAGACACCTCCTCCTCCAGACGTCAGGTGACTGGAGTCAGCCTGGAGTTAAGGGAGCTGTCTGAAACATGGCAGCAGCAGCTGCAGGTGACAGTTCTGTCATCCCTCCATCCCTAAATTTGTGTTGTACCAGGAGGGAAAATCCCCCCCTTGCTCCTCCCGAGGCTGGGAATATCACTCCATAAGGGCTGGTGCTGTCCCCCATTCCATACCCTGAGTCACAAGTTGGCTGTGTGCAGTCTCCCAGTCGCTTGCTGAGGGAAAGTTGATCAGCAGGAGTGTGCACTCACTGCTCTCCCAAGTGGAGTTCAGCACAGCAGAGGGTGGAAGCACAGCCGTGTCCCGCCGACAGCTCCCTGGATCAGTGGGATCGCTGCATTTTTCTAAGCTGATGCTTTATGAGCCTGTTATTCCAGGATTAGTGCCTGCATGTGTTTTGAAAGGGGAAAAAAAAGAACCAATCGACATCTGATTTTTTTACCTTGTAAAGCCACTGTTGAGCCAAGGACATTGCCTAAATTCAATAAAATTGCCCTAAGAATGTGAAGTAGAGTCTTACTGCTGATGTCTGGTAGCTGTTCTGGCAGAGCCTGGGCCCTTATGGTCACTGAAATGTCTGACTTTAGCGAGGGGAGCCCAAACAGGTTTTGATTTGCAGCAGACTTTAGCAACTCCACAGGAGTTAATGTGCATTGTTGTTTCAGAAAATGGTGTGTTTAGGAATGAAATCCGTGGATTAATGAGTCCCCAGCTAGGCTTGGATCCACTGCACTGACACAATGCATTGTACAGAGTCGAGGCAGCGTGGGGTGGGTGCCAAAAATCTGCCATTACCTCACCCTGACATTACTAGAAGCTAAAAGGGTCCTGGAGAGAGCATGGGACGGTACATTCTGTGGGCCAAACGCTGGTTGCTTTAGCGGGGCAGCTGATGGATGATGCCCTTTGAGTGACCTGTGTGGGACGGGACTCAGCAGCTCCCGCAAGCTCAGGGGGGTGAGCTGAGGTGAGATGTTTAAACCTTCCCCGTGAAGGTTTTTATCAGTGGGCTTTAAAGCACGTCCCTCCCAGTGCTGCTTGTGGTTTGTGCTGCCACAGTGCCAGGCATGTTATTATTTTCTGGGCTTGCAGAACTGATGCAATTAAGTGTACTTTAGCTGAGCACACGGGAATGTTGAACAGATTACTCTTTCCATGGCTTTTGAATAGAATATCGCAGCCTATAATCTGACATTTTGGGGTAAAGGGCTGATTTGTCAGCTTGGCTCAGGCAGTCTTTATTGCTAATCCTAAGGAAACATCGTTCCTCTGCGAAGAGCAAGCCAATTTAGCTTTAAATTGTGGCTCTGGAGCCCTGCTGAGTGAGCTGTATTCGGGTAACTTTGGGAGCCTGTGCGCAATATGCCCTTGGATTGTTCCAAGCCTTCTGCTGATGGCTCAGGAGGGTCAGTCACTGGACAGAGGGAATCAGGCAAAGGCAGATATCGCAGTATACTGATTTTTTGCACTCTTAGGCAGCTGAGAGTATGCTGCCATCCCTGTGGTGGGGTGAGGGGGGGGTCTGTCAGCAGAATGAGTAATTGTATTATCTATTATGTTATTTCCTGTGGATCCCAATAGCTGTGCAGCACTGCGGAGTGACAATCTATTGACAATATATTGAGCCCAAGTTCCTGTAAACAAACCCGAGCCAAGATTATACTCAACTCCCTTTTTGGTGTAATCTTTGGCACTAGAAAAAAAGAGTCCCTGAGGCGAATTGGATCGTTTGATTTCTCATCCACCGAAAGCTTTGTTTATCACTTTTTTTAGCACTATTGTTAAGCTGGAACAAGGTACATTTTTAGTCACAGTTAATCAAGTGGCTTTCTGCAACAGTGGGAAGCAGTGGCTAAAAATACAATTTTACCAGTTTCTTCTATGAAGGCAAAGCAATTAATATTAAAAGTGGCCTTTTCACAGAAGCGTTTGCATTCAGAATGTGTTCCTGTATTAAAAAGCGAAGCAAAAATAAAAAGAAGAGGTGTGTTTGGGCCCCCTGGAGGAGCTGGGGTGGGTGGGTGGGCAGAGCAGCCTCCCTGCAGAGAGCTGGAAATGCCTCTTTTCGTCACAGTGTTAATTTTGCCTTGATAAATTCACTGGGACTTCAGGGAATGGAGACTTGGCTGCCAAAGGCCTTTGGGTGTGTTGGTAGGGGAGATGTTGCCCTGCTGATGCCCTGGGTAACCCTTCTTCCCTTGGGGGCATAGGGGAAACCAACTCTGGTGGGGGCTTCCTATTAAGGGCTTCTGGGCTGGGGCTGTCAGCCCTGTGTGTATCCCAAAATCCAGCAGTAGTCCTGGCTTAAAACCTGGGAAAATGGGTACAGACTCATGTACAGTTCTAGGTTTTTTTACCTTTGTCAGAGATCTGAGTTTTGGGGGCCCTGTTATGTGTGTGTGGTGTCCCTTTCAACCCCCAAGTCACTTCATTGCAAACAAAAGTTGAGTTTCTAAGGTGCCTGCTGGTCTTTCACTTCGAGCCTTTCCTTTTTTTTTCTCCCACAGATATTGTGGGGTTGCAGGTAAAACAGAGAGACCTGGAATTCCTTCATTGTTTTCAGGGGCTCTGAGGGTGAAGCTGCAGGATTTTAATTTGAAATTTGATCTGTTATTTATGTTCTTCGCCCAGTGATACTTGTACATCAGTTTCCTGGCTGTGTTTGTTCTGTCACTCTTAAATGTTTAGTTAGTAGTTCTCTCCTTACCTGTTTCTCTACATACTTTCAAATATTTACCTCTATCAAACAAACAAAAAAAAAAATCCTGTTTTGAAAAGCTGTGCAAATCCACAGGGTGGCTTTTTCCCAGAATGCTGTTCACCTTCATTAACAGCTGCCAACTGTTGCACCTGGATGCTGTGCCACTCTTAATTACACACACCGAGGAAAGAAAAGGAGGGTGTTTCTTGCAGCCTGAATTTTGCCATTTTCTTGCTGCCCAGCATTTGCTCTCACAGCTTTGGCACTGTTCTTTTCCCAGAGGTTTGTGTCTGTGTGTGCAGATACATGATTTGTACTGAACCTACACATATGTTGTGAACATATGATGCTCCAGGAAATGATTTGGAGAGTCATGGTTGCAATGGCAGCACTAAGGACTCGTCTGGGAGTGGGACCAGGAGATAGGTTGCTGTGTCAGCTTAGCATTCCCTGAGAAGTTATGGAGCTTGCAGGAGTTTGGCATAAGGCAGAGTGAAGCCAAACTGCTGGCGTGCTCCCACCTGCTCAGTTCAACTGCTCATGGTTCACCTGGAGAATAACCAATTCACTGGTTATAAAGCCACACTCTTCCCCCGTCCTGTCCTGTGTTGCACACTGGGTGTAAGCAGGAATGAGCTTGGGAAGGCCAGAGAGCCTGTTCATTAATGCAGTCTGGCTTCCAGGAAGATTGCCTTAATGTTTTCCAGCTGTGGCTTGCAACTTGTTCTGGGATGAGCTGAATGGATGCACATGTGGCAGTTCCTTATCCTCTTGAGATAATCTGCTTTCAAGTCTACATTCAGCAGTTTTAAGGATGTTGGTAACAGTGTGTGTCAGCAATATGCTTCTTTTCCTACAGACTCCCAGCTTCAGTGGCATATGCAGGGTGGAAGGAGTGTTTAGGTTGAATTGATACCAGGTGTGGTTCTTCCATCTGGGTCCGTGTGTTTGTTCTTGCAAGTTTTGTATTTTTACCGTGTTTAATGATATGTAAAGCTGTATGCCTGTTCTTGTAGGCATGTGTTACCCATAAATGTCCTGGTAATTAAGGATTGCAGTGTCTCCTCTCACACCAGTGACCAGGAGAATGCCACTGCGGCCTCTTGGTTTCGGCAGATGCAGCACGTCTGTGCCCCTCTGCCCTCCTGAGCTGTTTGTTTGCCTGCAGTGGGGAAGATGCAGGGTATTAATGAGCAGCACTTGCTCTTCACAAGGATATAACCCCAGCAGGGAAGCAGTCGTGAGATGGTGTGACAAACCTTCTGGTGACTGAAGTGTAGCAGTCTGCCTCAAACCCAAGCTGTTGTGTTGTATGAACAGTGGCATAAAAATGAGATGAGAGTTTATGTGCTGACTGCGCTGTTCTTCAAGGTTATGGGGAAGCATCTAAAGCTGTCCAAAGCCAGGAACTGGGGAGATACCAGCCAGAAGCTGAATTAGGTGGATTGCAGTGTTGGTGCTCACCTGGCAGCACAGGATACAACTGCACCAAAGTGAACTGGCTGGGCTCAGGCCATCCTGGCAGTGCTGTTCTGCTTGCAGGGCTGCTGCACTTTGCCTTCCTTCAGCTCCACATTGGCTCAGCCATTATTTTCTGGTAAGCTAAAGAGCAAAAGAACCCAAACCTCCCAGATCTGTGGCTCTAAAACAGGTCCTGCTGTGTTTCTCCACTGGGTTCTCTGATCTCCTTGAGGGTATGAACCTGGTGCTGTGGGTGGTTTTGGTGAGCTGATGGAGGTCATGATGATGGAGAGAGACAGGATGGCTCTTCTGGAGTAAGGGAGAGGCCAACATCACAAACACAGCTCTGGGGCCCACACTGCAACAGAGGTCCCCCTTTCTAAGCTGGTGCAGTGAATCCCTGCAAAACCTGTGTGCTGATCTGTGCTCGGTGCTGTCAGAGAACAGGATCAAACCTCACCTTCATGGAAAGACCCTGGGAGGAGTTTCCGTGGTCCCCCAGGGAAACCACCTGCAAAAAATTAACAGGAAGCTGGTGCTGCCCTGACCAAAGTCCCCTTTGCTGTCAGTGCTTTGCCCTGCTGAGCTCTGGGGTCAGACACCTTTGATGCTACACCTGGTGTGGCTTCTTCTCATTTGCAGGATCAGAGCTACTGGCACAGTGAGAGAATCACTGCAACAAAGAGAACTAAAAAAAGCTAAGTTATATAAAATAAAGTTCCTTTGCTCTCTGTCTGTTGTGGAAGATTGTCATGGAAACATTTTTTTCAGAGAATAAATTTATTTTCTGTGAATAATGTCCACAGAGCTGAGGGAGAGAACATATTATTTATATATATATTTATATATATATATATATATAAAAACTTCATTGGAGACACGTTTTCCTTGGCTCCCAGCAGTTGTAAATGTTTCATCTGCTGTGTTTTAAATCACTACAAAGGAGGGTATTACCTGAGCCTCAAAAGCAGTGGCTCTGGGGTTTCTGGCTGTTGGTTTTTCTCTTCCTTAAAGCCAGAAAGCTGCTGTTGGTATTAAATCAGGGACACTTAGCCTTCCATAAGTCCAGTTCTACATTAGATCACTAAAATGTGAAACAGGGGCTGTTTAATATGAAACACATCCCCAGTCCCTGATCAGGAAAACGGGAAGCCGCGTTAGCTGCCAGGTTTCTCCTGTAGGGATTGGTGCTGGAGCAGTGTCATTGGGTATCAGTCCTCTGCTTCTGCTTCCCCACTTGTAACCTGAGATCTTCATCCGTCTCCCTGTGACAGGAGAAGTTTTCAGCCTTGGGAAGGCAAGTTGTGGTTTATCAGAAGCAGCTGGATGGGACACGGTTCGCTTGCATCGTCTGTGCCCTTCCAAGCCTCAGCTCCCGTGGCTGCCTCTTGCCCCAACAGCCTGTTAGGGACACATCTGGGTGGAAGGGACCTCCCCTTCCCAGCAGTTGTCCCACTGGGTGGAGCGAGCCTCCTGTTCCCAGCAGTTGCCACACTGGCCACCTCCAGGAGTGGTTGTGAGTAGCCATGGATTTCCATGGATGTGAGGTGAAGACCTTGCTGGTCTGAAGGGGTTTTCCATCTGCTTTCCATGTGCCTGTGTGACAGGCCCTGAAGAATGTCTTCCCTGTTGGCTCATCATACCTTGAGTTCAAAGGGTTTTCCTCTGCAGAGCTGGGCATGCCAGTCCTACCTTATGAATGGGGGTCAGAAAGCCCTTTTCTGGAAAACACTGAGAATCTGCAAAGTGACACTTGATGGATATTTTCCATGTCAGTGGCAAGGCAAACCCATCTGTCCAGGGATTCAAGAGACACACTTTCTCCTTGCAGGGGATGTCTCTGGCCTGGAGGCTGGTTTGACAAGCTCCTAAGTATTTCTTTTGGAACCTCTTCGGTGCATCCTCGTGCATCTCTGTGTCTGGCTTTCTGCCACCTCTACTTTCATCAGTCTCTGCATAATCTCTCTTGACTTGTGCAGATATCCTTGGAGGCCAGGGAGGTAAAAATGTGCTCCTCTCCCTCGGGGATGCAGTTATAGCTCCCCCATTAATTAGCTGACCAAGAGAGCACTGAGGGGTTGCTGGAATTGATTTCTTTCTGCCGAAGGCGAGACAGTTCCCCACCATGACCCACTCAAGACAAGCCATGTGTACCTTCCCAGGGATGGGGCTGTTCTGTATTCCTGCTTCCCAGGCTGTGCTCTGACCCTGTGGCATCCGTGCCTTGAACAAAATCCTGCTGCTTTGGACATGCAGGTCCAAGGGAAAAATGTGGGGTTTGGAGGTTTCTTTTCAGGGTGGCTGGGTGGGAGCAGGACTGTGGCATTCCCCTTGCCCCGAAACCATCTCCCACTGGTCCCTGAGCTCTAAAGGTCCAGCTGTTCCAGGTGGCACAGACACTGGCAGGTCGGGATGTGTCTGTTTGCATGATTCCTCCTGACACTTCACGTTGGCATTCTCCTAATTAAATACTTTGAGCTTCAGTCAGCTACTGCAACAAACAGTTCCTGGACCTCAGACTGTTCTGAAACTCTTTTCATAACTCTTCCCAAAATTTGAACATTGTTTTGGAATTACTGGTACCAGAACTGGATGCAGTAATCTAATAATAGTCCCCAGTGCCTTGGACAGGTGTAATTAATACCTTTTCTTGCTTTAACGAATACATCCTGCTTATGGTTGTAGGGATTATGTTTAAGTTGGCTGTGGCATCAAGAGGATTTATGATCGTTTGCTTATCTCAAGTGCTCCTGAATACCTTTCTGCACTGCTGGATACTGTCATTTTCAGGCTGTAGGGAATGGGAAGATGTTCTTTTTATCCCCTGGCCATTTGATTCATTCTGTTCAGGCTGCCGTGGATCTGAAGTATGTGAGGGAGTGTACTCAGAGCTGCTTTCTGGTTTGGAAGAGTTTGTTTCATCAGGGGCTGATTTCAGGCTTTCCTGACTGTCTGGTGTGCCAGCAGAGAGAGTGGCCTTCTGCCTGCTGAGACATTTATCCTGTACTTGTCTCCACAGCTGGTTTTGTGTATTGCTAAGCCCAAAACTCTTGGCTTGCACTGTCAGAGGCTCCGAAGAAAAGAGAATACCTTAACAGAAGTGCTACCTTTTCTGATTGCTGATTTTACTAAATATCAGAGCAAATGCCAAAATAAACCTGTATATTCAGCTGTCCTGCAAATAGCAGATACAAATCTATGAAAGACTGAATCTTGCCACTCAAGTGATAATATTATATATCAAACTATTATATATATTATATTTTATGTTATTTCACAATATAATATATTACAATATTATAATATGTTATTCTATTACATTATATATATTTTATATATCAAGAGATTATATTCCTTGTTTAACATAAAACCTCAACACTTCTCTGTGTAGCTGCTGAGCATCCTTTTCACATAGTGTGCACATGTTTAACTCAGCCTCTGTCTCCCTGCTCCATTCGTGGCAAGCAGACAAGGCAGATGTAAAAGTCTCACAGAACTGGGTGGTACAGGCTGCAAGGTAATTTAGCAAAGGCCTAACATGGAGCATGTTACCTTTTTTTATGGTTTCAATGTGTTCAGTCTCATGGGGAGAGTTAAGTTTGTGTTCCTGTCATGTTGTCTTGTGTCACCTGTGCCTGACAGTCCTGAGGGAAGAGCTGTGATTTCTCTCTGTCCTTGCTGAAGGGCACAGTTTGTCAAGTTCTGGTGTGCATTTGCTTGGATGATCCTTCTCTTTACTGCTTTGTTCCTTAAGATACTGGAACTTGCTATATAAGTTCCTTTACTGCACTGTAAAATTTGCTAAGCTGTAGCAGTTGAAGGAAAGAATAAACACTACCCAGAGAATGAAGTTGGCATTTTCCAACCCTTGGATTCAGTTGTGAAAAGTAACTTGTTACATGCCTGGCTGGTTGGTTGCCCAAATTTGAGATGCCCTTGAAGGGACTGCTGACAATTGTGCAGGCTTCAAAGTTAGGTCTGTGTAATATGATTTGAGTTGGCCACCCAAAATCACCAGCTGGTTTTGAAAACGAAGCTCAGATTTTTGTGGTGGGAACAGTGGTAAATTCAAAGCAAGCTGCAAGTGATGCCAGACAGCTATCACTGGGAGTGAGGGAGAAAAGGAACTCAATTCATTGCCTTCTTGGGCACATCAAAAAAACCCACAAAAAAACCCAAAAAACTGGAGATGGTCTTGCAGTACTAATGGCTGTAAAATATCTCCGTGGTCTGGCTCTTTGTCTCATTCTCCTGGCAAAGCTTAAACTGAACAATAAAAGTTTGTGGGTTTAGGTGCACAAGTCCAGATCTCAGGCCTTCCAGTTGCTTGTCCCCTGAGCTGTGCCCTGTAGCCTGTGGCTCTGAACTTCCTTGGCATGGTCAGGGTACCATCTCCAGCAAGTCTGCCAAAATAGACCCTAGCAGGGGAAAAAAAAAAGGAGAAAAAAAGACAGAAAAAAAGGCTGGGTGGTTGTCCCTCCAACAGCTGAATACTCCTTTCGACAGTCGAAGTTCCTTCTCTTGTGCTCTGTGGTCTCCTGGCCAAATCCCACAGCGCCTGCTGGATTCCTTTTCAAACCAGTTTCCTCTCCATTCAGCCAGAGCTCCCTTTGGCAGCAGCCAGCAGGAACTGCCTCCTTCTCAGTCGGACTTAGGAGGGAATTTGCAGAAGGAAACAATCCGAGTGGTCGGGTAAGTGGAGAAAGCTCTTTAAAAGTCCCCAAGATGTCATACCCTGGCTCTGCGAGGTCACGTGCCATCCTCTGTTCCCTGCAAAGTTAAACATGTTCTAACATTATTTGCCAAGCTGGGGCCACTGCTGTGAAACTGTTCCTCTGGTTGTTATCGCAGGCGTGTGACGTGAGCGTTGTTCGGGGCCTCTTGGCCTCGGCTCCTCAAACGGGTCCTTGAGAAAACCTGTTTTCTGGCAAACAGGAAGGCAAGTGCTGAGGGGCGTCTCACAGGCCAAGAGACAGCCTGTGCAGAGACCTGGCAAACCAGGAACCCGAGGCTGAACTCACCCCTGGGCTCTCCGAGTGCCAAAGTCACTGCTGGTCAGGGGGTTGTCACTGGGGTTTGATTCAGGTGGAATCATGGTGTGTCAACAAGGCAAAGATTGAGATTCACCAGGGAAAGTCAGGTAGGGGGATTGATGTTTTTACAGTAATGGCTTGAATAAAGCTCTTTGCATCTTGGGGAGGGAACAACCAACCAAAAAAACAGGAATTCAATTGGCCTTCCACCAGTTTTGTGTGTTGGTGAGCTTGGATCTCCCCTCCTGCCCCGGCAGTATTCTGGTTTTGTGTTCAGCTTCATCCTGGCACCCAGCATGTGGTTTCCCAGCAGCAGCACACAGCAGGCACGCCATGCCTTGAATCTCTTACTGAAGCACAGCAGAAGTTGAAAAATGGGAGCTTTCAAAGCAGAATTCCAGCACCGAGGAGTATTTATGGAGGGTCAGCTCACAGAAACAAGCTGTCTTGGTAGGACTGAGCAGCAGCCTGAGGGAGCAGCCTCAGGCTGGGACATGCCTGGGGTGTGTGTGAGCCACCTTCCCTGCTTTGTGGCAATTCCATGTGTCAAGGCACGAGTGCTCACAGAGGGGATGCAAAATGAGTTTTCTCAGGGTGCAGCAGTGATCCAGCAACCAAAGGCTCCTGGGTTTCTCCTGGCAACGTTTGGTCCTTTAAACTGTTCCTTCTTGCTTTCCCTCGGGGCCGTGCTGAGAGTGTTTTCGTGCAGTTTGGTGCCAGTGAGCTTCACCCTCCTCCGCCTCTCTGCTGCGGATTCACAGGCCCTCCCAAAGCAGAGCTGGCAGGAATCCTCCCCCCGCCCGTGTGTGTCCAACACGTGCCTCTGTTTGGGTGATGACACGTGCCCGTGTTTGCTGGTGGTGATGTAGCTGCTTGGTTCTCCAAGAGGATCTGTGGAGAAGGAGTGGTGCTTGCACTTGCCTCACCTCCACTTCTGGGTGCTTTAGCCCAACCTGAACTATTTTAGTGCGACGATCGAGAGAAGCAGCAATTGCTCATATGATGTGTCACACCATAAACTTCAGGAAAGTAATTCATTCCAACAGTGTAATTCTAGGACTCAGGAACCAAAAATATGGGCTATTACTCATCTTTGTATCTCATAAAACAGAATAACTTAAACCATTTATCTGTTTACACAGCAGAGGTTTAGGGAAAAGCAAAGTGTTGAATGTCAAGAGCCACTGTTGCTACATACTCAGAGTGATTACTTGCTTTATCATTTATTTTTTTTATCTCTGTGCCAATATTGGCCAAGAATTCGAGTCAGGAGATAGGCATGATGCAGAAACAAAGAGCCCCTACTTGAAACTTGGGAGAGCAGAGCTGAATCACTGGCATGTCTTGAGTAGGCTGTGAGAGCTCGAATGTGTTTGTTTTATGATTACCCAACATCTACAGTATTTTCTCTGCTGAATGCTTTTTCCTTCTGCATGAATGAAGTTTCCAGGTGCATGCACACACATCTACCCTGCACAGGAGGCCGTGTGTGTTAAATGTGTCGGGGCACATTTGGTCTTCAATTGCCTCGGTCTAACTCAGGATGAACTTGAAATCAGGGATATTTAGCTAAGTCAGCCCCAGAGTAACTGCCTGCAGAGTTTGATCCCTGGATCAAGCTGTTACTGGAACAAATCTGTGGTTTCCACCTTTGTTAGCTGTGCTGGGGGGTCTCTTGTACCTGATGCAGAGAGTCTTGAAGGGGGAAAGATAGCTCGGAGTCGGGGTGAGTCTGAAAGTAGCTTTGCTTGTCAGCTGGGATGGGTGGGGTGCCTGACCAAGAGTCTGTCAAAATCAAGGAGAAAATTTGTCCTTAAGGCATAGAAAGTTAATTCTTTGTGATGGTGAAAAGGTCCTCAAGTAGTCACATAGTTGGCTCTGTCTTCTGGGTTCAGATGGTTGCCCTGAACCAGCTGAGCTCAGCCTGGGCAGCAGATGTGGACATGTGTCATAATGTGCCTTTTCTTTATTTTGATCCATGAACTGGGGGTGACTTACCAATATGAATAACAGGTTGTTGCTCCATATTGCTAACATTCCATGTTTTGTACCCCGTGGAAAATATTTTTTTAATATTATTTATTTTTGCAGAGATGGTGGTTTGCTGCCAGTGTACAGTGTGGTATTTCATGTTTCTGTAACCCATGAAATTGTCTGTCCTCACCAGAGTAACTTGTGTGGTTTGCTGTCAAAATAACCCTTGCCAGCCTCTGTGCTCTGTTTCATCTTATTAGATGAAATAATGTACTAATTTAAGCCTGTTTCCTTGGTGAATCCACCTGAGGGCTTCAAAAATGGTGAAGTTGAGCTCTGATTTACCTGCTGTTTTATCTGATGACTAAATGATCTTTCTTTAATATGACTAGTCAGGAATGTGGCTTCCAGGTGTTTGTGGTCCTGATGCTGCTCCGAGCTTCACCCAGGCAGTTGTCTGTGTGTGGTGTTCAGCCTTATCTCTTTATCAGGGGTTTGTCATCAGAGTGATCTTTCCATAGCAGAAATGTATCCAGCTCATAACACGCTCAGCAATATTGGCTTCTGGCTCTTAGGACAGACTATGAAGCCCTAATTCCTGTAGTTTTACTCTTCAGTTCCTCTGCTGATAAAACTTGACTTTGATTCAAGGCATTCACGTCAAAGGGTTGGGGTCTGTTTTTGTTGTCATGTTTCCAGACCGTGCTTTTTGTGACTTTTGTTCTCGACAGGAAAACCAAAATGTTCACTAATTTACCCTTTGCTTTGCTTGCAGAAAAAATAAAGGTAAGGCCAGTCAGAGAGGGAGCTGTTATGTCCTTGATGTGTGCTTGGCACTTTCTCAGGCTGGGAAGGAGGCCAGATAAATTATTCCAAACCTATCTCCCTATGGTAAAACCCACCAGGCTGCAGTGCTGTGGGTTGTCAGGATGTAGTTGGCCAGGGTGGGAGGAGAGTTTGCTGGGAGTAGTTGGTCTGTTGGCTGTGAGGAGGGATGTTGTGCAAGCTGGAGATAAAACTCAAGCCCCAGAGGCTTCTCTCTAAGTTGAGGGTAAATAAAACTGAAGTTTTCCCCATATTTGTTATTCCTCCTCATTGTAGGACTGCTAAGGTAATGCAGGAACTCCTCCAAGGCCAAATCCAGGCAGACAGCAAAGATCTGGGTGCAGCATCTTTGTGCCTCCCTCTGAGGAGGCAGATGTGGCATTTTCTGTTTGTTTTATTGGACCTGTACCCGTGCAAACAAGACTCCTTCACATCATGTAAAAATCAGTATCCTGCAGGAATACCAGGCAGTGTTTCCCCTCTCTCATCCTGATGAACAGACAGCTGTCACTTGGGTGACAACAGGCAGAGCTCCGAGGAAATGAGGAGCCCAGGAGGAGGATTTTGTCGTGCCTTTTGTTGCTGAGCCTGGCAAAAGCTGTTCAGGGTTTTTTTCTGGTGCAAATGACCTGGAAGATGACCTGCAGCACGCAATTGAAATAAGAAATCTCGATGAATAAATATCTATCTATAAACACCTTCCACTGGACCAGGTTGCTCCAACCTGCCCTTGGACACTACCAGGGATGGGGCAGCCACAGCTTCTCTGGGCAACCTGTGCCAGGGCCTCCCCACCCTCACAGGGAAGAGTTTCTTCCTAATCTCTAATTTGAATTTACACTCTCAGTCTGAAGCCATTCCCCCTTGCTCTTGTCCAAAGTCCCTCTCCAGCTCTCTTGAGAGAGAGAGAGAGAAAAAGAGGGAAAAAGAAATGTGCCATGAGAGTGGTTACCAAAATTATTTTGTTTTTCATAGTATGTTTTTCTCCTGCTTAATCATGCAAAGCTAATGCTTGACTATAGTCTAAGAAAATTGTCATGGAAGCACATCATCTCAAGTTGCATATTCAAAGCCAGGAGAAGCTAAAAATGGCACTTAAAACCTGTAAACACCAGCCTGGAGGCTTTCTGAGTAAACAGCTAAAAGAAATGCCTAGTGTTTGGTGTGCAAAGTGCTTGTGTGTAGATAGTGGGATTGTTTCCTCTGCTTTGTTACTTGTTTCCTTGCTGTGATTTTTGACTGTCGTTGCACAAGGAAATAAAGAAAGGTCTGGTCAGTGGGGTTGGAAAAACATCTCTCTCTCTGACCTGTGCAGTTGTGCTTGAAACCGTGGTGTGTCAGCCGAGATGGACATCCTTTAAATTTCATTATTTATACATACATACATACAAGGTTAAAGCAATAAATCACCCATGAGACTGCTAACAGCCCCCCCCACCCCCTGTTTTTTTTTCCCTTAGGTGGCAGTGAAAGTCATTGACAAGAAAAGAGCCAAAAAGGACACCTATGTCACCAAGAACCTGCGACGGGAAGGGCAGATCCAGCAGATGATCCGCCACCCAAACATTGCTCAGCTGCTGGATATCCTGGAGACCGAAAACAGCTACTACCTTGTCATGGAGCTGTGCCCTGGGGGCAACTTGATGCACAAGATCTACGAGAAGAAGAGGCTCGAGGAGCACGAGGCGCGCAAATACATCCGGCAGCTCATCCTGGCGGTGGAACATCTCCACCGGGCAGGGGTGGTCCACAGGTAACCCTAAAGACCCTCCCTGGTGAAGTTTATATCAGGGAGCGGTATTTTGGCCTTTTTTTTGTGTGTTGTAAGGAGGCTTCCTCATGCAAACGTATTCCTGAGAGCTTTTTGGCTGCTCTTCACGGGGTTATTTAGATGCTTGTGTTTTAGACACGGGAAGGTATCTGCAGAAAGCACCTTAGCAAGTGTGTGGCTTCAGGTGGGCACACAGGAGACCTGCTGACTCCATGTCCAGGAGATGATCCTTGTGGGTCCCTTCCAGCTCAGGATATTCTGTGGTTCTGTGTCCATAGAGATAACCTGTGCATCCCAAAAGTAAAGGCCCTTTCCCTGCAAGCACTTGTTTTGCCTCTTCAAAGCTCTGGACCAGCGTGAGCTGGTGAATCATTTTGCTGTTTCTTTGAGAAGGTGGTTGTGGCTGTTGTTTTCCTGATGGAAATACAGCGGTGTGGGGAGTTGGAAGATCATCTGGGCTCCAGGAGAAACAGGACTCATCCAAGAGGAGCCTGTGGAGGGCTGATGAATCAGGAGTAGCTGCCTCTGAAGTTCCTGAGCAAGCAGCAAGTGGAAGAGGCTGGGAGAGTGCAGGTGCAGGTATCACACGTGGTGCCTTTCTCCACTTAGTGCTCTTGGCTGCTATGGAGACAGGAGGGTGGTGGGCTGGATGGACCTTTGGTCCGAGCCGGTATATCTCCTCTCCTGTTCTTAGGTGTATTTATAGGGCACTGTGCTAAGAAGGAGGCTCTGCTTTCTAAATTTGGGCCAGCTGGTGTTAAGTCTGGACTCCCACACAGTTCCCATATGATGCTGAGCAAGTTGTGTAGGCCCCATCCTCTTAGGTTATGTAGGCAGGTTGTAGGAGCCAGACATCTGAATGCTTTTGAGGATCTGGGTCTTCATTTCCTTGGCTTTGCTGGCTGTGTGGAGGATGGAGGGCTGTGCCCAGGGCCACTGTGCAGGCAGGTCCTCCAGCTGTGCCCAGCTGTGTGCTGAGCTGTGCAGCGTGGGTGCATCTGGCTTGGTGGAACTCCACGTGCTCTGAAACCTGCTTTTTTTTGTCTGGAGTCTTTGTCTATATTCCCTGTGATCCATCAGGGATAAAGTGCTATGTGCACATGTGAGCCCAGGAGTGCTGAGGTCTTATCTCGAGCTAAATTTCAGGTACCACTGTAATATAAATATTTGAGCAGCCACCAGGTCCATTCTGCAGGTTGTCTACGAGCCACAAAACTGCTGATCTCTTTAAATTATTAACCCCACAGTTTGGGGCATGGACAAGGAAAGAAGTCTGTTTATTGCTTTAAGGGATCAATTGCTATCTGGTATTGAGAGAGAGAGATGAAGGAAACGAAGTTTCTGAGATGAGCAGAGGAAAACACGTCAGGAGCAGATGAACATGTTCAGCTTTTAACAGCAGGACTGAGTTCAGCAGCAGCAGTTCCTCTCCCTGAAAAATTTGTAGTGGCCAAGGCACTTAAAGGGGGTTGGTAGGCTTGGCTTTGATTCTCTTTCAGAGAGGATTCAAACCCACATTTTGTACAAAAATAGCTTGTTCCCTAAGTACAGGCTGGAATCAACAGGCTGCTGTGGTGGGAAGGAAGGCAAGGCTTTGGGGCCCGAGGAGCCCGAGTTCCCACGTGGATGCTGCAGGTTTGGCCCTCACCCCTTCCCTCCCTGCTGTCTCTGAACATCAGCACAGCTCCCAGACCCTGGAGGGTGAGGGATATGAGTGAGCAGGGGGAGGAAGCAGCTCTGAGAGCTCTGCCATGCTCTGCTGTGTCTGGCAGCTGAGCTCTGCCCGCCCAGCCCTGTGGCGTTGAATTAATCTTGCCCCAAAGGCAGCCGCTCCATCCACTCTGGTTCTCAGCTCACAGCACAGAGCTGCTTCTTGGGAGCCTTCCACACGGTGAATGAGCAGGTCTAATTCTGCCTAAACTGATAAAATTTGACAGAATCACAGGCAACGTATCTGCAAGTATTTTCTCTGGCTTAACCCATTCGATGTCTTGACCTGTTCTGCAAACCAAGTGTGTAGAGCAGTGTAGGGACGCAGGAAAAGCTCTGGTGGCATGATCCAGATTTATTCTTCTGGCTCTCTGCGGGCAAGAGAGGGAGAAAGAATAATAATTACGCCAGGAGTTGTCCTTCAGTATCTCAGGCTTCCGACTGTGGCAGCTCTAAAAACAAACCACTCAACCGGCTACTGAAGAGTGTGGGGGGGAAAAACAGTGATTCATTCTGTCCCTGGATGAAATGGCAGTGTTGTTGTTGATATTTTTAAAGCAGGTAAAAATACCAACACTTTCATGTGCTTGGTGATCTGTGGGTGTTTGCATTCGCTGCGTGGGGAACAAACCTGGGCCAGAACTTGAGGCTGGTGTTTGTCTCTCCATATGATTTCACCATTCACATTTTCACACTGAAAAGTGTTCCCTGGCTGTTTTGTTGCAAAAAAGTCATTAGGTTTGTCTGCATGATTCAGGGAATAATAGAGACGACTTACCATGTTCTATAACTTAGGATGGAAAAAACACCCAGATGAAATAAGTTGCATATAATTTGCTTACATTATTCCATGAATATTACTCAGAAAGCTTCATGGCTTGCAGTCTTGGCATGGCAGAAAAGCACTCTGGTCTTTGGACAAGTCCAGGGATCCAGAATTCAATGGAAATGCTTCTGTTAAGAGGCACTGATGTGCGAAAAGCCTAAAATTAAAGAACTTTAGGAAACCTCATTTTATTTAGACATGTAAAAGTACCTCCCAACTCATGTTTGGCCATACAGATGTGTTTAAAATTATAAATATTCATGTGCTAAGATGGATGAAGAAGTTCCTGAGTGCAGAAGCTGCATCTTTGGTGAGGGCTGTCCAGGGCTGAGAACTCCTTGGCTGCTTGCTGAAAGCAAAATGCCACAAGTCTATATATAATTTCATGTAATCATTTGTGTTTCGTTCCCTCTATCAGGAGGGTTGGCTGGTTGCTAAAAATATACTTGCAACAAGCTCAGCTGTGAATCAGGTAGGAATATTTATCTTTCCCTCTGACAGAGGAAAACAAACCCAAATGGCAGGATCTGGTAAAGCTTTCTCTTGGCAGAGGGTGTTTACACAGCCCTTCACGCTGTCAAAAAGCAGGATGAACAATAAGCCCTTAGGGAGCATAAGGACAGCAGAGAAAACGAAGTGAAAGCCTTGGTGCTTGCCATTGCATCCCACAGGAAATTCTCAACAACCCTTTTAAAGTCACTTTAACAAAACTCAGTCCCATTCAGTGCAATTACTGTCAGGATGTCAAAGAAAGGAATTTAACGATTTATTGGTGCCAAAGATAGCTTTCTGTGTTCCCCCTTTTTTCTGTCCTCCTGGCAGCATATTTGTACCTTCCACTGCCATTTGGTGATTAAAAGCAGATCAGGAGCTTGGAAGACACAAAAAAGGCCCTGAGGTTTTGAGCAGAGTAAGGTGATGCCATACAATCCAGATGCTCAGGGTGGCACAGGATTCCTGCTCTGGTACCTGCTCCTTTGACATGTTGGCTTTGATAACTTCCATCCTATTAATTTTAAGTGCCAGATGCTGATGCAATATTTATGACAGATCCTGCACCACAGAACAGACTCTTCTTTTGAAGTGCAGAGCTGGTTTCTCTTTCTATTTTATGTCAGATTTCAAAATTACCTTGGGGCATTCTCTTGGAGTGCTCTGATGTAAACAAACTAAACATCATTTTAGTGAAGACAATAGACTGAATCCCTCTTTTACAGAGGCAGACACATGGAATTCAGGGATGTTACTGACATAAGAATCAGGTTCAATAACTGGTATTTTGATAACAAACCCTTTGAAATGTATATTGACATATAAATGTGATGATGAACCCAAATCTTACCTCTGCTCCTGCACAGGGCTGCAGAATGGGCTTGTGGGTTGGTAGTTAAGGAGTGATTTTTTTTTTTTGTGTGGTGCTGTTGTGATTAAAAATAAGATGCAGGAGACAGCAGCCAACAACTTCTGCTTTGCAGCTGCTTGCTGGTAAAACCTTCCTTCTCATCCTTCCTCCCCCAGACAAGAAATAAAGTGTGAAATGTAAAACTTCCATTTGCAGCCTGCTGCCTGCCATGGCATGGAATATAAACTGCTTTTGGGAGTACACTTGTGTTCCTCACTGCAGGCACTGACTGGAGTTGAGGTTTCCAAAGTGGTCTGAGAAGCTCTAAGCAAAGCCAGGGATGAATCAGCCCCATCAACAAACTCCCAAATGAACTTATCCCATAAAGATGGTGTATTTTCAGACCCAGGGAATGTTACCTCTTTGCTGCCAGCTTCACAGGCTGCAAAGGCATAAATATCTGCTGATTCTCCACACTGTGGGAACGCCTTGAGTGTCTTCATTATTCCTAGATTTCACTAACTTGTGCCATAGTGAGACATTCTCAGCATCATGGAACTAACCCCTCAGGAAAAGGTAACATTTTTTTGGTCCTTTCATATTTAATTACTGAGGGTATTTTTAAGTTTTTCAGCAATGAATGCTGAAAGTTTGCTTAAGGGGGAAAACAAATAAATAATCCTTTAGTCCTGTTTTTTTTTTGAGGAGCTGTGGCAGCAAGGAACAAGATCAGATTTACTTCAAGGAGGGAACTTGAAAGTGTCCAGAGTTGCTGCTTTGTTTGGAAGTTAACATGATCTCACTGCAATGGACAAAGTCCCAAAAGTGGAGCCCTGAATTTCAGGCCCTGTATTACAAAGGGTTTAGAAAATAAAAGCAAACTAAGACAGCCAATGAAGGGTCTGGAGCACAAGTCTTATGAGCAACTCAGATAAGCCTCTCTTTGTAAAAGATAAATAACATTTTCTCTTTAGATTGTATCAAGGAGTAAAAGCCTCCTGTCCTGGCTCCCGATGTCACTCCAAAAAACAGTGCTTTCATATTGGGATTGACAAAAAATGTGGGGCATATGGACTATTAGATCAGTTACCACTCACTGGCAAATCCGCTGAGAATAGACAGATGGGTAAACATCTTTAACCAGGGCTGGCTGCACTCTATACCAGGCTGATATTTACATTGCTATTTTTTCCTCTAATAGCTTTAAAATGCCCTGTAATATTTACCTTTTTTTTTCATATTTTTAACCTTGAATGCTTTTTTGAATATCTTGTCTTGTGTTCCTGGCTAGTCGTCCTGTCTCTCAGTTGTTACTCTGATTGCCTGCATGTCTTTTCTCCTCAACTTACAGCTTTCATCTTTCCATTCCCTTGCCTTTAAAGTCTTCTTGGCTGATGTTTAATATACTCAGAGCTTCCAAATGGTCTTTCTCCTTGCTTGTGTGACCCAAAGCTCCACGTGCTTCTCTTGATTTCAGTTCTAAGTTTGGAGAAGGTCCTTGTGATCACGCTGGTTAAGTGAGTGTCATCCTACCTGCAAGTCCTCTTCTGCCTCAGTTTTATTTGAAACACAGCATGAGCATGAAATGCAGTGGAGAGGAGCAGTTCAGGAAAGGCTTGGAGTAGGTCATGGCTATTTTTCTTTCCTTCACAGATCCCTCCTTGTGGAAGCACTTAGCTGGGCTTGGTTGGTTTACTTGTCTTATTTTATTAAGCCTTATATCTTCATCTGGAGTACAGGCATCCTTCATCACTCCCTTTGCCTCACAGAGGCAAAATACCATGGATGTCACTGACTTCCCATCATTACAGCTGATGGCTTTATCATCCAGGTTTTTCCGGAGTGTGCCAGGAGAAGCATCACTGCTGTGGATATCCCAGAAATATTTCATGTCTGGAAGGGGGGAAAAACTCTTGTGACGGAGATATAGACTCTGTTTTTACCAGTACCATGTGCTGACCACCCCTGTGAAGAGTTTGGATGATTCACCCTCAGAGCAGGCTGATTCTTCTCTCCCATGTAAGCAACAGCAAGGGACAGACATTTGACCCCTCACATCCCTGCAGGGGAAGGTTCATTCCTTCCAGTGGCCTTTGGTTGTGAAGAGCAAGGAGAAAGTGACCTCCCATTCCAAAAACACGTGTTTGAAATGTTTCCAGTTTGTGAGGTTTCTGCAAACTTTCTCAGTCTGTGAGAAATCTGAAGAGCCTGCTTAATTGCAGGATGTACTGACAAATGTTTCTAAATGTTTCTAAAGTTGTTTTTGTGCCTGAAGAATAGGTGTGAAGCCGTGTGTGAAAGCTCTGTTAATTCTGGAGAGAGTGCACGGGGCTTTCTGCTTTGAATGTGGAACTGTGTGTGCTGGTTTCATTATGCAAGTTATTATACATGAGCCTTGTAAATACACTGATGAGAGCGAGGGAAAGCTGCTTCATTATTTTGGAGACTCACTCAAAATATTTTCTTTCTTTCAGAGACTTGAAGATAGAAAATCTGTTGCTGGATGAAGACAACAATATCAAGCTCATTGGTATGAAACCACTTTGGCAATTCCAGTAATTAAAATTGTTAGTTTTATAAAGAGAGGTTTTTTTGAGACTTCATAATCCTCCATGTGACAATTGCTAATGTTGCTGCAGAGAGGAGCTGGGAGAGTATAGATAGCAATCAAGCTGTTCCTGACAGCATCTCCTGAAAAAAAATGATCCAAATAATTCAGCTTTAACTGGGTATGGGCATAATCTTGCATCTTTAAACCACAGCTTTCATATTCAGTTTGGGAACTTTGTAGAGAATTCAAGAATTGACACCACAGAAGTAATTTATTTTATTATCCTGATCATTTCATATTTGCTAAGGCTGGATCCTGCCCCCATATGCATATGCTTCCTCTGAAGTCAGTGGGAGTTGAGCACATTTTTAGCAGCTGGCAAAATTCGGTCCTATATTTATATTTGTTAAATTTGCTTCCAGCACCCAGTGCAAAATTGGTTTGGAGGGCTGTTAAAAAATAAAAAAGATCAGCGATAGAGTCTTGGTTTGTGTTTAGGTATCAGCTGTACGTGGGGCTCGATTCATTCAAGCTGTGCAGACATTTTAGATTAATCATTGGTGGGTACAGTCTCTCACTGCCTTGCATAACTCCCATTAATGTTAATGTGGGCATTGAAAAGAAAATCTTCCCTTCATAAAATAAGCGCCCAACATCTGTTTATATTTATTTCCATGCCTACACTTTTGCCTGCAGCAAAGTCTGTGGCTGCAGACTTCAAAACTCAACCCACTTCCTTCAAAAGGTTTCGTGGACTGAAAAGTGATGAAAAACACTTGGCATTCGGGTCAAGTGGACATCTCCAGACAAACGAGAGGAGGATGGTTGATGAAATCTGAAATATTCAAATTTTACTGGGAGAATTCGGTTTTTGAAAATGCTGCTCTGACTTTCAGTGATTATCCTGTAGCAAATCAGCCGAATCTGAGAAAATAACAGCAGAGAGAACTCTGCATTACCTCAGCCATGGGTCAAGAGGAGACTGAGATGTTGCCATGAATCATTCACCAGTAATGGTGGATACCACCCATTATCTTGATTTAGCAGATAAGTGAGACCAGATGGCTTGCAACCGTGCTGTGTGAGCATCTGATGGATATAAAGAACTTCTGCAGCTTCCCTGTTATTGGGTGTTTGGTTACACAACAATATGTGAACTTGACATCCAGAGCAAGACCTAATCAGATGATACGTGCACAATTAAAACTC
Organism: Pseudopipra pipra; assembly: GCF_036250125.1. Lineage (NCBI taxonomy): Eukaryota > Metazoa > Chordata > Aves > Passeriformes > Pipridae > Pseudopipra > Pseudopipra pipra. The sequence goes on from NC_087550.1 coordinate 8,204,906, forward strand.
CTGTGCCAAAAAGAATGTACTTCACAACTGTTCCTGCAGTTTCATTGGCTTTGGTTGCATGGAAAGGTCTCCCTGCAGTGGGTGGTGTGGGAAGAATAGAGAAAAGAGACAGTTTGATCTTCTGTGGCCTCGCTGGAGTTGAAATAGATTGTCCTCAGGTCTGCAGCCTGATGTTTTTAAGCAAAGCAGATTGCACACAGTATGTATTTTAAAACAAAGCAATTAAATCCCACCATCCAACTGGGTATGTTGTAGCAAAACAAAGGTAGTAGTAAATCTGCTGTAAGTAAAACCAGATTTAACACCGCAGCCAGCTCGTGCTGTATCTCACCAGCAACGCTGGTTCTTGTAATAGCTGCAAAATGAAGAAAACCCACTATAAAGAGAGAAGAAAAGGTGAAATGAAGGTTTGAAAGGTGCCAGGGGATGACATTCAAAGTCCCTGCTTTTTCATGCGTTTCAGTGGGAACTGAATGCCTCGAGTCCCTTTCTTCACCCAGCTGCTCAATGGCACCTGGATTTTGTTACTCTTTTTAGCTGTATGACAAGGTGGTTTACGATGTGCTCTTACATATTCTTCTTAGAAAAGTTCCCTTTAAGAGGACTAATTCTTAGCAGTCTGTTAATCAGACTGAAGAACATCAGGACTGGGAATGTTGGAAATGATTCACTTCTCTTCATGTCCCACCCCGTGCTGTGAAAAGCCACTCGCAGGCCACGCGAAGTCCTTGGTGTCCTGCTGGGGCACCTGTGACACTCAGCTCTGCTGGTCCAGCTTGTCGAGGAGCTTCTGTCTAACAGCTCTTTCCCTGTTCTGGCTGCCATAGCTCCAGAGATGGCTGTATATCCATGGATTACTGCTGATTTCCTGGAGGCGTTGCAGAGGAGTCGTGCGACATGATACTCCGATAGCACGAACAGTGGGGGCGGGGGAGTTTCCATGTCATAATATTTACCTTGGAAAACCAAGGGTGGCCTTTGATCTGAATTCTGTAATTAGATGGGCTTATTGAAAGGAAGCCCAAGGCAGAGGCAGGAATGGCAGTGGAATTACCAACGCTGGTGGTCACACCGTCCTTACCAAGCTCAGCAGCGCATCCTCAATAAAAACCACACTGTGCTCACGATGTGCTGCCACAGTGTTAATAACAATATTCTCATTTCCAGGGCTATGGAATCCCTGTCCTCAAGATACATTTGTTTGCACACATTCTACATTTCAGCAGGCACTAGGGGGAAAAAAAAGGTATGGCAGCTCAGATGAATGAGCTGTAGGGAGTGAATAAGATGTTTATAATTGAAGAGAAGGTGTTTATAACAGAAGAGAATGAAAACTTCCACTGCCACTGATGAAGAGATGCTGATTTACACCATTTCAGAATGCAGCCCTTATGTACTTTGATTGCAAGACATTATAGTATAGAGAAGTAATTTGGAGGGAGTATGACACTCTAGGGTAAAGACCAGCAATGGTGCTGTGTGGAGATATCATTTCTAGGAGTCTTTAAATGTATTTTACAGTTGACATAACTCATCTCGGGCCACAGCTAATGAATATGTTAATTAAGTTAATGGAGCCTCGGTAGTATTTGTAAAAGCCCCAGGGATAATACATATCTAACAGGGATGATTAAGCAGTGTCCAGGGACAATTGTTTTCCATCAGAGGCAAGGAAATTGTCTTGATTCCCCCTTCAGTGTTGACAGTGTTTTCCAGGAAAGCCCCCTTGAGCCTCTTTACATGTGAAATATGGTGATTCCTGTGTTCCCTGTGCTTGTCTGGCTCTCAGAGATGCAGCCAGTCGAGTGGAAAGTGCTGTGCCATCATTTGGGCACTCCAGCTCACACAGGCAGCCTGATAATTGCCTTTTTTTTTTGGTAAGCATTTTTATATTTTTGCCTGGTTTTGTAAGGGAATAAGGCTTATGTGTCTGCCCTTTAATACCTTGAGGATTCCTGGCTGATTTCCCCTTCTCTGCCAGCTCTCCTAATTGCTTTCTCCCAAGCCAACCATGGCTACCCTTGGACAGGGTGGGTTTGCCCTCCCCTGGCTGCACGTTGCCACCATCCACGTCTGCCACCAGTGTGACCCTGCCTTCCTTTCCTTGCTTAGTGGTTTAATTTTTAAGATCCTTCCCTAAGCCCAGCTCAGCCTGCAGAGCAGACAAGGGGAGATTTTGGGAACACCCTTCCTGGCGCCAGCCTGGTCTTGGGCTGCCTGAGAGCACTTGGGAAGCCTCAGCCTCCTCCTGCTGAGAGGCTCCCTCTGGTCTCCAGTGCCAGCCTGTGCCAGTCCCTTGTTGTTATTGCCAGAAAAAGAGTGGCAGATACTCCCAGAAATGCAACAATTCAAGGCAGAAGTCAGAGAGGGGACAGCCAAGTCAAGACATTCCCCTTCTTACTCCAGGACCTCCCTGTTATCTCAGAGCTGGAGCGCTGCCTCTCCACCCCTTGGAGCTTGTGCACTGCCCAGAAAGTCATCCCCCCCTTGCATCTGATGGCTCATGGACACGATTTAGAGGGAATGTTGAGGGAGTCCCACTTAAACTTGGCCTCTCCATAACATCCTGCAGCGGTGTGGAAGCCACAGCAGCCCTTGGTGGCCCTCAGTGCCTGGGCCGAGCTCAGCTCTGGCTGTTGCCATCCAGTTCCCAGTGAAATGGAGTTGCTTTATGTCCGAAGTTGATGATTGTGCATATTCTAAGACTTTTTTTTATTGTTTGTGGAAATCTCTGGCTATTTAGCACCTTGTAGAAACCATTTACATGAAATTTTTGCATGTGGATGATTTTTTTTTCCCTTGGGCAGTCCATTGCTTGGCTTTTGGAAAGAAAAAATGTTCTTTCTTTTTCACTTGTGTTCTAGGGCGGTCTGACTGTGTCTGTCTTTCATAACTCTGTCTCTCTGCCTTTCACAGACTTTGGATTGAGCAACTGTGCAGGCATCCTGGGTTATTCTGATCCCTTCAGCACCCAGTGTGGGAGCCCAGCATATGCAGCCCCTGAACTTCTGGCAAGGAAGAAATACGGGCCCAAAATAGACGTTTGGTCCATGTGAGTTACTTCTCTACTTTATAATTGTCACTGCAGCGAGCAGGGACACCTTCAACTCCATCAGGGTGCTCAGAGCCCCATCCAACCTCACCTCGAGCGTTTCCAGAGGTGGGGCATCAATAACGTAATAGTGTCAGGCCTTAAAGATGAAGTACAGTCTCTAAACACTAAGAATAAGGTTTTTTTCGTTGTTCCTGATCACTTTGGTTTCCTTTTCTCCCTGTTTTCTCCTAGTGGGGTGAACATGTATGCCATGTTGACTGGAACGCTGCCCTTTACCGTGGAGCCGTTCAGCTTGAGAGCCTTATACCAGAAGATGGTGGACAAAGAGATGAACCCTTTTCCCACCCAGCTCTCTTCAGGTAATCAAAGGAGTGTGTGGGACCTGGTCAGATCCAGCTGGTCAGAGACATTGCATGGAATGATCGTGGCTCCTGCTGCCAGTGTGTTATGCCAATTGGGAAAAACACTTCCTTTCATTTTAACCTCCGAAAGAAGTGCAGGAGTTGCTGTAGCAGAACTCATTTTGCTCTGACTTCTGTATGTCAGCTGAAGAAACACCGAGTTGTGCTGAGTGTGAGAGAAGGGACAAACCTGTGGAATTGTGTGAAACTCCTTTTGTAGAGTAGTCGGTCAGTTTTGCACTCTCAGATTTTAGTGTATGGATGGACAAACAGATTAATTTGGAGTAACAGATTCCTGGGCATTATTATGACTAGGTTTGAGTGATAAACTGCCTCAAATGACCTCACATTAATTATGGAGTACTGATGACATGCACTCAGAAGCTATTTTGGGACAGTGACCTGGGACAACCTTTATGTGTTCACAAAATGCAAAATTGTTGATGTATTAGTATTAGGAATATTAATTCCTGCTTCAGAGCCATGTCACTAGGCAACAGAATAATTTTTCAGCTTGTAGCAAGACCACTGTCAGCATTTGGAACGAGCTCTGTTTGGCAGTTGGGTTTTATTTTCGTGTGCCAAATTGGTGGTTCACGGAGAGCTTCTGTCTCCTTCCCTGGCAGTCTGTTTGCAAAGGACGTTCAGTAAAATGAAAAGATTGCAAGTGCAAAAAGGGCAACTGAGGAAGGAAACCATTGTTACAGGGTGTGAGAGAAAGCCCTTGGGAGTTGTGTCACGAGATGAATTCTCCAAGCACAGATTTACCTGTGGAAGAAGTGGGTAGGGAAGTGTTTTGTCACCTGGGTTTTATCCCTGCATAACCTGTTGTTCCTTGTTGACTCAGCTCCTGTATGAAGGACCCTTTTCCTGCCAGCAGTTCGTATTGTGGCATGTTGTAAAGTGGAGGGTTAACAAGTGAGCTGGGATGCTGCAGGTTTCTGTTTGGGGTTTTTGTTTGTTTGGGGTTTTCTGTTTGGTTTTGTTTGGTTGTTTTTTGTTGGTGTTGGTTTTGTTTGTTTGCTTTTTGCTGTCTGTTTGACACAGTTAGGGTGTTTGGAATTTCCACTCCGGACACTTCCCGTTAGGATTCAGTTGCACAAAATGGCTGTTTTAATGCTCTAGCACATGCTTTAAAGCCCCACTGAGTAAATTAAAAGAAAGATTACACTGACTGCTTCCTGCTGCGCTTGTCTAGATGCCAAGTCCCACATCATTTGCAAAATTACCTTTGAATTCAGGGACTTGCATGGCATAGTCAACATTTTCCAAGTTTGGCAAAAGAATTACCTCCTAGACTGAGGTAAATTATTTTACCAAAGAAAGAGCAATTACATGATGGCTGTGGAGTGTCTTTGAACCAATGGACTGTTCTCCCAGTCATTGTTTTCTTCCCATTCTCTTTTAAGTGGGACATTTCACTGACTTCACTGGGACAACTCAAGGCTGAACCACCCAGGAAAAGGCCTGTGGAAGGCAAGCAGTTGGTAGCAAAAAAGATAACATTACTTTTGGCAGGCTTCATTTTACTATTTCGTTCACCCTCCCATTTTTAATGGACATGAGATTTTCTCACCAATGCCTCTCTGTAGCATTTGTGGAGCTCACTGGACACTGGTCTCCAGGGAAAGCAGTATTTTGTTTACCCTGTGAGAACTTGGAGAGATGATGGCAAATTAATGGACTAGATTTAAGCATGTTAACCTTTCCTCACTGGGAACAAAGGTACACATCAGTTCCTGATCTGAGCCAGTGGCCTCGCACGTTCACTGACATGGCACACTCTGATTTAAGATGACATTTGTTCCTGCCACCATTAAGCTTTGGGTCAGTGGGTAGAAACTCTGCTCCTCTGCTCTATGAATTGTAGTGGTCGTTAACCTCTTGGGTTTATGGACCTTTTGCTTTAATCAGGTTTTATTTTTCCATAAAATTCATGTACAGAGAGTTTTTGCAGGAGTCTGTTTGGCTTGTTCAGTACATCGTCTTTCAATGTTTCTTTTCACAGTTACTGAACATGCAGACCCATCATGTAATAGTCAGTCTTATCACTAAGCAATAAAACACTTTTTTGTGTAAGTTAGAGTATTGGGTGACCATGAGCACCCAAAGCAACCTGTGTAGCAACAGGGGAAGTTTGGAGTTACTGTTTGATTTTTCCCACTTAGGAAACCATTTTTCATTTAAGCTTCCTCAACAACACAGCCACCTGGTTACTGATTTTAGGTGAGCAGAGGTCAGTTACTCAGGAGGTTGGTATTCACCCTGCACACATTCCTTTCCTTCCCTCTTCCATATGCTCATGTTCTTCCTTCTGGAACAGAGGAATTAAGTGGAGATGAGAAGAAAAGCTGTTGTTTATTCATGCCCGTGGTTTGGAGGAAGGATTTCATTAGGTGGGGCTTGTGGAATGACCTTGCTGCATTTTCTCCAGAGATATTTTTAGGCCATACCTGCATACCCAGTTACAACCAGGCACAGCCTCCCAGAGGGAACGAGACACTGAGCTGGTTTCACTCATGACAGGGAACATGTTTGCTCATGTTTGCTCCCTGGGGCACTAATTTCATCCCACAGCTGTGTGGCTGACCTGGGAAAGGCTTCTCTCCTCCTGGTACCATCTGACAGCTCAAATCAGCCAAATCCAGCACGGTTACTCATCTCCACCGTGTTTCCTGGGTCCAGGGAGCCTCCAGGGGGAATCTTCTCTCCAGAATTAGTTTCTCCCAGTCTGAATCTGTTATCTGTGGTGCTTCACAAGCTTCATTTAATTATCCTGCCTGTTGGCAGGGGTGGGAGTGGTGGTGAAGTAAGACATTTAAGGAGACGTCAGGTGATTTGGGGGCTGAGCATGGTGGTGATGAAGGAGGAGAGCGTTGGCTTGGGAAGGGGTGATTTGTTTTGCTCTGAGCCCATGGGATGTGTGTGGTTTCTAACACAGAGATAAGGGAACTACTGGAGCAAGAGGAGATGAAGTGGTAGAACAAGGGGTTTGTTGTTTGCTGTAATGGGGATTTCTGTACCCAGGAGGATGAGGAGGGGGCACTCCCCGGGCACACAGGGAACAGCTTCCAGCAAGTTTATGAACTTGGATGTAGACTTTTCCTGCTGCTTTTCTGCCACATTGTTGTTGTAGGAAAATAGCAGAAATGTTGAGTAGTATTCGAATGCCCCTGAAAGCTGAAGGTTCAGCACCCGAAACCAAAATGAAAATGAATTTTGCTGTACTGTTTTAATTGGGCTAAAACCTTCTGCAACTGATTGTGGGCTGGATGGAAGCCAGGAGAGAATTTCTCCTCATAATGTCAAAGGGAGCCAAATTTGCCATGTCTTCCTTCCCAGCTCTGCATCCTTTCCCTTCCCAGCTCTGCATCCTTTCCCTTCCCCTCCACTCCCCCCGGTCCATCTCCTCCTGCTTTTTAAACACGGTGATTTCTCTCTGACCTTGCTCCAGCCTCTTGCTCTCACGAGGAAATCAAGTGTTGTCTCACCTGCTCCGAAACTTCAAACGAGCTCTGAGACAAAACCCCTCTTTTTCTCCTCTCCTTTATGACTCCATAAATCATTGTGACTATAAATCAGTGTTTATTTTACTTAGTAATCCCTTATCAGTACTTCCATTTTCCCAAGGACATCAGAGCACACCGTAAGGAAAACATTGCTTTTTAGTACACTCTTGGCCAGGCTACCCACCTATAGTAACTGCACTACTGTGTAAGTCATAAAGCGGATGGCATAGCTATTGTTTGGGGTTTTTCCTTGCTTTCTTCACAGCTGCCATAAACTTCCTACGATCTCTGCTGGAGCCAGACCCTGCAAAGAGACCAAACATCCAGCAGGCCCTGGCAAATCGATGGCTCAACGAGAATTACCCCGGAAGAGCACCACCAAATGTCACCTATCCAAACAGGTACTGCCTGGAAGGGAGGAGAAAGCCTGCCAGGGTGTCTGTACATCATGTGTGTGAAAATGTGAACGGCTCTGGAGCTTCAGTTCCACTCCTGTGACACCATCCCAGTGCTTTTTCTGGGATTGCTTTTGTGACTCCATCATGAAAGTTGTTAGGATTGAGTAAGTGTTGCTTGGAATGGTCAAAAGCAATACCTTAAATTAGAAGCTGGCATACAGTGTATTATTTGCAGGATGGTCTGAGATGCAGATCATGGGATTAATTGGCTCCAGACATGGGAATGGGGATGTGTGATGGGCAGCTTCTGATCTTCTTGTAATTCAGTAAAATCTAAGCTACTTTCCCCACAGAGGCTCTGCCTATTTGTGCTATATCCATGAGGCTCTGTGGTTTAAGTGAAAAGAAAGGTCAGAGTTAAGTGATCTTGCCTTGTTGTTCATCTTGAACCTTGCTGAATACATGAGTAAATGCAAGAAGAGAACAAATCTCATGGTCAGTGAAGCATCCATCCAGGGAAAAAGAAAAAGAAGGAAAGATACTTGTGGTCCACTTTGGTGTTAGAAATAATCTTGCTTGACTTTAAACATGTGCAGAGCTGCCACATGAGCCAGCCAAGCAAGGCTCTCCTTGCAGTCAGTGCAGAGAAACAAGGGCACTCTTTACATAACGATTCATCTGCCTTCTCTTTGATTCTGCCTTAGGATGACTCTGTGCCCAGGAGACACCAGTTCCTCTCCAGTGACTGTAAATGGAGCCTCAGGCAACTCACTTGGAAATACAAGTCTGCGTTTGATCAGATAAAACCTCCTTGCTCTATCAAAGCCCTCCAACTGTGCCTCATACACAGCCCAGTACCTGCAGCAGGTCAGGCAACACTGAGGCAAAGACAGCAAATTAAAGCCTAAATTTGGTGTTTAAAATTTGATAGTGCTCCAAAATTTCTGTCCTGACTTCAGTAAGAGGAGAGTCCCTCAGTGAAGATCATAATTTCCCCACACACAGTTGTTACAAACCAGGTGTAGTGTGTGCCTGGAGGTGTGATGACTTTTATCTGAGCATGCGACCCACTGTCCTCCACCCAAAAAGGATTTGGTGTTCACCAGCCAGGCCACCTCTTTGTGTCTTTGACCTGAGGAGAATCACAGGTTTTGCACCCTCAAAGTTTGTGTTGGATGGGTGTTGAGCAGCTTGGATGCCAGAGGGCATCACCAGGGCCATCCACTGAAATGGGGAGGGCACATGTGGGGCCTGCGATGCCCAGACGTGGACAGAATGTAAAGGTGGCCCCCACAAAGAATTGTTTCATGAGGAATGAGAGCAGGCAGAGCCCTTCTCTTGACATTCCTGCTGCAAATTTAGGGGCAGTTGGGTTAATTTGCCCAGGGTGGTGTTCAGCAAAAGGAGATCTGAGTGTCTGTGGTGCATTGGACTGTGCTGAGTGTGGTACATGTGAACGTTGTGTGGTAAAGAAAGGGAAAACAAGTGTAAACTGAATGAGTCATTAAGCTAATGAAATCACTGTCATAATGAGCCCAATCAATTTAATTCTCTGTCTGTTTGAGTCTTAGCTGCAGAAAAGAGGAAAAAATACAGAAGTAAGGCTTGAATGTGCTTTCACAATTCTTTTGCATTTGTAGGTGTGTTTTCATGCCTCTGTTTTTAATTCCTGGCTTGCAGTTGTGAGGCTTTTGTGAGGTTGTGGGTCCTTTCCAGAGTTTACTTATTGGTGCAGTGAGGTGGGCAACTTCTCCCCTTCTTTCTTTCTCATTGCACTGATTTTCCCATCCATCTGTCAGAAATTAAGAGGGAAGTAGATACTCCTTCTGTCTGAACCCAGATTTCATTTGAAGCTGTAAAGGATAAAAGCCACAGAGATTCTTTTACTTCATTTTTTTGGTAATAATATTGTTTTAGTATCATTAGTTGATGCCCCAAGCTTGACCTACCTAGACTTTGTCATATTGGAGCTTTATGGGGGAAATAATCTGTAAAGTTTAAAATACTTAAATATGTGGCCTGACTCCTTTTGAGTTTGCCTCAGGAAGTACCACTGGAGTCAGCTTCGATGGAATTTCTCCAAGTTTTCCTTAGTGTGCAGATATGGGTAAGGTGTGTTGAAACTGTGTGAAAAATTCACTGCTGAATTTGCAAAGAATCAGTTCCTCTTAATCAACACAGAAGAAGCTGTGTTATGTTCTTGCACTATTCTGGGCATAACACCCATTGTTACAAAGACAGGAACGTGGTAGGAAAGGGAAGAACATGGAGATAAGGTGGAAGAACGGCAAAAACTGCATTTTCAGGAGAATATTCTCCCAGGCTTTTTATAAGCTAGCTTTTGTTAAAGAAATTCCCTGAAGACAAGCAAAAATTTCCCGTTTTGCTGAGCACTTCAAGTGGAAATTGCTTGAATTTCTTTTGCTGTACAGATGTCTCAACGTGCAATGGCCAAGATAGGTTTTGCTTTTGAACTTGAAAAAAACCCAACCCCAAGCATTTCTTTGGGGCAGAAAGACTGTTAATAAGCAAGGGGAACAAAGGGAAAGAGTTGTTTGAGATTTTCCAGACTGGGGTTTTTTTTCTGTTAAACGCTGTTTTACATCTTGTCTAAGTGCTGTAGATCAGACCCAGGCTGCTGTCTGGGCATTCCTCACAGCACAGGTGCACAGGGCAGGAGTGGGAAAGGTGGGAGTGATCCTTTGGAAGGGGGAAGGCAGCTGGCAAAAATGCCCACAGCCTAAGCTCCTCCACCGTGCCTTAGCCAGATACTAGGCTTGATATTAGGAGCAAGGAATATCCTTTAGAAACCAAGTGAAACCCAGCATTTCTTTGGAGATGGATGGGAGTTGACAGGTACATCTGGGAATCTGGCCAGCACACTTAGAGGCCTAAATAGGAGCAGTGTTCTTTGGAAAATCTGGTTTTAACTTAGACCAAGATGATGCTTTGCCATTTCCACTCCATTTCTCGCCTTGGCTGAGCCTGTTACAGACTCTGTAGAAGAGCAGATACATAAACATGGCTTGGATGCGTGCTTTTAACTGACAGGGGTATAACAGCAGTGTTACCACTCTGAGAGCTGCTGCAGTAGCCCTGCACATCCCCCTTTTCCAGCAGGAAATTCCCTCTCTTACTCAGAGCACGGATATTGTGCGACAGGTAAGGCGTGAAGCTGAATGCCAGGGGTGTTTGATTGCAAGGAGAGGGACTTTTCAGGGAGCTATCTGGGTTGGATTTGACCTCTTTTCCTTCGAAACCAGATGGATACTGTGATTCTGTGATAATCTTGATGGTCCTCACTGGTCGGGTGCAGGGTAACAAATGGCACATCCTGAGCACCACGGTGCCATTTCATACCAGGGATGGACACGGTGGGCAGAGTCCTGTTTGTTCAGCTATCACAGCTTCCTGTAGTACCAGTGGTTCCCAAAAAGCCTGTCCTTTTAATGGGAAGAGAGAGATAATCACTCCCACATCCCTGAGCCCTTCAGGCTGTGCCTGGTCCCCTCTCGAGGCTCCATCGCCTCTGAGGCTCCGTCACTGGCAGGATGGTTCCAATGCCAGGATGGTTCCAACACCAGAACGGCTCCAGCTCGGTGCTCTGCCTCTCTCCCCGTGCAGGATTCACCTGGAGGACCTCAGCCAGAGTGTGCTGCTCCACATGACTGAGAAGCTGGGCTACAAGAACAGCGATGTCATCAACACCGTGCTCTCCAACAGGGCCAGCCACACGCTCGCCATCTACTTCCTGCTCAATAAGAAGCTGGAGCGTTACCTGGCCAGCCTGAGGGTGAGCCCTGCTTCTTTCTGGTTCTCTGCACGAGTGGCTGAGCAGGGGGGAAAAAAGGCCTGAAAGTTTCCCAGCTTGCTGGGAAACCCAAAGCTTCACCCGAGTTTTGGGTTGGGTTTTTTTTCCTAATTTTGTAGCACGAAGTTAATAATTCCCCAAATTATTATTAACATTATTCCAAGTAAAAATTCCCCAGGTTGCAAAGGTAATTGCTGATAGGCTTTGTGTCTCCCTGTTTCCATAGGAGATCCCCTCCTGCAGGGCAGTTACCCTGCAGGAAGCAAACTGTTGCCATGCAGAGCCTTACGTGTCCATTGTGATTCTGTGATTGTGATGTGCTGTGTCCCTGTGTCGACATAGTTCTGTTGCTTGAGATATCAATAACACCATGTAACTTGATTCAGGAGATCAAGAGAAAGCTTAAGAGCTTATTAAGGTTTTATTTAGCTTTTAAGTGAAAACTTAGCTGAAAGTTTGATGTGATCTGACCTCCTGCTGACCTTCCTGGTCCCTGAGTGTGTCCTGGGCCTTCCAAATTAGCAACAGCTTCCTAATTTTTTATCTTTCTCATTTTTTTTCACGAGAATGTTTTCTTGATGATGCCACCAGTGGCATTTAAAATGTAGTGGACCAAAATCATCAGCTCTGTAAGTTGATGCTCCTCCACTGAATGCCAAGAGTGGATACAGTACATTAAGCAATAATTGAACATTAATTTTCTCTAATTGTCCCACATATTTTACTTTTCTGTGCTTTTCTCTCCACAGAAGGCTGAAGGCCAGGACAATGTTTTCCACAAGAACCAGCTCTACCAGATAGAAAAATACAAGGCAAATAAAGACTCCTATGAGGTAAAGCTCATCAAAGCTCGTTAAAGTGCTTTGAAAACATATTGAATTTGGGGATCCTTGGTGATTGTGATCAAGGTGATGGATTTGTGGACCTGTGGAGAAAAATAAAGACCTGTGGTCATTCCTCTGCAGGACAAATAATTCCCTCAATTCCTTTTCAAAGGAACAAATAGCAACCCCCTAGAGTAGAAGTGTAAAGGTGGCTTTGAATTTTTTTGAAGAAATTAATAGGTTTTAAGGATCTGTTCAGCAAAATAATGTGAACTTAATCATAGGGCTCCATAGTTTCATTCTGACGTGCAAGTTGCTGGTGTTATAACATCAAAACTGAGTGTTCTTGAGACTCTCCTTGAGTCTTTAGACCTTGGTGGTGTAGGGCAGAGAACTCTGGTCTCCAGCCTTTCTGCCTGTAAGTAGAGAAGGTATTTTTTATTAAACCATGGCTGGATTTTTCTTCCCTGGCTGATTCTTTGCCAAGCACTAAAATTACAAGAGTAATCTGAGCTGTGCAAGTCTTCCCTGCCAACACAAAGAGCAGCATTCTTGAGGAGTCTGCCTGCTTCAAAAGCTGCTCCTCAGCTCTGGATTGATGATCTAATTGCAGGGGCAGATTTGTGTCGTGGCTGGGTTTGTTTGTCACAAAGACTTCTTGCAAGACAAGCTGAGCTGCAAGCCATGGAAATAGCAGGGCAAAGTACTTACTCTTTTCTTACATCAATCAAAACCATCTTATTTAAAATGTATCAGTAGTGGGTAGACTCAATGAATATAATATTTCACAATGCTCTGACAGCTTATTCAAGCTGTTGCAGAGCAGCCTTTCCCTGGAAACACAAGCAGGTACCGGGATGCTGCATGGAGCATCTCGCTGCTCCCTGGGCCAGCTTCCTCCTGCTGCTGGTGCCACTTCTCTGTGCCAGGGATGGCTCTGCCAGCCATCCAGGAATGAGCTCACAGCTTCTGTGCACCGACCCTGTGCAGGGGAGGCTGCAGCAGGGCCTGCCTGGAGCCGATGTTTGAGTTCCCTAAGGATAACTGGAAACCAATGGCAGTGCTGGTATTTGGCCCCAGTTTGGTTTGTGGGCATGCTTAGGGATAAAACTCCTTCCAAAGCCTCTCCTGCACTCAGAGTTACTCCCAGGGTAGCTATTTAGAGGATGAGGGGGTGTCATGTCTTTCTTGAAATAGTCACCAGGATGTACTCACAGTGCAGACACTGCAATAATAATAACACAGTCTGTTCTCTTTCTGCATGGGCACAGCTGAGGATAGAAGTGTTCAGGGCCAGCTTGGACAGTGCTTGGAGCAACCTGGTCTAGTGGATGGTGTCCCTTCCCATGGCAGGGGGTGGCACTGGATGATCTTTAAGGTCCCTTCCAACCCGTACCAGTTATTGTACAATGTTTTCTATTGCTTCAGCTGTATTCAAGGGGATTATGTGATTCTTACTGTACCAGGACAGGTGGAGCTGCACAGGGAGGGGAATGCAGGTGCTGGGGTGCTACTGCCATTTGTATCTAAGGTAAAAACTCCCCTAGAATGCCTTCATGTGGGTGGGAACACAGCCCTGGCAGTGCCCAGCTCATGCCACTGGGATCAGTGGGTGCCACCGGCACTCAGGGGCAGGGAATTTGTAAGCTCAGGAAGTTTCATGAGCTGGAGAGAGTCCCTTTATCCCTCCCTGCCATTGCCAGAGTGGGAACAGGGAGGCATTGGTCCCCTGGCAGGCACTGCACAAGAGCAGAGCTGTGTGTTGCCATGGGAATAGCAGGGAGAGGGATGGGAGGGATGGTCAGCGGGGGCTCCAGCTGAGGACTCTTTCATCCACCTCACTCCTGGTTTGTGAAATAAGGACTTGGCCTCAGGCAGGGGCTGCCAGCAGCTGGGGCAGGCAGGGAGCATGGGGGCCTTGGTCATGCCAAGCCCCTCTTCTCCATTAGGGTTCTTTTGGGGTGCTGGTTGCTGCTGGCAGTGCCAAGGAACCAGGCTGTTGCAGGCTGGTTTCACTGGAGCGCTCAGCATGGACAGGGAGGAGGGAGGCAGGCACAAGTCTGTGTCTCTCTTTCCATCTCTCTTTTAGTGGGAGGGGTCTCAGGGGATAAGTGCCTGTCTTTCCAGAGCACCCAGGGGAGCAGGCAGGGGGTACCTGCCTCCCCCAGGGCAGCTGGGGGGCTCAGACCCAGGGAATGTGCAGTTTTTAGGAGCTTGTGTCACTGCCCTATCACCATTTCAGACATGGCCAAGGCAAACACCCTTTATCTGTCTTTCAAATCCGTTGCTGGGACTAAGGGTAGGTTTGAGGGTCGAGGTCAGGACAGGAAATAGCAGAGGATGATGTAATTCCCAACCTATCAAGTATAACGTACCGGTACAAGTCCTGCATTGTGGGGCAGCACGACATGGCCAGGCAAACTTTTGTAACTCCCCCGAATGAAATCTTCCTTCCCTTTTAAAATAGAATACTGTGTGGCACTTTGGGAGTTTGGGATTCGGTCATTTCCCCTCTCACAACCTTGGTCATTAAGGAGCAATGTTAATAGTTTTAAAAACACTTCCAAGACCATTTGCAGTGTTCATCCAGCGTGAACTAATTAACTGCTAACACCGGATATGTGAGTTTTCTTTGCTGTGGGTGCTTTAATTGTGTGGGGTGGCTGAGAAAACACACCAGCAGGGTGAAGGCCACTGACTATATTGTGGCAGGAGGTTATTCACACAGCAATATTATTATTATTAATATTAATATCATCATCATCATTGCTGTTGCTACTCCTTTATCCTCATCAGGAGTGACTGTGCAATACCTGGGCCTGATCCAACACTGTGTTGCTCCAAGCACAGCGTGGCCAGGCAGGAATAAATGCTTGGTGCCAGAGGTGTTTACAACCTCTAAAGGCACCAAAGGCATCGGGTGGATGAAGGTGTCATGCAGAGTGACAACAGTTCTGTGATGTGCTCATGGCTGTGGAGGGGTCAGCCAGCTTTAGCTTTAGCTGGCCAAAGGGAAGGGAACTGGAGGAGATAAAGGATGGAAACACATAACTGGGGGAAGGAACTTTCCTACATTTTTTAAAAAAGACTTGCACTCACAGTGACTTTTTAATAAGACGCAGCAAAACATGTTGCTTAAATGAGAATTATGACCACAGGAAAAAACCCAAACCAACCCAAACAAAAGCCCCTCTTCTTTGAGAGGGACGTCTCAAACCACACCACACTGCTCTGTCCCAGAAAGGCAAGAGATCCTTGAAGCTTTTCAGGGGTAGCAAAATAAAGCCACAAATTTGATGCCTGATTTTTTGGATGTGAAATAAGACTTTTGGCTCCCCCAGAAATCAGTGGCAGATAAGGGGTGTTGTGCTGAATCCAGTGATGGAAAGAAGAGGCAGTGAATTTTCACTGTAAAACTGTGCTTTGAAAGTTGGATTCCTCTTCAGAGTCCTACTCCCAGGTTCTGTTTTTCCTCTGTCATGACTGGAGATCAAACCTATCTAGGATATGTGCTCTTGCAGTCCCACCTTCAGCTCTTCTCCTTCATGATTAGGAGTTAGGGCTCAGGGAAGGCTTGGGCCAGGAATTTTCTCCCCCTCCATGTCTTGTGCAGTTGCAGAGATGCTGTAAAATCAAGGGCCATATTCCTCCAGATATTGTCTGGACAGAAAATAAATTATTTAAAGAGTTTAAACTTATTTAAAGCTCAGCAGCTCACTTTTTTAAATGTCAGAGGAAGTGGAATAAGGAGAAATCAAAGACCTTTTTTGGTGCTTAAATAGGGTATTTCAGATATGGAGGAGCACACACCTGTATCTGCTTCCTCCAGTGAGGACAAATGTCCTCTGAAGAGAAAACTTCCCTTTTCCTTTAATTTTCCAAAGCCGTCTTTCTCACTGCCCGGATGTCAGAGCAGATGGGAGCCATGGAATCGTGTCAGAGAAAAATGAGACGTGGAAGATTTAGTTATTCTGAGTAGTCAGGATAAGTTCCTTGTAAAAATGTGAAGTTCTTAATCCAGCTTGGGTAAGCGGAGTGCTTGTGCCTCACTGAACCTTCCCTTGAATAAACCCAGCTGTTCTTGTTTGTTTTACAACTTAAAGGACAAAAAACCCAAAGAACGAGAAAAGAAAGGGGAGATTCTTCACCATCAGCCCCCAAAGAAAACTGAGAAAAGTCCAGTTTCATATAGACAGCCTTCTTCCTGTCTTGTCTCACAGATCCAGAACACCAAGGCTCTGCTGAAGGACCGGAAAGGTGCCAAGGCCGGGGCTCCCGAGAAAGGTCGGTGGCAGAAACGCCTGTGGTTCATCCCTGTGAGCATGTTAATGAGTGTTAATGAGCGTTAATGAGCCTGTCCTGTGTGTGTTTGTGAGTAAAAATGGGCTTGCACTGCTGTCAGCTCAGGAGCTGGTGTGGGAAAGGACTGGATAATGTCATCAAACATGGAGCAAAACGTCCTGAACAGTGCTCAGCAGTCATGAGCCCTCACTTTTGCTTCTCCTCGTGTTTGACAGAGTTCCTGCAGTGCTTTAAAAAAAGCTTTCTTTTTTACACCAAATCATCTGCACTCACACTGGTGTTTTGAAAGCATCAACACCCACCCCAGATCACTGACAAACCAGAGCTGGTAGACAAGCTTCTTCCTACCAGAGAATGTGTTTTCCTCAGAGGGGGCTGAGGAGCAGCATGGGAGAATCCCTGACCCTGAGGATGTGCCAGTAGCAGTGGCATCCCTGGGAGAAGCAGTGGGCAGCAGCTGATGATGGAGAGAGGGGAAAGGCAGGTGGGACTGGGAAGCTCAGCACATTTCAGGCAGCAAAAGGAGGGGAAAAAACATGAGCAGGGAAAGGAAAAAACGTGACAGCCAGAGGAGACCATTAATCACACAGGGTGGGAGGCATGGGTGAGAGCTCCTGGCAAGAGGAGGTGGGAGAAAGGAGCAGAGGGAAAGGGGAGTGTTGGTAGTGCACACATGGATGGGAGACCTTGAGGAGCAGGAAGGGGATGTGGCTGGTTGTTAAATAAGGAACTAAATAAGGGGTGATCACTACAGAGCAGTGCGGGGAAATAGAGTGATGTAAAGCGTTTGCTGTGGTGTCAGGGGGTTATTTAGAGTGGTGGCTCATGGTGGTTTCATGCTCGTCCTCGTGACTTCATAATTCATCATTTGGTGCTGTCAACCTGAAAAAAAAAAATAGGTCCAAATGGTGTTTTTGTGGCAGCAGAGGCACGTCTGCTGCAAGGTAGCAGGAGTCCAGAGAGCTGGTCAGAAATGGGACATACTTCTTGTGAAAAATGTAAAAAAAAAAAAAGCCCATTTTGCTCCCATTTGTTGTCACTTTTGGGAGGAAGGCACAGGGGGAAGTCAACTTATTAGGTTTTGTTCCTCTTTAGGTTTCTCCTTGCTTTTTTGATCTGAAACCCAAAAATCATTCAGATCTCAGCTAAAGCATTTCTTTTATAGAAACCATATTTTGACACATCTTAAATGAAGTGGTCAAATAATTTTGACCGGTTTTAGAAAGAGACTGGTCAGATTAACCTTGGTCTGCTTTTGCCAGACAATTCTGAGTGTGAGATTCCATCTTGTTCATCCATTCAGGTCTCAACCCCTGATGAGACCATCCCTTCACAGGAAATACATGTGAGATTTGTGGCTGTGACCTGAGGGCTGGCAGACTTAAATTATTTGAGGTACCTTTTAGGTGGTTTGAGGGAACTCACAGACAGTGATTAACTGCTGGTTAATTCAATTAGGGAGACCTGGCAATCAGGCTCCTTGGACAGCTTTTCATAAAGGCAGCAAAACGTGCTTGGCATGAGCCAGTGCCAGCATCCTGTAGAAACTGAGCAGATCTTCTCCACAAGCTGCTTTGTTTTACTGGGCCAAATCCTGCAAAGATTGTTCCGTTTATTTTCGGTCCTTGCTAGAGGAAGGTTCTTGCTGAAGTCGTTGCAGCAAATCTGTTCCAACTCTAACAGCCTGAATCTGGCCAGTGCAGCTACTCCATATTTACATGTGTGAAACCAAGAGCAGATTCTGTTCCAAAATGCAAGGAAAGACACCAGGGATTAACTCACTGTGTCTCTAGGTATGGCAGCGAATACAGGACACAGATCCAGTAAGAGCCAGGCAAAGTTTTGTGCTAAGAGAGGAGAAACGTGAGGTTTGCCAGGCCTGGCCTTAGAGGATATAATTAATACAAACAGCTGAAGACACCTGTGGTTTTCCTTTTCAAGTCCTTGTCCCACTCAGTTTAAGCTCTCCTGCTGCCTTTGAGGGAGGTAGCAGATGAATTTCCCATGGAACAACAGCGTAAGTATCAAGTGAGGGTCAGGGACTTGGGTTCTGAGTGTGTCCCTAAGTCAGGCAATGAGTTTCTGCGTGTGTGTCCCCAAGAGCTTGTGGTGGCTGGTGCATGTCAGGCTCCTGTGCAGTGTGTCCCAGGGGATGTGAGACCTGCCTGTCAGGGAAGGCAGTGCCAGTAACTCCAACCCGCTCTCCTGGTTCCCTCTCCGATTGCTTTGCAGACTCCAGCGGGGGGGTGAGCCCTTTCCACGAACCTCTGGCGACCAAGACAGGCTGTGTCACTTCCAGCTCCCTGGAGTACCTTGAGGTCCAGCAGCCGCCCCCCAGGACCCCTCGGCTCCTCAAGAGGCAGGAATCTCCCCCGCAGCAGGAGCCGGCCCGGAGTGGGGGCCGAGCCAAGGACTCCCCCCTCATCCTCAACATTGTGCACTCCTTCGAGTCAGTTGACAGAGAGGACCAAATAGACCAGGTTTCCCCCTCTCACCAGTACAGAATTTTAGGCTCCCCAATGAATTTCCCCTACAAAAGCTCCAGTGAAAGGACACTGTCCCCGCTTTTCCCCCCAGGGAGCACATCCCCCGTCCACCCCACCCAGGTCTCTTTCACCTACGAGGAAAAAGCGTATCCGGCGAAGGAAGAAGCCGTGTCCCCCACCCAGCTGGTGTCCAACAACCCCCTGGGCAGCCCCAACTGTGTGAAAAGCAGGGGCAGGTTCCCCATGATGGGGATTGGACAGATGCTGAGGAAGAGGAGCCAGACGATGCAGTCGGCCAGCGAGAAGCCGCTGGAGGCCAGGATGCCTCAGCTGCAGCAGATGAGCCCCACCCAGATCTCCTTCAGCACAGCAGATGCTGTCAGCGGCCAGTGCTAGCCTGACATCCTGGGATTTGCTCTGCTCTGCTCCAGGATCTCACCTTTTTCCACTTTAAACAAGAAGAGAAAGCCACAGGCATGTTACTGTCGCTGCAGAACACACCCCAGTGCTCCAGCAGGAAACCAGAGGTTTGCTCGTAAGGAAGGAGTTGTCCTACATATTGAAGTTGAAAGAAAAGGGCTCTGCTCGTGCTGTTATGAAATATTAGCATTTGGCACCCGACTGTACAGTAACACACGTCCTGAAAGAGCCACGTGAGTGTGTATTTTCACAGCTCTCACCTGGTGTTGCAGCAGGGCTGGTTGGAGGCGCCGAGCGTTTGGTTCCTCAAGGTGATCTGTGTGGTGCCAGGAATGCCAGTCCTGTCCAGGATCTGTGGTAAGACTGTCCCTGCTCCTCCTGCCTGTGGCACTGCTCCAGGCATTGGTCACGGGGTGGGCAAGGGGAGAAACTCCAGGTACTCTGTCCAAAGTCAGATCGCTGACGAGCACTGCCGAGGAGATGAAAGTGCTTTGAGCTTGAATGAAGACACAAGTGATCTGAACGTTCAGAAGAAGTGGGAATGTTGGAAGTCAAAGCAGATTTTACTGTTGGTTACATAAAGGAGCTAAAAACAGAGTAATTTTTTTTCCCTGAAAAACCCCACTGATTTAATCACCTCACTCGCAAGAAAGAGGATTATTTAAAAACAAGTGTCGTCATGTGGAAATTCACCTCACTAAAGGCCTGTTCCTTTTATATGATGAGTCTGCAAAAAGATGCTTCAAACAGAAATCCAGATTGCAGAAGGCTGTGTTTGAACAACCCAGCCCACACCTGCAGTAGCCCCTATTACAGCAAGGCAGCTTTGGACACACCTGAAGGCTTCTCTGAGAGACTGCAGTGAATTAAAATGACTAATGAAGGACACATGAACTTGTACCAAGGTTGTTTTATACTCCAGGATTGGTAATGCAGTGGTTACCAAAAATTGGGTGTTGTCATGAGCAGTGAAGATAAACTTTCTTAAGAGACACCATGTCCTTGTGTACTGGTCATGTTTTTCTAAGTAAACAATATATCTGAGAGCTTGGCAACATTTTTTTTTTGGTTCTGTTTTTGTCTTCAGCCCCATTTCCTATAAATTAGAAGGTTTAGCCCTATTTACAACCATATTTTTGCAAACAATTTTGTTGCCCCCTTGGTTTGGTGTCCAGGCAAATGCTGAGAGTTACCCCTCTTTGAGGTGTTTTCCTTCCAGTTTCATGAGTAAGATGTTCAGGGGCTGGGGCAGAGGCAGGGGAGGAGGACCCCAGCAGATCCCACAGCTGAGCATGTGTTCCTGGTTTGCAGCATAACAGGGGCCTTACACCAAAATCTGCATCCCAAAAGGATGAGAAAGACAGCCCTGAAATAATCATATTCATTTTCACATCAAAAAATGTTGTATTCTGTTTGTACAGAGCACCTGTGCATCCCAGGGGGGTCCATTTTAGCTCTTTTCATTTAGAAATGTCAAAGCATTGTCATTTCCTTCGTGCTAAGAACATGTCTGTGCTGCAAAGGCAGCAAGCAGAGACCACTGAGATCAGGGACCACTGAAATCCCACCTTTTTTGTGTGCCAGACTCACGTACCTGAACAGATGGCAGATGCTGACTTGAATTGCAAACTCAGGTTTATTTGGAACCCAATAAAAAGGTTGGGGGAGGCAGGAAAGAGACCTGTATTTTTTGTGAAGACCCAGTAAATATGTGTAAGAATCAGAATGAAAGCAAATGTTAAATCTTTTATTATATTTATAGAGAATATATGAGTACTACACTGCTAAAACATAACCATGTATCCAGCATAGACAGTAGTTCTGTACAGTCCAACTGCAGTGACCACAGAAGGGACTTCCTGAAATGCCATGGTGGAAATTCCAGGGGGAAAAAAACTGTATTTGGTATCATTATTAAATACATGTACTTTTTGGACAAGATTGCCATGGACTGCTGACTGTTTGCCAGGTCACTGTGTAAAAAAGGATAATCTCAGCACAAAAAACCTCCAGGCCAGGTTGGATGGGGCTTGGAGCAATCTGGTGTAGTGGAAGGTGTCCCTGCCCACGGCAGGAGGGTGGAAACTGGAGCTTGAAGGTCCCTTCCAACCCAAATCATGTGTGATTCCATGAAAACAAGCAGCAGAAGGGTGAGGTGAGGAGAGGATTGGCAGCACCTGTCCCTTCACCCATCAAGGTGTATCCTTTGCACCTGGCTGCTGCCCACCCTCTGCAGCTTGTGCAGCCACTCTGGGCATTATCCAACCTCTGTGACCAGTGGAGGGTGGTAGGAATGTCCAGCTCTTCCTGCCTTGAAGCAGAGATCCAAAAGGATGGCATTGAATTGCTCCTGAGTGCTGCCTCGCCGTGTCCAGAGGGGAGGGAGCGAAGCTGTTCCTGTAAGTACCGTTTTTTCCTCCTCCTGCCTTTGTGCAAATCTGTTTCCAGAACGACTGATCCAGAGACCTCCACAATCAGCTGAGCTCTTTTTGTGGTGTTTGCCAGAGGTTTGGCACCGAGCCCATAACAGACCTGTTTGATAGAGCTGAAAATACACCTTTACACTTCAGACTGTGCATCAGGGAAGGAGCAGTGCTGAGCTTTGGGTGCGAGAGGGAAGCGCCTCTGCGGGGCCTCTCTGAGTGCAGAACCCAGTGGAGTTAATGGAGCAGCTGTGAAACACTTAGAAGAGGGTTTTGCAAACTAACTGATGGCTGGGCAGCAGTTCAGGATCTGTAGTGGTAGAAGTGTTTTTGTTCAAGCTCTTCTGCCTGGAAAAACAGGTGTTGAATTTATTCAGGGAGAAGGAACAGAAATCAGCATCTGTTCCTAAAGGTGTTGGTCTTTGTGTCTTTGTACTTCTCCTGTAAATGGGCTGCTGAGTATTAAAATTCCTGAGCATAGAGGTTTACAAATCCTAAAAGTAAATAACAATTACTTTCTTGCTTTTGCACTTGACATCACTTGATCTTTGCAATAAAATCCCTTGGTGTGCAGCTGGAAACAGGCTGGGTCGGGTTTGCAGGAGACTTTTCAGTCCCCAGTGCACCAGGAAAATGGTTTGTCAGCAAGTCCCCGGAAAAATGGGATGGAGAAAAACCTCCATCCCAAGGGGAACCTGGCCCTCTATTTGCTCCTTTGTAATGCAGCTTTAAACTTCGCTGTTTGAAGCACCCCAAGCTCATTATGTGCTGTGCTTATCACAAAGCCAGCAGGAACTTCAGGGACATTATTGCTGTGTGCAGGAGTTTGGGTTTTCCCTGGCTTTTCCCTGGTTTTTTAATCCTCCGTGGCCAAAAATGGACAATTTTCTCTTTTGTATCCCAGCCCCACATCGGTGTGGCCTTAACTGCCTCTCTCAGAGATGGCTTGATGATGTTTGTATGAGGGAGGTGAAAACATCCGGAGTCTTTTCAATATTTAATCTCAAAAGAAGCCTGGAATATGATGTTTTTTTCTGTTGCTGAGGTACAGGCAATTAGCTGTTTTTTGGAACAAAGGGCATCAGGGTAGAGCCTGGAGTGGGATTTGGAATTTTGTGGAGCATCTTGCCTGCTGATCCCAGGGCACTCAAAGCCCAAGAGAGGAGAAATGAGACGTTTATTGATTAAGGGTGAGGTTCTACGCTTGTTTTAAATTTTTGGTTATTATCTAAGAACAGAATTACGGCATTTTTGACGTACAGATCATAAATATATTTATTAATGTTTGTATTAGTAGCACTCTTCTTCCTTTACCTGTAGAGATCCTCCAGTTCCTTGTGTCTCCTACAACCAGAAAGGACAGGCTCAATCTAAAACAAAGAAAGGTCGCCAGAGGCTTTATTTCCAAATAGATTCCCTCTTTCCGTTCCTCTGAAGGATGGAATGTTGTCCTATGCTTGCAGCATAGGGACAGCTGTGGGACAGAAATGGGGTTTTTCCCTCCCATCTCTGCCTGCCCCGGACAGCAGCAGCACGGCAGGAACCGTCCCAGCAAAGACAGCCGGGCTTGGCTTTCCCCGAGGGTCCCCACCGTGATTATGAACTCAGGCAAACGAAACCCGCGGGAAGACAAGGGGTAGGGGAGGGGCAGCTCTCCCACAGCCGGAGCCTCCCAAAACCAAGGCTGTGCCTGGACCACCCATCCCTTTCTTCTTGCGCCCGCCACCCTCCCCCAGCTCTGCTTGACCTGGTTCTGCCCTCTCCCACCCCGGGGTTGGTTTTTGCAACACTTCACGAGCAGGGACTGAGCTGGAAAATAAGTGACTTATTTGTCAGGCTGGTTTTCAGCTCCCCTGAGCCCCCCCACGTGTTTTCCTGCGTCAGGGAGGGGACAGGAACAGCACAGATGGGGTGGGACCGCCAGTCCCCCCGCCAGTTCCAGGTCCCGCAGAACTGCACCCCCAGGTGCCTGTGGACAGGTATTTCAGTGTATTTGTTCTATCAAGAAGTTACTGGAAAATGGAAGGGGGCAATTATTCCGGGGCTGTGCCAGCTGCCTTTACTGTCCATCTGCAGGACTGGGGTGAAGCAGAGCCCTGGAACAGAGCAAGTTGTCCTGTGCTTTTCAAGGACAATGTGTTACCACGTCCCTTTTACAGCCTTGCATTTCCATATTTCACCCACGGATGCGCCTGGATGTGACCCCCCCCCCCCCCCCCCCGTCCTTTCCCAGTGACTGGGGTGCCTCAGGGTGCAGTTGTTCTGCTGCTGTTTCCCAGCGTGCCTGGTGGGGATTCAGCTCCTCCAAGGCTCCTGAATGCACGGGGTGTTGGATGCATAAATCCGTGCACTCCTTGGCCACAGCTGTCATCCCCCCTCTCCTCCCGGTCCGATGAGGGGCAGGGATGGGATAACACTACCTGTGTGAATTCGAGGAGCCGCCAGTGCTTTAGAGCAGTTTGATCTGGCAAATCCCGTGGATGCTCCGAATTTTCTTCTTCTCAGAGCTGTGCTCTCTTTTCCAAGCAGAAAAGATGACACATTTAGGTCTGCTCTGCAGAAGGAAGCTTTTAACTGCCTACAGCTGAGTGCAGTCCCCCCTTTGCCTGCGCTGAGGCACCAGGAAAGGACTTGCATGGCTAAGATACGTGCCAGTCTCAGCTCCAAGACGTGTTCCTGCAGGACTTGGCATCTGACCCCTGCACCATCCTACTGGGTAGGTCCAGGAGAGATGCTTGTGCTCCATCCTGTGAGTGAGGAGCTGGGCTGGCAGATGGCCTGGGGCTGGGACTAGAGCATGTAACACACTTAGCGTGTCTTTAAGTGTCAGCAGAATGCTCCCTTCCCTGCCCCCAACCCAGGTTTTTTTCCTGGGTTGTGATCCCACATTTCATTCCTGACTGTGCCAGGGCCGGGAAGGATGTGCTGCTCCTGCAGACCTGCCTTGGGACCCTGCAGACTTGCAGCTCCCTCTGATTTCCCTGGCTTTGAGCTCAGCCCTGAGCCAGGGCTTTACACAGAGTACAGGGTTTTCTGTGATGTTAAACCCCTCCATTAGGGGAAGGACAGGAGACTCTTCAAACAGTCCAAATCCCACCATTCCTCTGACAAACCAGCCCTGACTCCCTCCATCTCTGCCTGTGACAGGGGCTTGATCCAGGTCATAGGGATTCTTCTGCTTCAGGAATTTCCCCCTAAGCACCTGGCCTGCATACTCAGTGTCAGTCCAGAGGGAAAAACCTCCCTTTGCCCTCAGGCACTGCACACCAGTGTGGAAAAACGCTCCTTCCAAAAAAACCATCTTATGAGCCTGATTTAAGGATGGCCAAACATTACAGGGAAGAAAGGATGTCATGGAACAACTATCCTCCACTTTTCCTCTCTTTGCAGAGGGGAGCCTAATGCTGTGTGCCCAGGCAGCTGCTTCTCTCCCCAGCCCATCCTTCCCTCGGGATATTTTCTCCTGCTTGAATTGTGGTTGCCAGGAGAGCAGCTGGCATGGACAGTGTCATCCTCGGGCAGCCCTGTCTCATCTTTATTCAGTTACCTGCAATCCCCTTTGGATGAAGACACCAAATCCCTAGTTACAGCCAGGTTAGGAACCGATTAGTTACCTGTGCATCCCAGGCTGGGAGGATGGGATTACCTGGCAATTAGAGAAGCTCAGGCTCAGCTTATTGAGAGGTTTGCTGACATCTCGGAAACAAGTCTGACAGGCCTTTCACACTGACCGTCCTCGCCCCAAATGCCTTTCAGGCACGTTAAATGAAATCTTTAAAGTCGGTTTCTTAAACCCGTTGTGGTTTGTGCTCGGGGGATGAGGGACAAGCAAGGCAAACTGCTGGCATTTCCCCTTGTCACCGTGTGTCTGAGTGCCAGCAGCACCATGGTGACAGCCCTGCTCAGGCCCAGGTACTGACCTGGAAACGCGATACAGCTCTGTGGGGGTGTTTGAGCTTTGAAAGGAAAGGTAATTGATGCCTGGAGCGGCTGCCGTGCCCTCAGAATCTTAAAGAGCTACTGACTCTGCGAGAGTTTTTAATAACTAGTCACGTAAACCTGGGGTGGCACTCATGCATTTTAATATCCATTAATATTATTGCTCATTAATATCCAACTCACAGGGGAGTGTCTGTTGGCTGATTCACACCAGGTAAGGGTTTGCAGCATCACTGAATGTTTTCTGTCCCTCAGTGTGTGTCTGTCTGCCCAGGCCGCTTCTGCGCTGTTGGCCAAGCTCAGCCACATCTCACAGGGATTAAATGGTTGCAGAAATCACATTGTTCCTGGAAGTTCCATGGAAATACACAGGCAGGTAGAGGAGCCATTGCTTGTCTCCCCCACGGGAGGCTCAATCACTCCCTCTGCTCATGCAAGTGCTTTTTGTCCTGCAGTGATGCCCCCCTCCCTCCTCCTTTAAAATGCAAGGAGCTCCTCCCAGCTGGCTGTTAAGTTTGGCATCTCAATCCTTCTCAAATCCACAGCAAGCACCAAGGGCTTTTTCTCTTTTTTCCATTCTTTTTTTCCATTCTTTTTCTTTAAATTCAGGTCTAAAAGTCCTCATGCACACCTTCTCCATATTTCTCCCTAGTCTACATGTATTATATAAACGATCCTTCAGGGAGCAAGCAACTGTGAGGCTGTAAGATGTGTCCCAGAGAGGTATTTTTCCCAGTGAGGGAGAGTCATGGAAAGCCCTGGAAAGGGAGATGAGACCCAATCTAACTAATTCCTGCTCTGTTGCCCATCAGGTGGGTCACTGGATGTGTGTGCTGATGTTGACCAGCACAGACATCCCTGACTCCTGCACTGCACTGGGCTCATTAAATTAGGCAGGGAAGATGCCTTCCTTTGGTTTTTTCCTCTCTCACTTCTCTGGTACACAGAGGAAGGGGAGAAAGTTTCCAGGACTCACAAGAGCTGCTGTGAACAGCAGCCCGCAGGGGCTGGGGGAAGCTGAAGTTGAGGAAATGGAACCTGACAGCCACCTGAGACACCATCATTTCTTTCCACACACGAGACCAGAGTACCTTTAAGAAAGAAACACACACAAAAAAACTTCACTCCAAAGCACAAACACTGTGGAAAAAGAAAGCAACTGTCCAAACGGAGTTTTCTCTCAAAGGAAGTCTAATGATGATGGATGGGCCAGCTCCATGGTCTGTGCTCCTCCTCACAGGCGTCCTCTGAGGCAGAAAGGGGGGGTTTCTCCCCCAGCACTGTCGCCCAGAAACATCTGAAAGCCGGGCTCCCTCCTGCCCCTTCTCCTGGAAAGGAATTGAATCCCTCCATTCCAGCCGCGGGAGGGAACAGCACGGGGCGTGCTGGGCAATCAACGCCCCAGGCTGGCACATTGTCCTGCTGGGAAGTGTCAGACTGATGGCCCAGGGACAGTCCTCCTTTATAGCAGTCATTCCGAGGGGAGAAACCAAATCTCCCAGGTCTCTCACCCCCAAAGGGCACTGGGATGAAGTACCTTGCAGCGCAAGCGCAACTGGTGCAGTCTCCTTGTTTTAGGCTTTTTGGAGCAGCATCCTCCTTCGAATCAGAGAGGTGGGAACTTCGGGAAGAGAGAGAGAGAGAGTAGGAAAATAACTGAAAGTGTTTTTATCCCAGATCCCCAGTTGAAGGCGGTGGTGATGTTTTGCTGCACTCAGGGGAGGGGGAGGTGAACAGTGATGAACCAGCAAGGCTGACCTTGGACTCTGGTTCTGGCTCAAACTAAAGCACTGGAGATTCTGGTTCTGTTTTTCTGCTGTAAACTGCTTCCCCTAAGTAATGGTATTAAAACTGCCTTAGATAAAAAAGGAGGTGTTAGGAATGGCTTTCTTTTCTTGGACAAGACAGGACAATGCATTTACTATCCTTATCTTTCCCTTTGATCCTCTCTCCAGCTTGTTGCTGATGCTGGTTTTAGTGGTTTAAGTTGGTCTGTGTACCACTTGAGGGGGGAAGGAGTGCTCCTGTCACGTGTCTAAAGGCATCATAGGACTAGGCAGGACTCCTGATCCTCAGCGGTCGGTGTTATTTACATATGTGCAACCTTGTCCTTAAAACTGATGCCTGGAATGTCTGGGAAAACGGTTGCTTTTGCAAAGTTTTATAAATTTTCCCGATTACCACATTTTCCCCCTGTAATTTGTGCACATCTGATAAATAGTTGCATTTCTAAGGTTACATACGTACTAAGTTTGTACATATATTTAAAAGTTCAAAACCTCTGCCGGGGTGCCTTAGCTAAGAGAGGCAAATGCTGTTTGCTGTGTCAGCTGATGGTGACACTCTCACCACTCATGTGGACAGCAGGGCCAGGGAAGAGGTAAAAGGGGGGAGTGAAAGGGGGCAGGAGGACCTGGGACATGGCAGATGTGCTTGTCTGCAGCAGGGAAAGGGAAGAACAGCCATGGGCTGTAAAACCTCTTGAAATGAAAAGCAGATTGCTAGAGAGCCAAAATTCAAGGAGAATCCGTGGCCAAGCAGAACGAGGAGGGTTGCTGCTCTGTTGCTAGGTGATAGATCTGTTATCATGCTAATAGCAATGAGGGATGATACTGGTACCAATAAAGCATCTTTCATCTCAGAATTACCCAGGGTTTTCCAGACAGCAATGCTGTATTATTCCCATTTACTCGAGGCACAGACAGAGATGAATTGATTTGCCAAAGGTCACTGACGGATTTCAGAATAAGAAATTGCCCTATTTCAGTTTTATTAGGCCGGGGATTGCCATAAAACCTTTCTTTGCAATCAATCCCTTCCCCTCCGCTCATCAATCACCCCACATCCCCCTCTCCTGAGGGGACATGCTCCTGTCTTGTTTGTCATTCTGGGCCTGTTTGGCTTTACAAGATCCCCTGGCCCCAGAATGTGGCTTAGCAGGGCTTGTGAAGGGCAGAGCAAACGCCTGGACCGGGCTCAGCTCTTCTGGGGCTGCGGGAACGAGAGGAAAATTCGAGCTCCAGCTGGACACGGGGGCTGTGTGGGGAGAAATGCAAACCTTACGAAACCCACCCATAGCATCTCTCCCTGAGTGTCTGCTCAGCTCTTCCCAGTACTGGAGCTCTCAGGTGTGAATCACTGAAGGCATGAGTCAGGCACAGCTTTTTCTGTCATTGTTTCCCGCTGGAGATCGTGAGGGAAACACGGGCAAGCCTCAATTCTGGCACTTGGAGGAAAACAGCAATTTGGTTTCCCCTGAAGAACAGAGTTTCCATGCTGAGGAGGAGCAGCCTGCGGTGTCTTGATGAGCTGCTGTATCTGTGGAGGGGAGCAGGGTGGGAACACAGCGGGGATGCCGCGGGAGAGGTTTTTGCTCTGAGTCATCGTTCCCTCGGGGGTCCAGGCTGGATGTGTATCCCACCAGATGCTTCCTACTGTGCTTCCAAAGGCACAAACTCAGCAGCTCCCGCTATCTCTAAGAGGAGTGCTGGGACTAGGCACCAAAACAGGGCTTTTATTCTTTATTTTAATCTTTATTTCCTTTTTTTTATGTGTATAATGGGGACGCATCTCATTTGTATCTGACTGTCACTGTGAGAAATTACCCGGTCCTTCTACAATGCAAGTGGGATGCAAATTGCATTCACGGGAGGTGTTAAGTGTTTTGATGACTCTCCTCGCCTGTTTTTCGTACTTCTCAGACTCTTGGCAAGTTTTTCCTCAGTCTCACATATTTCAGTGCTGGAGGACACAGTCCCAGAATAACTGAAGTACAGGAGCCACACGGCAGCTTTGTGAGTTTTGTTCAAATTGTGTAAAAGACCAAGACAATTTAAAACCTCAGGGCATGTCTGTCAGATAGATCCTACTGGACTGCTACATCCTCCTGATTGGTGTAGGGCTGCTAAGAAAAAGTCTGTGGTAGCCCAAGTCCTGAAAAACATGTGTTTTAGACATGAATTTAAGGTTGGCGTGCGCTTTGCTGGATTGGGACCGGTTTCCTTTACCATGGGAAAAGCAAAACAAATCAAAAAAGAGAAAACCCAAACCACCAAAATGCGAACTGTTGCTTTTTTTAGGTGAAAAGCACACCCTGGGCAAGCAGGGATGTTGGGAGCAGTGGAGAGCAGGGTAATGTGATCCGAGGAAAAGCTCAGTGCGTCAGCGCTGCTCTGAGACTTCAGGTTAAGTCTGACTTGCAGGAGAGCCTGAAAGCTCTGCACATGATTAATTCCTCCCAAAAAGCGGAGATGCCAGGTGGCTGGGCAGAGCAGGCTCTCTGAAACCCGCCTGCACTGCTCCCCTGCAGTAGCTGCAAACAGCTGCAAACATCTGCCCTCTCTGTGCTGAGCTGTGTCCCCTCCCTCCCCTCAGCCCCGGGGACTCGTCCCCACGGGCGGTACTGG
The DNA here is from genome assembly GCF_036250125.1 of Pseudopipra pipra. NCBI lineage: Eukaryota > Metazoa > Chordata > Aves > Passeriformes > Pipridae > Pseudopipra > Pseudopipra pipra. Next base: position 8,234,880 of record NC_087550.1, read on the forward strand.
CAGCCAGGCTGAAGTAGGGAGTGTATTAATCAGTTATTTGGTGGGACACAGCAGTCACTTCTCCCAGCAACTTTCCTGACTCTCTGGAGCTTCCACTTGTACGGAAATACTCTTCACACAGCCCAGGGACTGGGATGGGGAAGATGCCATCTCCCAGGCTGCAGCTGGGAAAATCCCTTCTTGCCAGGTTCCCTGGGCACTCTCTCCATCCAGCAAGGCTTGTCCCCAGCTGCAGTGCTGTGCTGGGACCCCCTGACCCTCTCCCATGGGCCAGACTCAGCCCCTGAGCTCTCCCAGGAGCTGTTGGAAGGGATAGGGAGCAGCAAGAGGGAGGCAGAACGAGCTGCTCTTAGAATTGTTTAGAACTTGTCTTTGATAATAAAGCTCCCACAGCTTCACTCCCAAACCACAGCCCAGAGAAACAATGAGTAAATATATTCAAACCAGCCCTGCAACCCAGATAAGGGAACAAATCTATGTTTGGGACACTGGGAGGAGGTTAAACACAAAAAATAACCTTCAACTGCGATTTTCTGTTATTCTCCTCATACGGACAACAAAAAAAAAGGACACAAACTGGTTCAGAGTTGCTCCAGGTTTGCACCAGTTGATCAGTGTGGGGTCTGGGCTGTGCTGCAGGAGCACCTGAACCTGAGCTGTCTGCCTTTGACTTGCAGCCAAGACTTTCCTGAGGTGGCCCCTTTCCAAAAGCACCACTGGGCCTTCTGTCTCAGCTGCAGCCCTGATGGAACTGCTGCTGGACAAGGTCCTGCTGATATATCCCAGATAGATCTGCTTCACAGCCAAGCTCTCTCCCCAGCCCAGCCCTCCCTTGGGCACTCCCTCTCCAACAGCTCACTCCCAACCCTGAGCCTAATCCTGTCCTCACCTGAGCAGGAATGGGTGGCCAACCTTTGGATGTTAACCAGGGTCACCAGGATTTGGGAATCCTGGCACTTTTCGCTGGGAAGATCCCACAAGGTGTGGGAAAGAGTTAAGGAGCCTGAAATTAAAATAGTGTTTGTTTTGATATTTGGAAGGAAAGGAAGAGAGCAGGATTTCAGGAGCAGTGCATGCCTGTCCCTGTGAGGGAGCAACTTGTTGCTTTAATATAGTATGTGGGTAGCTGGAATGCCTGGAAGACTTCCTCAAGGAGCAGTGAGGAATTTGTGCCAAGTACTGTGCCCGTGATCAGGATGGTTGCTCTCCCAAGGATACTGCAGCAAACAAATGGAGAAGAGCAGGGTAACAGGGAGATAATTTTGGTCAGTGTGATAAACTGTCTGCTCCTCATCCAGAAGTGGTGCCTGTTTTCTGCAGGCCCTGCAAACAAAAAAAAAAAGGAGCATTTATGTGGGGGTTAGGAGGGAAAGTCTAAATTAGTTTTACAGATGCTTAGAGGGAAATTTCCCCCTCCCCAGGTTCCATGGGGAAATCAGGCAGAGGCTGTTTGCTGATGGAGCTCTCCTGGTGGGAGATGCCCCACAGGCACTGAGGGGAGACAGGAGGCTGGTGAGGGCCACCAGGAACCTGGGGTGTGACAGGGGGAGGACAGGCAGCCACAGCATGAGCTGGATCCTGCCCTGATCCCCACAGGGAACAGATCAGTCTGCTCTGCATCAGGCAGCTGTCTGACAACTGCCTTCCTGAAACAAGCAGGGGAAGAAAGCAGAGAGTCCTTACAATTCAGGCACCGGCTCTTGCTTTTGTCACTCGCTCTTGTCAAAGCCCATTTGTCAGAGGCTCTGCAGGCACAGCACCCAGGGCTCCTCTGCACATGAAGGGCTGAGCCCCTCTTCCCCCCCACCTCCTCCTGCCTTTTCCTTATCCACCAACATTCATTTAATAGACAGGAACTCATACACCCAAAATGTGACTGTACAGGCTTTGTAAATGATGATGCAGTAGGTCCAGATCCACCCCAGCATCAAAGAGATCACTGCAATAATACAGCCACAAAAGAAGCTGGAAAAATCATTTCAGTGACTGTATGGATTGTAAACCACACTTGTTTCAGTAACTGGTGGCCTTGCACAGCCACACACAAGTGCCAGGCTGCCTTGGTAGAGAATGGAAAGTCTTTGTGGTCTCAGCCTTCCCAGCAAGTGTTTCTGAATCCAAATATCTTCTGTCCTCAAAGCCTGAAAAATCCCTCCATGGTGCACTGTGTCTGCATGTGCCTCTGGCTGATTCCTCCAATCTGTTTGTGATTTCTGCTTCAGATCCTTGTGTTCTCCTGAGTTGGATAGGGATAATACAGGCATAATTAAATACTTTGTTAATTCTGCCCTTGACAGGAGCACGCAGTATTGCTCTGTGTTAGCTGGGATTTTGTTATTTATAATGGTAATTTTGTCTTGGGAGAGGAAGGGTGATAATTCCAATGGCCTGTTATAATTTATTATTTGGGTTTTTTTTATATCATAAATGAAAGTGGGGGGTTCTGATACTGCACTCTCCTGGGTTTAGAGTTCCTATTAATTCCAGTTTTCTCCATGGAGCAGCTCAGGCATCCCTGTTTATCTGCCGAAGCCCTCAGACCAAGGACAGTGGGTTGGCTGCTGTGCCACTCCTTGGCCACTCACCTGCCCCAAAGGGAAGGGTCTCTGTGTTGTCCAAGGTGTCACCCTCATGACAGGGAGATGCTAAACTGCTGCACACAAGAGAGTTATTTTGGACAGCATGGTGTGGCAAGGAAAGAGGTCAGAAGCCTCTTCAAGGGCTGATTTTATGGTGTTCCCCCTTCTAAGCATCACGTGTGGCAAAGCCATTCACTCCATGCTCAGCACAGGGATTTTCATGTAAAATGGATGCTCCACCATAGGTAGCTGTGTCATGGTGCTTGTAGGACATGTTGGCATCACACATCCCACTTGACATGCCCTATGAACGTGGGCTGAGTAATTTTAGGTTGTATTTAAATAAAAGCGACTGTATTTTTTTCCTGCAAGCACAAGTCAGTTAAAAATACCCTGTTGGTTACTGCTTTGAAAATGCCTTAACACCAACTTAACTCTCATCACAGAAACAGGGCAGTGGTGACAGTCACATTCAAATGTTCAGCTGCAGAGCAAGCCCACACAAAGATCAGTCAGTGGGAGCAGACCTTGTGTCAGGATCTGGTTATTATGATTTTGACAATGTTTAAGACACTACCAACATTTCAGTCCACCACCCCTTGCCATGAGGGCTGCCTTTCTCTGGCCACCACAGCCATCCCATTGACCCCAGCTGAACATGGTCCTGATTAATATTATTTTCCTTATGTTCAGAGCCAGTCTTGGTTAAAGCTTTCATTCACCAGCTAATTAGTGGCTGACATTAAGGGTTATCCGTAAAAACTTGGTGGTTAAACCCTAGAGGAGTTTCCCAAAACCTGGGACACTCAGGTGAGGTTGGGACTGCAGCTGGACATGACTCTGTTTTAAGTGATTCCTTAAGAAACACAGATGTTCCCTTTTGTTCCTCTGTCCCAGGGGGGAAGGAGCTCAGGGCACATCCTGTCCTTGCTGTGCTGAAGATTTGATTAACATCCTGCCAGGCCCTGAAACCTCCATGCAGGGAGGCATTTCCCAGTGCAGTTCATTCTGACACAGGTACATTTATTTGATACAGATATATTTGTTTGATACAGATATATTTGTTTGATACAGGTATATGCACACATACACGTGTGTTTATATAAACACAGACATATGAAGGGGAAATGGAAATATGCCATGTCAGCCTCTTGCAAAAAGACGTGTTAATTCACGTGTGAAAGTCTCCTGGCTGGTTAAACAGAGCCAGCACAATAACTGAGCAGCCCGCCCCAAACTAAAGAGCCCTTAAAGAAATCACAGAAGTGGTCAAAGGCCCTCATGTCTTATTATTTCCACATTATTTCGCAGTTTCACTGGACAAATTGCTTTTGACTGATGGATTTCACTTTTCCGAGACACCCCACATATGGAATTATTCAGGACGTTACTGGATATAATACTGTGCTAGAATAATTTAGTTTTATTCCCTGTGCTTCCAAAATCCTAGAGGAACTTCAAATACTCTTTTAACATTTGTATGTGCACGTTGGCATGTTTGGTTTATCTGGATGACAGTGTAAAAAAATGCCATGAATGGAACACTAAACCAGAGGCTGAGTCCATACACAGAAACCAGAACTCAGGCACTACTCTTGCAGCATTTTTTATTTGCTATTACTTGTTATTTACTTGCTGTAAATAAGGGCTACATCCCACTGAGCTTGTCTGTCAAAGAGGTTCAGGGAAACAGTGATGGTGTAATGGACAATGATGCAAAACTCAGCTTATTTATAGAACAGGAAGAGGAAAATATACAAGACCATGCCTCCTGTGGCAATTTAGGCTTAATTTCTGTGTTAGGCAGAGTTCAAGCTGGACAAAAAGGAAGGAAGAGGGTGTTTGCTCTTGCTATAGATTTTGTGTGGTGAATGAGGATGATGTCAGGGTATTTGTTTGGAGTGTGTATTGAGGGAAGACAGATTTCTCATACCTTGCTGTTGGAATTGTTTGGATTCCCCAGTTTGTTTGCTCTTTCTGAGTGGCTCTTTGGAGGGCAGGGAAACCTGCCTGACCCCCAGCTTTCATCGTGGAGAGAGGAAAACTGGACTGGGCAGACGCTTCAAAGAACAGTGTCCTGAATTTGTCAGAAAAGCCAGCAAGCAAGATGAGGGAAAAGGTTCTCCATGAAAAACTCCCTGGCTTTTTCAGCACGGCATTCCCTGTCACTGCTGCATTTGACTCCTGCTCACTATGCTCCACTATCCCACCTCTAAAAACAGCTGAAGCCGAAATGCTGCATTATTTATAGCTGCACAATAAAGGAGGAATGTCTATGAAGTCTCTCAGGAGATGTAAATTGTTACAGTTCCTCCAGCACTGCCAAGTGAGGATGTGCCAAAATGTTCAAGTTTTAGCTGTCCATCACCACTTGCAGTTCAGGTTCTTCGCTCTCTCAAAATTCACTCAGTCATTTTGAGAGTGAACACGTGTCTGTGGGAGAGAGGGATTCACAGAGGGCCAGGGAAGGTACCTGTTACCACCAGTCCCTCAGCCCTTCAGGCCAGTTCAGCTGCATCTGTGCTGGGGGCCACAGTAATGCCACTGTTTTGGCAAGAAGTGCACTTCTCATCCAAACCCCGTTGGCAGAACAGAAGCTGAGCACCATCAGCCTCCTTACAGCTGCTGGGCTCTCCCACTGCCATCTGATGAAGCACAGGAAAAGGAATTATCCCTCTTCTCTTGCTTCTATTTTGAAAGGATTTGATTACCATTTCAATAGCAAGTTTAGCAGTTGCCCTGTGTTGTGCATCATGCACATCTGCAGCCACCTCCTATGTAAGTCTGTTGACTGTTCAACCTCTTGCCTTTCCTTTTATAGTTCTCTTGGTAGCTTCCTTACCTCATTAGGCTTTTGAATTCTGAAATAAAAACTCAATGCCTGACTCCTCTGTCCTGCATTTGTTTTTAAAGCCCCATTTGAGGACATTAAATCAAGATCAGAGCCCATAACATTCTGTTTTAGGAGCACAGAGTGACTATTTAAGGTGTTTGGGACCTCCATATGATCGTTCATCATAACATTATCCCAGTTCAAATGTTTAATCGTGGCATATTTTCAAATCCCTTTCCAGAAGCTCTATAAATACCTCAGCAACATCTAAAGACCGATTTAGCTGCCAACACCTAAAACTATCTTTTCACACAGCCTGGCCTTTGCTTTCTCTGCTGCTGAAGGAGATTCTGTTTACATCCCTGGTTTTTATCTGGGAGCCCGTAAATGTTGGGTCCTTTCTCTGGCTCCTGTTTGGTTGGTGCCCCCAGGGGCTGAATATCTTGCTCTGCAGACGTGGCCTTGTGCTCTTGCTCTTCCAGAGGGGCAGATGAAGGTGTCACTTAAAGACTTCTCCCAAATTATGGTCCCCAGCAGTGGTGTCAAGCTGTCGTTCCCTGTAAATCAGTGCCACATTTTGGTGAGAGGCATTTTGGAGACAGTTTGGTGCTCAAAGCAGTGTGACTGCTAAATGCCTTCCCTCTCCCTCTCCATCCTCTATAAATGAAATTAAAACCTCGGGCAAAAAATAGAAAAGGGGGAAAGCTTTTACACTTTCCCAGCACACTGGGAAAGGAAACTGCAGGGAGGAAGCCTGAATGATTCGTGGCCTCAGGACATCTTACCCTCTTTGGTCCCTTTCAAGTGAGCTCCTGAGGAGGACATGTCTGCATCTGACCTCTCTGGTACCACTAAAAGTCTTCAGTGGATAAAGAAAGACATATAAAACCCAACTTCACAGGCACCAGTTTGGTTGGGCTTACTTGTTTTCACTGTTCAGAGTGTGGGAAAGCAACTTTAAAATAGACATTTAGCACATTGGATGAGTGATATTTAGAAGGTTCTGTGCTAGACTAGGGCAGAACTATGAGTATATATATATATATGTAGGCAAATAGTAAATTCATTGAAAAACGTGCCCTTAGTCTTCCTGGAGTCATCAGTGGCATTGAAACTGTCTGGGCTGATACATTTATTTGGGGAAAATACATTTATTTGGGGAAAAGATTCATAAAACATCCTGGAGGTTGGGAGATGGGAGTCAAGTCTCCTCGAGCAGAAGGAAAAGAACTAAATTTACCCACATCCCAGTGAGTCCTTTAAGACCTGAAATGGTTCAAAAAGAGGACAGTTCTTCCTGCAGTTTTTAATGCCTTTCTTTCCTTTTTGTTGGTTTTTCTTTCACAAGTCCAGAAATCCACGTTTTGTCCAAGCTGAAGGGGTTATTTTGTTATTTCTTCCAAAATGCTCTTTATCTAATGTCATTTATGATAAAATCATGGAATGGTTTGGGTTGGAAGGGATCTTAAAGCTCATCTTGTTCCAACCTCCCTGCCATGGGCAGGGACACCTTCCACTATCCCAGGTTGCTCCAACCTGCCCTTGGACACTTCCAGGGATGGGACAGCCACAGCTTCTCTGAGCAACCTGTGCCAGGGCCTCCCCACCCTCCCAGCCAAGAATTCCTTCCCAATATCTCATCTAAACCTACTCTCTTTCAGCTTGAAGCCATTCCCCCTCATCCTGTCTATAATATATAATTATATGCTATAATTTAAAATCTTTAAAATGTGTTTGCAGCCCTGGGCAAAACTGAGCAGTGGGAGGCACACCTGGAAACCCATGGCCTGGTGATGTACATGGAGGGCACAGCTCAGCTGAGCTGCAGTCAGTTCCCAAGTGCTGCAAAACCTATAAGCACTTACCCAACCCCTACTGAAAAAAAAAGAAAAAAGAATACATAAAAATAAAATTAAATTAAAAAATAAAAATAATTTAAAAAAATTCCCTCCTACTGCTAGGAAAATGTCAAGCTGCTCTGCTTAAAACTTTGGTGGCAGCCAAGGGGATGATACCAAAGCCTCACACCCACCTTACACCAGTCCTGCAAGCACTTTAAGGTAGGTTTGAGAGCTCAGTGTGTGGGCAGGTCCCACAGATGTCACGCTGCTTTATTTTGTAATTTTCAAGGTTCTTTTACACACCTTTCTGGGAGCCTGATGCCAAGTTTCCTCCTAGCCGGGTGGCTTGGCAGGTGTGATGCCTTCTCCTGGGCCTGCTCCTGCTCTGCTCCCTCTTTCTAGGAACTGGCTGCGATTTTTCTGCTCGGGCATGTTGCACCTGGCAGGTGGAACACATCATCCCACAGATCTTAGAGAAGGGGAGAGATGTTTGTGTTGAACCGCAGAAAAAAGGGGAAAAAATAACCCTTGCTAGAGATCCAAAGTACGAACGTGTTGGAGTCAAGGATGACACCATCTCCTGGCCCTGTTTCCACTGGCTCTGCCCCAAGACCACCCACTTTCAATCCTTGGTCTGCAGGATTGGCCAGCACCCAGCTGACTGACTTTAAATCTCTTGCCCCTTTTTCTGCCCCCAACCTCCACCTGACAAATAGTTTTAAAGTTCCCATCAATAACCCCGCAGTTAAGCACAACAGCAAAGGCAGGCTCCCTTTTCCCACGTGCATTAGCAGGCCTGGAAAGAGCACAGGTAATAATTCAAGCCCTGTCCATTGGGGTGGTCCATGCCAACCTTGGAAGGGAGCCCCCAGTTCTGCTGGTTTCTAGAAATGCCACCTGATAAGCAGCAATTTTCCAAAAGACTCCCCCCTGGAGATGAGCATTGCAAAACTGCTCTGCCTGGGCCATAAAAAATCCTAAAGGAGGCTCTGCAGCAAAGGCTGTGAGAGGAGCTGTGGAATGTCCTCCGTGGCTGTAGCAGAGCTCTCCTGCATCTGAGATCTCCCCAGTTCAGCAGAGATCCAAGGGAAAGCTTCAGAGGGGCCACAATTCCCAGGGCCTGGCTGCTCCATGGTAGGGCAGGGTGGGCAGACTGGGCGAGAACCCAGATTCCAAATTTCTGCTGCCTTCAGGGAAACCGAGAGTTTCATTTTTGTGTTTGACATCCCACTCAAAAAGTCTTCCTCTCCATCTTGGTGTCCCTGCAGCAGCAGATGCAGGGGACATTAGCATATAATTAGTATACTGCAGTGACTTTGGGATGTACAGTCACCTGATTGCAATTAAAAGTCATTTCTATTCCTGCTTGAGCACATTCAATAGGTACAATCAGATAGGTACAATCAGGATTCCAAATCCTGTGATGACTTTCAAATAACTCTTGAATTATTTGACTGCTTGAGAGTTCCCAGGACTGAGATCTGCAAACACCTTGAAACTGCAAACACACACTTGAAACACTGCCTGGATGTTTTATTGCTGGGGTTGGTATTATTTAGTGTATTCAGAGCACAGATGACTTTGTAGGATTAAACCTCCTGGAGCTGCTGACTGAAGAGGGAATTTCTTGTCCTCATCCTGTTGTCTATTTGTTGAAGGTTTTAAGTTGTAGACAGACAAGATCTGGAGCAAAGTTATTTTTAAATTAAAAAAAAATAATAAAAAAATAAGAGGAGAGAACCAGAGGAAAAAAGCAGAGAGGTTGTGATGGTGTTTTCACAATGCAAGGACAATAAAACTTCCCTGTCCTTAAAGGTGTTTCCAAGTGGACCAGCTTTGGGGTCCTTGGCCATCCTGCAGTGTCCCCAAGCAGCCACTTTGTCCTTCAGCTTTGTAATATTTTAACCAAACCAGCCACTTTCTGGGAGACAGAACCAATCACAAAAAGGGTCTTTTGAAGAAAAAAGGCAAAAATGATGAGCAATATTAACTCTTTGGCTTTAAGAGGGTTTTTTTATTCTTAAAAATACCCCCAAACAAATGGGTTCTGAGGTGCCTCTGGGAAAAACAAAAGGTGCTAAAAAGTACCTTCTTCTGTCTTGCCTAGAATTAGAACAGGAAAAAACGTCCTGGTGCTTGTATTTTATCTGAAGTCAAGTTTCTACACAGGGAAGAAGAAGAGTGTGAATGAGATATACAGATATATAGATATATAGACAAACAGCTGCCATATGGACCTTCAAGTGCAGGAAATTAAGGATAACTCAGAACCCTGTTCCCCTCGAGTTTCCCCTGCTCGTGCACACCAAGGGTTAGGGAGCACAATTAGCAGGAGGCGCCTGTTTTCAATCAGGGCAGAGGGGAGGACCCGCCTCCTTCCTAAATGAATTGCAGATAAACCTCAGGAGTGGGGCTCCTTCTCCCCTGGCATAAATCAGGAAATGCAGTGGTTACACCAGGGAAAGCAGATCCAGCTGCCCAAGGGTCTCATCCTGCCCTGGAAGGGCATCGTGGATTGGGGCAGGACAGCTTTGTCCTCCTTTTCCTTGCTGTTTTCCACCATTCCTTGGCTTACAATGATTAACACATCTGTGTTTCATTCCCTACCTTCAGTGTGAAAGGGGCAGGGGGGAGCTGGTCTCTCTTTCGAAGTCCTTGTCGAGAAGATGGAGGTGCTGGAATGATCTGAAGGGGAAGGGGGAGTTATTTTTGTTGACGTGATTTCAACAAGTAACAGTTCTGGCTGATTACACTGTGACTGACTTGGCATGTTAACATGGACTTCCAGGGAATCTCCTCGTGGTTTTATCCATTACAATGGGATTTGGAAATACAGGCTGCTTTGCTTTAAAAACAGAAATACAGCAAATAAAACAGAGCAATTGTTAAACTCTCTCAGGCCCAGGGAATTTACAGGTTAACACTGGAAAACCAGACACTTCTATAGGAGGAGCACTTTAGGGAAGCAGATGACCAGAGCACTGGGCACTGGTCACTCAGCATTAGCTGAGTCCCAGCAGTCATCAGGAAGATCTTTCTGTCCTTTTATTGTCCTAAAACCTTTGGTTCACAATGATTTTTTTTCCTTGATGATTTTTAATAGGAGAGAAAATAGCTCTGCATTCACGTGAGAATCAAAAAAATCACCATTTCAGATCTACATTAAGGGGAATTTATGAAAGTGCAGCCTCACCCCTTCTCTTCCCCCACGTGCTTCAGAACTGGGGCCAACTGGTACTTCAAACTAATCCTGGGAAAAAGATTTCCTGCTATCCAACATGCTCTAAAATGGTCCAGTCCTTGTTCTGCAGCATCTGGCATTGGTCACGTCCTGAAGTCAGACTACAAAGGATGAATCTGAACCTAAAGGAATGGGTTAAAAAGCTCTGCTTGTATGAGGCAGTATTAACATTTTGTTCTATAAAACAAGATCTCTCCAGTACAGTGTCACATCTGAGTACCTTTAGGTGTTCAGCTTAAACTGTGTGGACAAGAACACTGTCAGTGCACTGGGATTCAGTCACGGAACAGCTCAGTCATCTCAAACATCTGAGGCCAAGATTATGCTTTCCTCTGATAATTACTGTATTCCGTGAGATTTAAAAATATGACATCAAAAAGCTGATTTACAGCATCCCTCACAGGGTGCTATGATTTTATTGTGACATCACTACATGTGATACAATGTGCTGATTTAGCTTTTTCCTAATTGCCTCCGATGGCACCGTGTCCCAAATGCTCTTTTGCACAGGAGGTGCTTCCCTTGCTGAATTAAATGCCCCACACACAGTCTGAAAGGAAACGGTGCACACATGCACTGCCATGCAGAAATACAGTATTTCTTTGGTCAAGAAGCACAGGAAGGCAATTGCTGGAGCTGTGGCATAGTCACCTGTGGGATGCAGATGTGCTGGGCCCTTTGGAGATCATTGCCCAGCTCTACTTTACTCCTGCATGGCCACGACTTCTTGAGCTGAGCTGACCTAACACTGGGATAAAAGGATGTATCACACTCCGTGGGCTGCTCCACCTTTCAATGCTGAGCAGTCAACATTAAATCTCACATGGACAGTCTCTGGAAGTGATGGATGTAAGGGAAAGAAAAGAAGTTTCTGTGTGAATTCATGGTTGAGCATGGCTCCTGTGCTGGGTACCACTGGAAATGCTCTGAAAGCCCATCCACGTGTGTTTGAAGGCCCTCAGAGGTGCACAAGCTGTTTGTGGATCCTCTGCACGGGGCTACATTCACGATCTCTGTTTTTTTCCCTAGAAAAACAGTGGCCAGACGTGTCCCTCCAAACACTGGGGCCTTGTTATTGCGGTGGGATGTGTGGGGCAGTTTGATGTATGGACGTACTGATAGCAATGGAAAAACCTCCACTCAATGGAACGGGCTCGGGGCCAGGCCCACAGTGCAGCCTTGTCTGTAGCTGTTACTGTGATGGTGGATTCTGTAACAACTGTATCATAAAACACTTTACAAAAGAGTCATGAACTCTGGGAAAGAGTGAGGCTTATAAATTCTGGTTAAACAGAGGAAGTCGCTCAGTGACTTGGCAGCCAAGCACGACCCCCAGTTCTGGGGAACTGAAGCCAACATCAGAGAAACTGTGCAAGCAGATAGTTAATATCAAGGCTTACATCTTTCCAGCCTGTTACTGATCCTTGTGAGTATTTCTGAGCTGGATCTGGAGATGGAGAAGAGGAAAATGAAAGTGAGGTGTGATGGGGGTGACAGCCCCCTGCATGCAGACAGCCTGGGCACAGGTTTGTGCAGCCTGTCAGGTCACTGTTTGAAATTGCATTTTCAGTGGAATCAATAGCTGAACTCCTCTTGATGTCAGTGGGGCCAGGCTTTCCCGTTTGGAGCTAATAAAATGTCAGGGGGTGAAGTGGAGCAGCTATCACAGAAAGAAAGAATGCAAATATAAATAGAATGGGGGGAAATTAGTAGCTGACAGATATTCCTTCCTAGTGGCATGGAAGATCTGGAAGAAAGAAAAACATGCTGTAAAGAATAAATGAATCCCCAGGTTTCTGGTTTTGAATGATAAATAAATGTCTGAATAAAAGAAGAGAGAGGAAATGAGAGTCAGGAACACATAACTTTTCACTCAGAAGGGTCTGAATCTTGGCTGGGAGAAAGCTATAGTGTAACTTCATTTTCTTTTATTCTTGGGCCAAGGTTTAGTGGGATGGAGGCTTTGGTGACAACACTGACTTCAGTAGGTGCCTTCCCTGGCCTCTAATTCCCACTCCTGTGTCTGTGGAGCCATTTTGTAAACAGGCACAAGTAAGTCACCAAGTTTAGAATAAAAGCTCTGCAGGAGTGTGAGGAAGTTGTTGGGGAGATGGTGATGCCATCAGACTTGGCACGGGCGTGGACCTGGTGACCCCAGGATGCTTGATCTGTCTTTGCATGTTCCCTGGATTTGTCAGGGAAAGCAGCCCTCCTTCTCCCCATCCTCCTCCTCATAGAGACAGACTGGGCTTCTGTAGTGTGATGGGGGCAACAAGTTTGGGATGTTGCCCTGCATGAGTTGTAATCAAGCTCAGGACTGCCTGGCATGAAAATGTGATCCCAAGATTACTGTGATCTTCCCTCTATTAATCCTTCTTCTGGCTTTGCTGTGCTTTCTTACTCCATTTCTCCACCCCAGGCTTCTTCCAAATAAACAACCCACCCATAATTACTTTTTTTTCACGTGGCCCAGGTTTGCTACCTCTGTGCCAAATGTGGTGTTTCTGACACTGGTGCCTGGGCAATATTTTCTTTACAAGGTGTTCTTGGGTATGTGAATTGTTGGCCTTGCAGGGTCCTGTTCCCTGAGAGGCTCCCCAGGGCTTCTGCCGAGTTATCTGTGACTTGTGGCCTCTGCTCACTTAACACCTCCCTAACTACCTGCAAAATCCAGCTCTCTGTGACTCCTGTCACCTTATCTGTCCTTATCTCTCAGGTCCAGCAGTTTCCCACGACCTGTTCAGTCAGTTTAACTCCAGGCCAGGGCTCAGCCTCTGCCCACGGCTCCAGAGGAAGGAAGGGCAAGATAGTGAGATATTATTTCTCAGTCATTCCCTATCAACCTGGGAGGCTGCCCTGGGCTGGGTTCCCCAGGGATCCCTCCTGGAGCCAATGCCACTCATCAAGACCATCAGACACTAAAATTGCAGCTGCTGAGTCACTTTGCTGGATCCAACTGGTGGTGACTCCATATTTTTCTACTTTGATCCTTCCTTTCTCTTTCTTTCCATTATACATTTTCTTCAGTGTTATTTTTATGCTTTTATATTGCTCTGTTAATATAGATATGAACAACCAAGACAGCTACATACCTGTTGTATGTGAGGAAAGTTTTCTAATGAGCTTTGGACAAAGCTCTGAACCAGCTTGCCTTGGGAAACTGTGGAATCTCCAGCAGAGAAAGTTTTTGAGAACTCTCAGATCAAAAATATCCCCAGAGGAGATTCCAGTGCATCCCCAGTGCTAAGTCAAGCTGCATCTGGTGGGGTTTTTTTCTGCCTTCTCTTTGAATTCTTTCCATCTTTTTGCTATTCCTCTTTTAGAGACAGCAAGTCTTCACCTTCCTTTTTTCCTCCTTGCTTCCCATCATTCCTTCCTTCATATCTGTGATTTCATTTTGGGAGGGCATGCCTGGTAACATGTAGGTATTTCTTTCAGTCTGTTCTTTCGATAATTTGAAGTGAAAGAGGTGACTTCAGCATGCACATTCAGAAAGATTTAATTCAAATCAAAGCAATATTATGAATGACTAAAATCTCCCCACAAACTAAAATGGCAACATATGCAGGCAACAAAAATGGCTTAGTGTTAGTCATGGTTGTGAATGATGCTTTAGGTGGAAAATTGTGAAGAGGAGCTCAAAGGAGCTAGGTGAATGAAAAATAAGGTATTTATTTCGACACTGTCAGATGCTGGAGTTGTGAAATTATGCAGGTGAACTCTACTTAGACTGGGGCAAAAAACCCACACAAAAGTCAGCTGCAAAGCAGTTCATGTTAGTGGCAGATGCTTGTTTAACAAGCACTTTCAGGCTTTTTTTGCCTCAAGTGCAGCGTCTCTTTTTTCATGTTAATGGAGATGGTTCTTTTAAAAACACCAATTTAAGCAGCAAAGAATAAACCATATTTATTCTAAATGGAAAGGCAATTACCTCAGTGATGTTCCCCTGGGCATAAAAACCTACATGCACTATCCAGTGGAGCTACAGTAACTGCTTTTGCAAGTCGTTTAACTTGTAGAATTGAGTTGTTTTTAATTGCTTGTTGAATTACCTGGGTTTCAGCCTGAGCCCTTCCAGTTGTAAATTGGTTACAAGCTGAAGTGGGAAATGCTGAGAAGCTGTGGGTTTCAAAACAAGCCTATAAAGTGCTTTCATTTATGTAGAAGGAATTTCCAATTTTAATTGACATTGTTCTCCCACCTCAAAAAAAAAAAAAAGGAATTGCTGGGAAGGCACCACTCAGACATCTGAACAGATTTCTCATTCTGGGTCTTCCAGATGGAGGAAGAAGAGCTTTCAGGTAGTTTTGACTTAGTTTGGCCTCAGTGGTGTTTAATTAGTTGATATGAAGGAACAGGTTCACACCCACAATAACTACTTTTGTTTGAAAACTCCTGGCACGTGAAGAGATGAGTTTAAGTGGAGTTTTTAAACGGGTGGATTTTCTTCAGTTAACTGAGGATCGTGGTTGGGATGCTAAAAAATCCCTTATGATCCCTGCTGTTAGTTTTGGGGGAAATAGCATTTTCAGTAGCAGCAGGAATGCAACTCTGGAAGCTGATCTGGAGAAGAAGTGGTATCACCACAAAACGTCAGCGAGTTGAAAGCCAACTGCTTGAGGCTGAGCTGGACTTGACTGGTTTCTGCAGTTCGGTGGCTGAAACTCCCACCAGAGTCCAGGGCAAACCTCCATGTGTTTGCCTTGATGTGGAAATGCACCCCCTCCTCAGCCAGATGGTACAGCTACACAGCGAAAAACAGGGGAAAAGGGGCTGCATCATGAACTGGAGGAACTGATTGGAAGATTATTAGCATTTCATATATCAGGGAAGCTGGACCCTCAAGAGCAACCCACAGCCGAGCTTTGGGGCCCTGGAAAACAAAGCCCTGGAAAGCAAAGTGAAGGCAAAGCCAAGTCCTGCAGTGAAGACACCTCTTAATACTTTGCAAATGTGCGTGTTTTGTCCTGTCGTATTTGTTTGCTGAATTCCAGCCCGATGCAATTTGAAGGAGCTGGGATCTCTTAGTCCTGTGCAGACCCACTGAGCCAGCACTTACTGTGCTGTCCCTGATGACCAGAGGGCTCTCACTCCTCTTCATCTGGCAGCAAGGATAGCTGCCACCAGAGCCTTCAGCACCTCTGGGTCTCCCTGATGGCACAGACCTGTACTTTGGAGGGGAGCTGGCCTGCTGACTCCCTGCCCTTCTTTGCCTTGGGAGAGACAAGGACAAACCCTCAGCTGGGATTTCACCCCGTTTGCCGCTCACAAGCCGTGAGGGTTGTAAAGTGAGTCAGGGTGAGTGCAGCTCCCTGCTGGAGGAGCACAGATGCTCCACAGAGAGCCTCCACATGGAGGTCCAAAATAGGCTGTGACAGGGAGCATCGTGGAACAATAACACCTTAGAGCCAGAACAGCCATAATCAAGTGTTGAGCTCAAATCAGTGGAGGGGCAGCCAAGGAAATCGTAGTCTCCATGTGCTGCTGCTCTTGCCAAGGCAGCTCCTCCAGCCCGTGCAGCACAGACTGCCCAGGCCCTGAGCTGCCAACACCTGCCCTGAAAACTCGGGCAGGAACAGCCCAGTCAGCACATACGTTACATCACACTCGGATTTTCATCTTCCCTGGCAAACTTTTGCCGGCATTATTTTCCCATTGTGATTCAAATACCAGTCTGAGGAGGTCATTCCTAAGGGTTTGTTCTGTGCTTGGCAGGCTGGAAACCAGCGTTCGGCTTCAGGCATGACTGTGCCTTAGGACCCAGCCAGCACACGGTGTTTGGATGTCCTGCACAAAGCTGTGGCCTCCTCTGTCCCTGCTCTGCAGTGAGTTACCCCCTGTGTTTTTCTGTGCAGACACAGAACGGGGTCACGAGTTCTGCTTTTCACCTCGTGGCTCATTAGAAGCTCGTAGACGTTTCTGGAAAGTCTCCCACTGGCTGGGATGGTCTCTGGAGCAAACCTGCTCACAGCACAACTGCCTTGTGGTAGGATGCAGCTGCACATCACACGGTGCTCCCTGGAGCAGGGGTGAAATCCAGGCTCATATCCTCGGTTCAGGATCATTGTTAGACACTCTCACGGGAGAGGAAGGACGTGCAGGGGGATTTGTTGAGTGGGAGGGCCCAAGTGCCCTGTCCCACCACCACACGTGTGCTCTCTGCTGTGGGACGTGGTGGTGGACATGTGACCTCTCAGTGCCCCCTGCTTGCCATCCACATCCGTAGAAATGTCCCTGTGGATGTGGTTTCAAGCCCACAGTGACAGCTGTGACATTGCAGAGCCCAGCTCAGCAGGCTGGCAGAGCACAGAGGCTTTTAATGCAGAAAGGCCACTCCTCCCTCCTCTCTGGTTATGCCTTCCTTACAGGAAGTTTTTGATATGGCTTTGGTCCAGCTGGCTCTCCGACGAAAGGAGGGTCTTTCCACACATAAACCTGCCGTGAACTTTATGATTTTTTTGGGAAAAAAAAAAAATTAAAAACCCCAACATTGACAGAGTTAAACATGTCAGTTGTCAGTTGGTTTAATGAGAGAAGGGAGGGGAAAAGAGGTCGTTTTAGGCATGTGAGACCTCTTGTTCTTAAAAACAAAATGGAAACTTAAACCCAAACAGTGCTGCATATGGGCCCGAATGATCTCTGCAGGCAAAGGGAATGCAAATAAAGAGGGTTATTTTAAGGACTCAATAAGTAATCAAGTCCCCCTTGAGGCCAGGCTGATCACCGGCTGATGAATAGCGACTCCAATTTCAGAGCAGCCTGGGGAAGTCACAGCCCTGCCGGGGCTGCCCTTTAAAGTACTTGAGGCCTCTCTGTGAGAGTTAATTTGAGGACAAAGGGAATAAAATGGGAAGCACATCACTTTGTCCATGTGTGTCCTATCTGTTACAGAAAGCCTTCTCCCACAGGGAGGAAAAAAGGACCAATTTTCACTGGCACAGCAAGGCTGTTCTGCTCTCACAAAGGGCCTGAAGCAGATAAAAACCTTCTCCAAAATCCATCCAGATCATCCCTGCCTGGTAATTTTATGAGGAATGGGGACTATAAAGAGCTCTTTGAAAGGAGCCCTATAAAGGACCATATAGTGCCACTGCCTACAAAAAAAAAATTACTCCTGAGGCCACTTATGAAGTTAGAAATACTCCTTTTGGTCCAGTGCAATAGGTGCAGGTGGACTGGCAATAAAACAAACCTGACTGACTGCAGGGCACTTGTCTGGATTGGCAGCAGGGGATTTTTAGTGGCAGAACAAGGGATTTAGTGGAATGTGGACATGTGAAACAGGACAGGCTGGATTCAGCTCTGGTGTAAGCAGCACAGGTCCGAGCCAGCCAAGCCCCCCTTTCTGTTTTAAGGGCTCCCCAAAAGGGAGTGATGCCTTTCTCTGGGGTGCAGCTCAGGGAAGCCAGACACATGGAAGGGACCCAGAGACCCTGGAGAACTCTTTTAGCTTGCCTCTACCACCTCAGAGAAGCCAGTGGATTCCTGAGCCCCATAGAATGTGGATCTGATCTTATTTCAGCCTCTCCTCTAAGATAAGCCAGTTAATTCAATCTGCAAGCCTGACTTGAGTCAGAGATTTTGTACCCAGATAGACGGTGCAGTGATGTGATAATTCAATTGAATTTCTGTTGAAGATGTATTCCTGGAGTAAATAAAATTATTTAGACATATAACAAGAATTCAGGATGAGCCTAATGGAGAAATTAGTTATGTTGAGTGATATTCCTGGATGTTTCTTAGCTGTACCCAGGTGACAGAGATGCCTCATCTAGTGACTGAGGACTTACCTCAACATCTACCCAAAGTGAGGGCTGACACAAAGGATTCCTCCTCATGGAAAACAGGGGAAAACGGACAAAAATACACAGTGAGCCAACCGAAAGGAATTTGTGGGAAAGCCAAATTACCATAACTTTTATCTTATTTCTGTTCTGCTGCCCTACAAGTCAGATAAATGAGTTGATAGGCACAGGAAAGCCATTTTTTGCTGGTCTGTGTGTACATGTGGGTATCACTGTGTGCTAATGTACAAAATTTGCCCAGAACGTGTTTCTTGTCTGAATCAGCATCCCATTAGGCTCAGGGCTAAGTGCACCTCTTGAAGAAAAGGATTATTACAGTTCATTAGTAGACCAGGCACTGTGTTCTCTTTGGAGAACACACTTCAGAGCACTGCCTTTTCTTCCTGTTGAACCAAGGCAAAATCCGGTTTTGAAAATAGAAATAATCAAAAAGTGCTGTATAACTCTAAATGCCAACAAGGAGAAGAAAACCACTTTTAATGCTAGAGAAATCCTCTTGTTCTTTAAAGTTTGTGTGTAAAATCTTGCACTTACAGAAGCCACAGGCAAGGCTCCCACTCCTTTTAGCGGGGCCAAGATTTCAACATGCTTTGTGAATTCTCAGTGTGTATAACTTGATCCCTTCTAAGGAGATTTATAGCAGGCAGGAGAAGCTACAGCACTATAAAACGTTGGTGTGCACATACAAAGTGAATTAGGAGACACAAAAGATTTTGACACTTGGGGTCAGGATTGAAAGTGGAGCCCTTTATCAGCTTGAGGAAATGCGTGTAGTAAATCCAGATAATTCCTGTAGCACTGCCTGCACAGTTCTGGGACTGTGGTCTCTGTGTGTTAGACTCTTGACTCTGCAATCAGCAGCAGTTCTGCCTGAGTAAGGACTTAGACCACATCCCTGCAGTGCATTCCAGGATATTCTGTTCCCAATGCATTTACCTCCACAGACAGCAAGATGTTAAATCTGGGAACTTTCTGTAGGGAATTCAGTTGATTTTCCATACCCCCATACATTGAAATGAATGAGAATCACACACATGGGTATGACACAGAATTTTAAAATATTATGCCATGAATTTTGTGTGAAGAGGAAACATGATGGAAGAAGTCTAAAAAAGTCTAGCTGTGGCTTTTTAAACAAACAGCCTAGCATTAAATGGATATATTTGGTAATAAAAGACAGGCACCATGTTGATTGTGCTACACAGATGGACTCAAAATTAATCTTGGAAAATATCTGTAAGCAACCTAAATTCCCTGGAAGTTATGAAACTCCAGGTTGACTGTTGCTCTGGAATGAAAACTCATTTTTCCATGTCAGGGTTTCCTGTGGCATGGAAAGGCCACTTGACTGGGCAGGTTGGTGTAAAATTGATTCTGGATTCCCTTTCACAGCAGGTCAGACGCAGACCACCTTTGTGGCACAGGCAAGTGATCTGATCCCGGGCTTTCATCCATGGGTTTAGTGCCTGGCAAAGGCACTTCCCAGAGTTGTCCCATCCTGGCTCAGAGCCAGCTGGGGCCGTGGGTGCCCAACACAGGGCTGATGAGCTGGCAGAGGTGGCAAATCCAGTGTCCTCTCGAGGGCAATAGCTGGATGGTGCTTGAGTACTACCTCTCTCCCACCCCAGATTTCCTTGGAATGGGGTTTATGAGCCGCTGGGCTGTATGAAGTGCAAATTGGGAGTGCGGGAGGCAGCGACCCCACGGGCACACAGAGCTGCCATTATGTTCTCAGCCTGTTCGGGGCCCTCAGCCTTTGGGTCTGTTTTATGGAGGGGAGAAATACAGGCCAGAGGGGTGAGGCTGGCATGTCCTCACTGAAAAGTGCAAACGACTAATTTAAATGCTGTCCTGCCAGTGACTGGAAAGACCTCACTGAAAAGACTCTTCCAGCTTTCAGCCAGGTAACTTTTCAAGGATTAAATATCCCAGCTGATAATAAAGATATTAATCTGAAGTGCTACCTATGCATTTACCTACATGCCCATAAACTACTTTATTTCATGTTTTATTTAATTCCAAAATAGACTTGCATAACCCTAACTCTCCATCTTGGCCAAAGGAAAACAACATGTGTATGAAACAGGCTGTCCAAGATCCAAAGGCAGCACAGTTTCAGCCTCAGGGTTTGCCACAACTCTTGTGCTTGGGGCTACAATTAAACTTTTCAACTTCAAGAAGAAATATTTTTAAAAACAAGAATAATCTCCCAGACTATTCTGACACTAGCTAGAATGTTTACTTTGCATAAATCAATTGGGAATATTTCTGTGCCGCTGGAAAACCTTAAACAGGATTCAAGGTGCTGGGAGAAATTTAACACCTACAATATTCAGGCCAAGGCAGAGCGGGGAGTGTCCCAGTGACAGGCAGAGGTACAAGATGAATTAGTCAGGGGAAAGATTTATTATGGATTATTATGGATTTCTTAAGATCTTAGAGCTTTTGAAACACAGTTCCTAATACTTCAACAGTCTAGGTCATGCATTATGTACAAGATATTCCCCTGCATGTTTTACAAAGGATTTAAATGAGTCGTAGATATTATAAGAAGTTGCTGACACAAAGGCATCAGTAGGAGCTTGATCCTGCAGATTTCATTGACCACTGGTGTCTACCTTCCCTTATTTTCTACTTTGAGAGCTGGGGAAAGTCTGCAGCCTGATCAGCACTCAGGCCTTGACTAATCCATCATTAAATGAACAAAAGAAGAGCTGTGAGGGCAAGTGGACAGACCTGAGTATTTGAAAGCGGTGTGATGGGAAGAACTGTCCCACTGACGTTTCTGGGATGAGGCAGAGTCCACCTGTACTCTCCACTAGCTCACCTTACCTGCTCACAGGTGTGTAGGGAAGGCATGCATGGAACAGGGTTGGGAATACGTGCTCCTTCCCCAGAAACCATCTCTGCTTCCAGGGATCAGAGACTCTAAGACACACTTTAAATCACAAAGCAAGGGTCTTTCTTTGAAGTTTACTCCACTTGCTTCCCCAATAAATCCTTCCATACGTTTATTCCCGGGATACTTTCCTGATTTTCTCTTGTTGAACTATTTCAGTTCAATCTGAGTTTAGAGCAACAATTTCTCTTTTGCACCCCCCTCCTTGATTCTTGCCCTGCCCCATGATCAGAAGCAAACTGGGATATTGGCTTTTTGGCTGGTTTTTATCTCTTGTTCCCACAAAAATGTGGGAATGACAAACCTGTTCTCTGAGGGGCCTGACCTGCCCTGGGCTGGGTGTTCTCCTTTGCCTCAGCACCAGCAAGGCTCTCTGCACAAACCCGCACGTTCATACACCAAGAAAAGCTGATTGTAAGAACAGTTTGGCCTTTTCAAAGTAATACTTCTTTCTGCTCCTGGCAGGCAGGAGAAGAATTATGTTCCCCTTTATATGACAATCTCAAAAGAAGCTGGTTCAAAGCAAACAGTAAAATGAGCTTGGAGGCCCCCCTGACTCTGTCACAGAATAATGCTGTGTGTAGCTGGCTGAAATATCTGCAATTTATTAGAATCAACAAATTGCCTGAAGAGTCAAACCCTCCACCAGACAAATCATTTCAGGTTGACACGATATTATGTTTTCCTTGGGCTCCCTCTGCCCTTCCCTGGCTTGTCTCATGCTCATCTTGGGAATTCTCTGGAACAAGGAGTATGTTTTTATCCTGTTTGCAGCGTCCTCAGCACAAATAGGTTCCAGCTCTGCCTGGTGGGTGTTGTCATCGTGGAAATAATTGCAAATATCAGATTTACAGCGGGGCCGCCGTCGCTCTTCTTGAGGTTACACAGCAATGTTTTCCTTAGCTCTGCAGCCTGATTTGCAAACCACACTTCATTCTGGGGAGTTTCTGACAGAAACTTGGCCTTTGGCAAGCACTTAAGCCCATGAATTGTTGCTATTACACCGGGTTGAAATGCCTTCTTGCACAGGGGTGGACTGAATTCCACACGTACATGTTTTACTGGAGGTGTTTTTAAAAGCTTACTCCCCTGGAAGATGTGTTGCCTGTCTAACTCCTCTCCAGGCCCTAATTTCGTGTGTTTCTGAGCCAGGTTGTCTCTCTGAGGTGACACAGTTCCTCCCCTGGAGTGTGCAGCGGGCTCCCAGCCACTCCATTAGTGCCCGTGGGGAGGAAG
This sequence comes from Pseudopipra pipra, assembly GCF_036250125.1. Classification (NCBI taxonomy): domain Eukaryota; kingdom Metazoa; phylum Chordata; class Aves; order Passeriformes; family Pipridae; genus Pseudopipra; species Pseudopipra pipra. The sequence continues at coordinate 8,257,314 of NC_087550.1, forward strand.
TGTGACCCCATGCAGAATGAGGCGAGCCTTGAATTACTGGAACTGCAAACAATTTGCATTATTCATGGAAAACAGGCCTTTCCTCAAGATCCTTTCTGCCAGCATCAGTGGCCAAGCTGAAGCATCAACTGCATATGTTACTCTCCTTGCTGGGATTGTTACTAATATGCATCACAATGAGAAAGCTGCTCCCTATTCCTAATGAACAGAGAGGATTTAAACATTTCCCTTCTAGGGAAAACAGGTGATTCATCTCTCTTACTGGGAGGAAAGACTGACATATGTTGAACATATTGTACCCTGGCTTGTGAAGTTATAAAGCTTCCTCTGGAGGCAAGGATCGCTCAGAGGAGCCTTCCTTTGCTCCCCCTTCCCTCCCCTTCCCTCCCCATTTGATCCTTCCCCAGGCTGTAAACAAAGCTGCCTGTGTGCAATTGGGAAGGGCTGCTCCAAGATGGGAGACCTACAACTGGAGTCAACCACAGAGGGAATGGTTTGGCTAAATTTAATTAAAGTCATTCCCTCGCTTGGGCTGGGAATCCAGACAGTCTAAAAATACTTTGGTCCTCTTTTCTGGCTCTGATTTTAGGCCTGTGCTCTATATTTCTTTCTTTCTGGTGACAGAAAATGTTACCGAAGTGCTCATAGGTTTGGTGGGGTTTTTTTAACATGGGGTTTTTACAAATCCTTTTCTGAAAGCTGGGACAAACGTTTGGGGAACAGCACACGTGCTGTGCATGGGTAAGGTATGTTCTAGTCTAGAGCCATTTGTCTGTTAAAAAAAAAATGCAGGTGCCTGGTTTATGGTGGGAGTTTTTTTAGACTGAAGCAAAATTCTTACCCTGCCTTTTGTCCAGCATGTGACACAAAGCCTGGTGCCACCAGCTCAGCTTCTGCAGAATGGCCCCAAAAGTGTTACCACCCCAGTTTTGTCTTCGAGCAGAAGGGCTGGATTAACAAAAAGAGCTCTGCTTTCCACCAGCCTGACATCTGGCTGTGTGCAGCACTGCCACCTCTGAGGGCTGCTCTGGCCTCATCTTCCTTGGCTAATTTTGAATTAAGTTAAGAGGAATTGTCCAGCTTCCTCTAGATGCCTTTGTATTGAGGCCTGGATCCTAAAAGTATGTTGAAACTCGTGGAATCCAAGTTGAATAGTTTTCAGCAAGTGGGTTGGTTGTCATTATTAGAAACAGAAACAGAGATTGATATTTTATAACAGTTTTTAGGTTGCTTGTTGCTCCTTTTGGTTTTATTAACCACTGGCAAGGACAGAAATGGCCTGCCAGTCACACTGAGATGGAAAAGTAAGAAAAAATGGATTTTTTCCCAAACATGCTTCACTACCAGAACCTGGCAAGAGCTCATGGCACTTTCCTCCACCATTTTTTTTTTGGTGTTACTGCTGTGTTGAAATCATGCTGTATAAAAACTATCAAAAGACTTGGAGAAAATGGACAGGGGAAGGAAAACCGGTTGAATTTTAGAAGTATAAATAACTTAAGAAAACAAGTTAGAAGATTCCAATGATAGATGAAACTTGCAGTCAAAAGAACTTTATAACATCGGGATAAATGTTAAATACTTCTCCCTCAAAAGTCAGAACACTTAAAGCAGGTGACTCCTCTTTCCCAAGCAATAAAATCACAGAAAAATGTAGTTCTAGGTTAACCAAAGCTAGTCACAACTTACATTACCTCAGTTGAAAAAAAAATAAAAAGCCTTCAGAGAATTTTAAATGTTTCAGCTTCTATTTTCACACTGGCTTTTTCAGCTTCTCATTCCACAATGACATTTCCATTTCAAATTGACCTTAAAAAAGGTTTTCAAGAAAGGAAGGTGAAACATTTGGATCATCCCCAGGCAGTTCCCTCCTTTGTCCTCAGTTTCTTCACTGCTGAGGATCCAAATCAAATCCTCAAACCAATATTCCTTTAAGCTGCATGATTTTTAAAGGAGGAAGAAATCTCCCCAGAACTGGAAATATTTTGCATACCAACCATCTCAGATTTTTTTCCCTGAGTTACAGAAGTGACCAATATAGTCACAGATCCCTTCAGACTGTGGACAGAACTCATTTACTCCAGAACACTTGCAGCAAATGCCAAGGATGCCCTCATTAATATTCCACAAAGGTTTTAGGATCAACACTAGCATGCATAATAGTGTTTAATGACAGCTGGGCTTATTATCAGAATGGTTTGGCCTCATCTGGCCTCTTTTGGCAAAATAATGTGCATAATAAGGTATGTTAATGCTGGGCTCTTTGGCAGGTCTCAGAAGATGAGACAGTACAGCTGGCAGGACGGAACGGGAGCAGCTGGAAGGGGAAGATTTGGTTTCTCCATATTAAAACGTTTGACATTTGGTATCTGAAGGGAACACTGTTTAGAGCTAATAAATAACTCATCGATGATGACAACCTGTAATAATAGCTTTTATTGTGGTCTAGTTAATCCTCCAATTCAGTTTGGTCCTATTAGACCATCTGCCCTCTATTTATATTTTATTACGATTTTTTGGGCGTCGTTAAGTGTTGTGCACTTGGAAAGTTGTGGCCACACAAATGTGGGGAGCACGTCTGGGAGTCGTGGCTTGCACGGGGAAGGGGAACAAGCATCAAGGCTCAGAGGGAAATATGCAGAAATGAGTGCAGAGAACACTATTTTTCCATGGATCCCCTGGTGTTCCCCCCAAGGTGACAGTGGGTGGGTGCTGGCTTGCATGCCCATCCAGTTCAATGCACCTTTCTTCAAGCATTCCCATTTCTAGGGGTGGGAAAATGCCACTTTTTTTTCCCCTTCTGAATGAATGTGGCCTGTTTCTGGCAGAGAAATTATCGACCTCTCTCTCTCTCTCTCTCCAAGCATCAAACACGTCAGCACCGATGATTCCGTCGAGGCCCGGGGTGACAACCAGGCCAGGTCACACATATTCCTCGTGGACACATCTGGTCATCAGAGATGTGCTGCTCCTGTGCCTCTCACAGCCCTCATGATGTCTGATGTCACTCATTTTTGGCACACTGTCAGACCTAATCACTCTGCCTGAAAAACAATCGTTTGCATGGATAACCCGCCAGGTCTGGGAAATCCAGACCAGGAGTCGGAGTTTCTGTTTGGATGGACTGCACAGTGTCTTGTGTGCATCTTGGAGGTGACAGACTGGCTGAAAACCTGCCCTAGGACTGATTTCCAGGTGCAAAAATGTCGCCAGCCTGGAGTGACTGCAGCTCTCAGAGCAGAACGTGTGCTAAGGGAAAGAAGGATCAATAAGGATATTATAAAAAAAGAGGGAAGTGCTCTGGAAGGGGCAACACCTCCAGCATCTCAGGAGGTGTTTGTCAGCTTGTCATTAGTTAGGAAATAGGCTCCCTTGGCAGTGCAGTGAGTTAGAGGCACTCGTCTCAGAAACTTGACTTGCCAGGTCAATACAGAGGGAAAGCAGTGGAGGGGAGTTTGGAAAGGAAGCCGGTTGTGGACAGGTCTGGAAGTTGCCTGTTTCATAAAGCAGATTCATAGAACAGGTGCAAACACTGCAGGAGCTAAAAAAGGGGAAAAAATGAAGAAAGACTTTAGTTTCCCCTTAAAAACAACAGTTTGCAGAAAAGCTTGTTCATCTTGCTGGGAAGGGCCACACTCTCTGCCCTCTCTGGGTCCACCAGGAAGCTGCTGGAAGGGATGTTGTCCATATCCTCAGGGCTCTGGGCTCTGCTTAAAGGGGGTGGTCTTCTGGGATGTACTATAGAAACAAATGCTTGAGACCAAAACAAGCAGGATTTATAGCACTGTAGCTACTTTAAAAATATTCTTTAGCTTCCCTCAGGGAAGAAATGAAAAACTTCCAAAGGAGCGGTTCAGCCTTCAGCTGTGTGGGTTTCCTTTTGTTGTTTCATGAGTAAGATCCCAAGGAAGAACTGAGTGCCCTTTTCAGAGAGTGTCTCATGTACCAGTGTGTTTTTCCACCTGTTAATTATTTCCATCCCATTACTCACACATCACTACCCGTCACAGCAGCCTTCTCTGAATATTGAATGCAATTCATAAAAACAGCTCTGTCTACTGATCGTGCACTTAATCATAATTAATAATGCTTAAATATAACCAGGGAGAGGGATTAGAATCAGGAGTGAGCATCTTACTGCTGATTTCACAGTGTTTTTTTCTGTAAAGTTTCATTTAAAATACTGAACAAACTGAATGAAGGAGAATGTTTTAACACAGTGCTGCTTTAGGAGTAGCCCAGAACGACCAGCAATTCTAAACCTACTTAGAAACAGGCTCTAATTAGGCCACTTACATTAGTCAGGCAAAATTAATGTTTACATAAGAAAAAAAATCAAACTTAAGTTTAGTTAGTGTTAGGTCAAAGGTTGAACTTGATGATCTAAGAGGTCTCTTCCAACCTCAATGATTCTGTGATTCTGTAAATTCAGTAGAACTTGTAAGGTCCTCAGCCAGCAGAGCTGGAGTTACGAGAAACATCATTAAAAAAGCATCAGCCTGGAGATAAAACATATTTCTGCCTCTTTATAAAGTGCTGATAAATCATGTGACAAAGACAGAGAGAAATTCAGGACACTGAAGGTTTTCTCCCACTATGCATGGCCTGATCATGACAGAAACATATGTAGAAAAGAGCCTCATACCAGATAATCTTGGCTTTTTTTACACTGGATGAGCCACAGATAAGTTATAAAATACATGTAAACATTTGTCACTGTGTGTGGGTTTTTTTTAATGTCTCACTCTTGTCTTTCAGTGAGATTGTGATTGGACTTCTTAGGAAAAGCAATGAAAAACCTTAATTAAAATTTTGCTGCTCCCTGGACATCTGTTCCAGAGTGTTATATAAAATATTACACATGGTTATAAATATACATTCGTATTTTATTTTAAACACATTAGTAATTGGGTTTTATAGGGCCATGGTGATTTATGAGGCACAGGATTGCAGCGCTGGAGGCACGTGTGCACACACTCCTACAGAGACACATATGTGGTCATCTATGGAATTCTGGGGTGTCAGCAAACTTCTGGGAAAGCTGTTTTTTGGCAAGGAAGCAGCTCAACTTCCACACCTGCAGTGGGTGCTTTGCTTCTGATGTTCCTGTCAGACTCCCCATTGCAAAAAGGCCTCAAATGTCATGAAAGTGAAGGGTATTCAGGGACAGTGATAACCCACAGCAGCTTTGGTCATTTCTGGTGCTCTATAAAGGGCTACAAGATATGTTATTCCCTGGAAAGCAGCTCTTAGGAATGTTTGTTACCTCTAGCCAGTCAAAACCTTCCATGGAGAACTTGGCAATCAGTGCTCCACCCCTTAGAAATGATGCAGAGAAGGCTGTGAAGGCTCACCAGGCCTTTATTCACCTGCTATGGATGATCCAACAGATGGAATTATGTCTTTTCCACAGACTTTTGAAAGAACTTGTGGTGAGTTTAAAGAGATCTAATAAAATCTCGCCTGATAATGCGGTTCCCAATACAGCCCTGAACCATTTCTGGAGTAAGTCTCAGCCTTCCTGAAGTTCCTCTATGATCCCTGCACATCATATGACAAGTGCATTGCTAATTAACAGCAACTCATTCTTGGAAACTGCTCCCAGAGGGTTTCATCCCTGTTTAATGATCAGCCAGGAGGTTCAGCAGCAGAGGCCCTGGAGCAGCTGCCTCAGGAATGCTCTGGCTGCACGGATCCTGCTTTGGCAGCAGAGACCACGGGAGGACAGGTTGTCTTTCAACAAGCCTGAGCACTCCAGAGCAAAAGCTGGAGGTGGTGAATAGGCAGAACAGTGCCAGCAGCAAAGAAATCTCCGTGTTTCCTCCAGTGTCACATCAGACTACACGGGACAAGGGGAGAAGTCACCCGCTACCCGGACTCTGTCAGATCAGTGGCTTGTTCCATTTGGGACTTCCCCTGAACTCCCTTCCCTCTTTATTTTCATTCTTTTCCCCTTCTGCACCATCTTCAGAGCTGTCTGTCACACTGGCCTCTCCCAACCTGTGCAGATGCACAGAGCTTTTCCAGCTCAACAGCAGAAGCTCGATGTGGAAACATCCTGACATTGCCGACTCACCGGATCAGGAGCATTTTGTCTGAAACGAGCAGCTTCAGTGAGCTTATTATCCACCCCAGTGCACAGGACACAGGGAAGGACCTGGGTCAGACTCACAGCACATTCCCTGGAGCTGGTGTCCTCGTGGGCTTGCAGCCCAGAGATCTACAACTAACTGGAAAATCCTAACAACTCCAGTACCACCTGGAGCACAGCTGCAGGAATTCCCACCTCAGGGGTCTGGCCTGAAGTAGAGTTTGCTGTGGATGCATCCAAGTCATAACATGTGTTGGCAGGTGATCTGTGGGACACGTTGAACCCTTGCACAAGTGTCTGATGCTGGATTTATCTACAGGAGAATGAAGCCCCACAAAAGGTTTGTTCTTGTTCGGTGGTCAGCAGTGGGAAATCACATGTGGCTGTCGAGTTACTGCCTCTGCACTGGCAGTGCCACCAGAGGCCCTTTATTTAGTGTTATTTGGTATATGTTATTTCACTTTATTTCTTGTCTTCATTTCTCAAATACGTTTGTAAGTCAGAGACTTACTTACTGATTTCCCCACTGCCAGGGACCCTGGGTTTGGAGATGGATGGATGGATGGCCACCCTCTGGGGGCTGATGCCACCAAAACACAGCCAGTGCCCCGTGGGGGTGTAACTTCCCACTCCTTTTCTCCTCCCTCAGCCATCAGGAATTGTCACAGGTGACTGGCTGTGCTCTGGCAGTGGGAGAGGCCATGAGGATCCTTCCCCCGGGGCAGAACATGCCTTGTTTCATGCAGAAGTGGACTTAGCAAGCCTGACCTACATTTTGGATGGCTCTGGTGCAGCAGACTGGAAATCTGGTGGCAGCTCCAGATAAAATGAAAGTGGGGCAGGCTTTTGTTGGATTACGGAAATGATTAGCATGAAACACGAGTCTGTGTCTTACTTAATTGCATTAATTGAATGTTGCCCCACCATGTTTTGTATTCAGCATGCTGCTGGATGTTGGTTGGAAAACAGCCACGCAGAGGGCAGCTGAATGTTTTGCCTGGCAGGGAGAGAAAGGGTGAGATCCTTTTTTTTTTTTTTTGCTGTGGAAGCATAAGAATATGTCTGGAATAAGCCTGTATGTTGGATGTTCCCACTCAAATGAGAAGCAGGTAAACAGTGAAATGTTTGCATTGCCATTGTTGGGTTCCTAAGTGCCACGGACATTGAAACGCCAGATGAAGGCAAATTGCTCCTTCTTTGGACACAGCTAATTCCTGTTCTGTGTCCTCGCCACAGTGCCGGATTCCCAGCCAGAAGGACATTGTCTGGCAGCGCTGGTCTGGTTTGCAACGCCTCGGGCTTTAAATAAAGAGGGAGGGATGGACACAGACATCAAGGAGCATCTTGGAAGGGAAAGAGCAGGAGAGCTTCAAGCGCTGGGCAGCCTGAGGTCTGTGATCTCGAGAGGCACCCGGCTGTTGTTGTCTCTCTTTAAAAGCCGGTGATGTTTTCTGCTTCTTCCTCCCCCCAGTTCTTCCCGGAGAAAAGCCCCCCGGGCAGTGCTGAGTGGAGGTGGAGACCGGGGCGGCCCAACACAAAGGTTTCAAAAGGACGGGATGCCGGCATCCTGGAAGGAAAAACAAAACCCGGGGGACGTTTCCTCCTCATCCGTGAAAAGGTATTTGGGGCTGGGAGAGCCTCTTTTCTCTCCTCTTTGTCTGCGGCTGAAGAGGGGCTGGGGCTCAGTCCTGAGTTCCTTTGCTGGGGAAGGAGCTGGAATTGCTTTTCCAGATGGATTGCCCGGCAGCATCCCCAGGCACCCTGGGAATGAGGAGACTTTATGGAGCCCTTCGTGGCTCTTTTGTTTACGTGCCCTGGGCTCAGAGTCACTCGGAGAAGGGCCAGGACATCGACACAGCCCTGCTGGGTCCCTAACACGGGAAGAATTCCAGGTGCCCTTGCAAAGCCGGTGTCATTCCCATTTTGGCACTTCTTTGGATGGGTAAACACTTGGCTCAGATTTCTCCCACACCAGGTCATGGGTTCTGGGAGAAAGCACAGTGTTTGCTTTGAGGAAGAGCTTTAATGTTCAAATCCATTAGGATATAGAGTGGCAGGAAGGAGAGATGTGGTAGAAGAGAAGGGGAGGAAGGTTTTTACCAGCAGACAGTGGTTTCCTCTGCTGCTGGGCCTGGTGGAGAGGACACACTGAGAGGTTCCCCCAGAAAGCCATAAATGAAGTCCTGCTGTGGGGGCCTGTTGAGGATTTTCTCCAAAGAGAACTGGAATATTTTCCTTCTGGTGAACCACAAGAGAATGTTACTACATCCTGTGCCTTGCATGGCTTAAAAATAGAAGGAGGAAAGGAATGACTGGTTAACTGTTTGACCTCAGTTTGGGGGGGGAAAAGCCTCCCAAGAAACCTCAGGGACTCACCCCATTAAGCATACAGGAAAATGTCACAGATCTGGCACCTTAATTATATGCTAATGACATCCTACCAGGAGGAAAAGCTTCAGATGTCTGCAAGAAAAATACCTGACTGAGAGGGGCTGTGTGTGCTCACAGAGCCCTTTCTGACAACCATTCCCTCTCTCTTTTTGTCTTTTTTTTTTTTTTTTTAGCATTTGAAAAACAAAAGAAAACAAAAAAGCAGGCTGAAGAACTAGGTGAACCTTTGACATTTGTGTTTGATTTTCAGCCCCTGAGCATGAACTGAAAACAAAACAAATCCTGCTGCAGAGAGGTTTGTCAAACGTGCAGACTTTCAATGACCCTTCTGTTCAGAATATTTTTCTGATTCACTTTTAGCTAAAGTTGCAAATGGTCTTTACCCATCACCTTCTGGTGAACTTGTCTGCAAAATACCTGTTATTTTCCTATAAATTTATTTGCTTCACATGGATTAAAAAAAATTGGTTAATATAAACACTTAGTAAATTTAATGGAAGTATACCCAGATATGCAATCCACGTATCTGTTAGGAATTTTTTTTACTTACTTGTTCATTCAAATTATTCTTTTCCAGGGACTTTGCATTACACCTGAATGCTTGGAGAGCCCTCTACCCAGGGCAGGAGCTAATGTGACACCTACGTGGACAGTTTTACTAACTCAGATTTACATTCATTCACATGTGGTACATTTATGGGGACTAAAATTATACAAAAACCAAACAAAACCCAACCAATCAACAACAACAACAACAAAAATCTAAAAAACCCAACAACAACAAAAACAAACCACAAAAACAGCCCAGGAAGGACATTTGAATATTCATGGACAAAACCAAACCAAACCAAACAAAAAAAAACCAAACCAACAAACAAAAACACAAAAAACCCAAAATCTGAAAAACAAAAAAAAAAACCACAAAGAAACCAAACCAAAACAAAATAAAACCAAAACCCAACCAAACCAACAAAACCCAAGCCAAACAAAAGCCAAACAAACGGGGGAAAAAAGAGAGAGGAAGAGGAAAAGCCTCCATTATTGTGAAGGTAATCTCAAAAATAGTGATAGAAAAGTTGCTTTGACAGTAACAAAATTATGGAGGCTGAGAATGTGAGACTGTAAAATGTGACAATCCCTTTAGGTTTTATCTAAGATTTGGGAAACAGCCCTGATACTTGTAGAATAAACAGAGGTTTGTTTTCTCCTGGAGGACATAAATTGGGTTAGCTAGATTTAATTTATTAATTGAATGTAAAAAAAAAATGTTCTGTTTAAATTATACTAAAAATAGCAGCCTTGTGTGTGTCCCTGGGATGAGCAGTCATGGGATACATCAGGATGGTTTTCAGGAGACACAGAAAGGAATCAGCTGAAGTCAACAAGAGTTTTTTTCTTTGCTGCTGAAAGATGTGCTGTTTGCTTTGATATAACCAACCATGGGGGCCAGGCAGAAGAAAAACCCCATCAAAGCTCCAAAGCTTTGCTTTGAGATAAATTTGCCAGATCCTTCTGTCACTGGGGTTCATCTCAGCAGGTTGGTTTGAGGATAAAACAAAAGGACTGGGCTCCTCTTTTTTGATACTTCTCAAGGCTGTTCGTTTTTGTCCGGCAAAAGGTTCTCCTTTTGTACCTTCACATCTTTGAGCAATGAAACCATCCCAGTCTGGGATGAAGATTCCCCTTTTGTACCTTCACATATCTGAGCAGTGAAACCAGCCCAGTCGGGGATGGTTTAGTGATGTGATTTGCTGAACGAAAGGCTCTTGGAGGTGCCATCCTCTGCTCTGCATCACTTCTGGCTGCCCCTGCTCCGTCTCTGTTCCTTGGCTTGGGGGTGGGATGCAAATGCCATTTGCAGTGCTATGCAGAGCCATGTATTTTCACATCTAGAGGTGCATTCCTGTCCCGATTTAGAGCTAAGCAGCTCAAGGACAGGTAAAAGGGATGAAAAGGTGTTTCTGGGGTGAGGACACATGGTGCCAGCAGCCCTGCTGGGTCAGCCAAGCATGCCAGAGGTCAAGCTGGCAATTAGACATTTGCTCTGTGAAGTTCATCATCAGAAATGCACCACTTTCCAAAAGAAACATTTCCATGTGTTACTGACCCCTCACAGACCTCACAGCAAGTTTCTCTGCCTGCTCAAGCATGTGAGGGCAGGTTCTTCCTGCTGCCTCCATCCCAGGTGAGGAGATGGGGCCCTCCCTCCTTGTAGGAATTATCTGATGATCCTTTTAGCAGTTAATGGGGAGGATCTGTACAAACAGAGCCATCCCACCCTCAGCATGGCTGTCTCCAGCTGAGGCTCCTGCTTCCAGAGTGGGCTACAAGCAGCCACGAGCCATTCCTGGGATCCACAGTAATGCTCGGCAGGAGCTTAGATGGGCAAATGGGGTCAGGGAAGTTCTCCCAAAGCCTCTGCTGGACACTTCATCTCCCACAGCAGCACGAAAGGCATGACTCCTCACTCACCTCTGCTCCATGGAGCTGCTAACTCCTTCCAGATGAGTGTTGTTTATTTAGCTTATTGATTAAACCAGTTGCTGCCTCTAACAGGAACCTCACATTTTCCAGAGAGACAGATATGAAACATTAAAACTGGTGATCATTCCCCTCTACCCCCCCTTTCCAGAGAGTATAGCTGCTCCTTGTGATGAGGGGCTGGGCAGCTACAGAACCAGGAGCCTGAGGAAGAAATGAAAGCAAGTTCTCCTTGAGAGAAACTTCTAGAGCTTGGGTGGCTGTTTTGTTTGGTTTTGTTTGGGGTTTTTTTAGCCTAAAAATATTAATTTCCTTCAGTATGAAAACTGAGATGCCATCAGCTTGACTTATAAGAATCTTTAGATTAACTTGCCATGCTGATGCACTGAACAAAGGGCTTTGGGTTTGAATAGAGGAGGATGGAGACTGTGGGCCACAAACCCAAACATAAAGTGTAAAAGCTCCAGGATTTCTTATGGAATGGTGTCTCTGGTCCCCACTCCCTTTGCTGATGCTGCAGCAGCTCCAGCTGCTCCATGTGCCCCATCACACCCACCCCAGAGGAGGTCTGGCACGTGCTGCGGTTCCTCTGGGGCCAGAGCAGATAATAATGTCCTTCTGCCCACTTTTCCCTCGGTAGGACACTGTCTGTCATTTCCTCACCGTGCTGCTGAGCTTCACAAAGCCCTCAGTTACCTCTTCCCCCTCCCTGAAACTTGGCTGAACTGCCCATCAAAAGCTGCTGCAGGGAGAGAGGAACCACCAGGCAGCCAGGCAAGCCCGTCTCCATCAGTAAAAACCAATAAATCACACAGGAGGACGTGGGACACGTTCAAAGACCAGCTTTAGGTGGCTCAAACCCACGTGACAAGGCAGTGCCACCAGCTTTCCTGAGCACTGCTGAGGGGGCTCCTGGGCAGCAACCACCCCTTGGCTGTTAAACTTCCAGAGGGAGGCCCTGGAGCTGCTGCAGACAAAAGCTGGAGCATCCTGGAAGGAAACTGCCTTCTTGTTCCCTCCTGCTAGGGAGTTAACCCCGGGGAGCATCCAGCTGAAAGCTGTACATGTGGAACACGCTCCCTTTCTGCTAAGAAAACATCCAAGGGAGGGCGTTTTTCCTGCAGCTGGGAGAAATTCCAGCAGCCTGCTGGAACCTGATGGCTGTGATACACAGAAGATCCCAGAGGAAGGGATGTGCTGGTGTCCCTGCTGACTGACACGTGGCACTCCACTGCACATTCCCTCGGGCTCCTCTGCGTTTCCTCTCCAAGATTTCTTGCCACAGCAAGTACAGAGACAGCAGGCAATTATTTTGCTGGGAGATGCCAATTTATCTGTAATGCATCTAATTCTCTGATTGTCCTCATTTCTTTTTTCTCCAGGAAGGAAGGAAGGGAGTTACAGCTGTGCTGGAAACCAGAGTGCATGAAGTGATTGAATCAGTGAGCAGTGAAAAGTTCACTTCAGCAAAAGACTCAGGGTTTGATCTTCCTTCCTCTGCCACCACTGGCAATATCCCCACTAATTCCAGTGGAAGCAGGAGCAGAGCTTCAGAGCTGACACCTCAAACAGCACTAAGTTATCAGCCTGAGAAAACAGGAATGAGGCCCAGTGGAAAACCAGACTTACCCGTCCAGGCTTAGGGGAGAAAAACACGTGGCTTAACCTAAGAAAGCAGAGAGAGGTAAAGAAATGCCCTGCACTGCTCATGCTGCTGAAATTAGGGAAGTTCCATTCAAGTTTCACACAGCATATTTGGAAATTTTGGCACTTTTTGTTGATGGTCCTGCAGTTTGCTCAAAACCAGGAGCACAGAGACAGTCACGGCAATAAATATGGAATCATAGAATCCCAGAATGGCCTGGAAGGGGTTGGAAGGGACTTTAAAGCTCATCTCATTCCACCCCTGCCATGGGCAGGGACACCTTCCACTAGCCCAGGTTGCTCCAATCTGGCCTTGGACACTTCCAGGGATCCAGGGCCAGCCACAGCTTCTCTGGGCAATGTGTGCCAGGCTCTCCCCATCCTCCCAGCCAAGAATTCCTTCCCAATATCCCATCTAACCCTGTGCTTTGTCCATGTGAATCCATTCCCCCTTGTCCTGTCCCTCCATCTCTTGTCCCCAGTCCCTCTCCAGCTCTCCTGGAGCCCCTGGAAGGGGCTCTCAGCTCTCCCTGGAGCCTTCTCTTCTCCAGGTGAACCCCCCCAGCTCTCCCAGCCTGGCTCCAGAGCAGAGGGGCTCCAGCCCTGGCAGCATCTCTGGGGCCTCCTCTGGACTCTCTCCAGCAGCTCCATGTCTTTGTGCTGTTGTTCCCCAGGGCTGGAGGCAGCTCTGCAGGAAAACAAACCAAAGCAATCTTCAAGGAGAAGGATGTGATCATCCCTCAGATAATCCTGTCCTATGTCACCAGGGCAGTCAGATAATTCTCTTAAGGGGAAAAGGCAGCAGAGTTCCTATGGCTCCTGCTACAAATATCCTGTAGTCTATTGAGAAACAAAAGATGAAGCAGAAACCAGGAGATCCAGTATCTCCTCCCAGTGTGGTGGCAGCCACTTGCTCAGTTGGATGTTCAAGATGTAAAATCTTCTGGGAAACAGACTGATTTTCCTGGCATTTAAGGTATTTGGGGTTTGTGTTTCCTGTGCTGTCTGGGTTAGATAACAACCCCATCTCAGACTTGTCCTTGCTGCTCTCTGCTGCTCTGCTCTGAGCCCTGGCAGGGGGGTGTGTTTCTGTGTTCCCCGATCGGATTTACAAACACCACGTTGTTTACTAAACTTTTCAAGCGGTCTTTCCTCCTGCCAGCGTGGAAATGGAACTGCCTCACCTGAATGGCAGACCCACAGAGCCTTGAGCTATTTATTTGTGGGCCCGTTCCTTGCTGATTCCAAGGCTTTTCCTCTTGGCTTGGTGGAACCTTCTGTTGTTAGGTGTGTTTTACCCCTGGATTTGACAACAGCAAGTCCCAAGGGGTTTCTTTGGCTTGGGCCAGTAACTCTGCAAAGGCAGAACAGTCTGAAGGATGTCACTGGTGCATGCTGCAAACCTGCAAAGAGTTGGGTCCCCACTGAGAAGCACATCCAGCATCCCAAACAGGGTGTGGACCTTCACCAGGGGCAGAGGCAGCCCCCAGACAGGAGTGGTGCTGGTGACAAGGGCCTGAGGAGGTCACAGCTCTTGGTAGGCAGGATGTCTGTGCTCACCTGGTCCCTGAGGGCCCACAAAACCCCTGGACAGCAGAGCAGGTTGGGTTTTTGAAATTCCCTCAAATGCCAAGGAGTCTTGTTTGGCCAGAAGAGGGACTATGTTTAAAATGTCTCTCAAAGCTCCTGGCTGAGCCACAGGAGCTTCAAAAGGGTGAGTGAGAACTTGCCACCAAGATTCTTTCAGGACTGATAACAAAGACAACCATCAGTTTAAACCTCACTGGCCAGTGCTTTGTCGAGGAGAAGTGCCCTGATGGGAGTCTGGCCCCACCACCTTTGGGTGGTTATTCTGCTGAATAAAGCCTTTGGGACTCACCAACAGTGCAGCCAAAACCCCCTCCAGACCAGAAAAGGGGTTTGCAAGTGGTGTCCCTGAGCCCTGCTCCAGCCCCCCGGGAATGGGTTTGTCCCCAGCAAGGGGCTTGATGACACCCTGGGGGTTAATGAGAGCCCGGGACAGATGGAATAAACAGCCTGGGATTTACCAGCAGCCTGTAAACAAGGACTTTCACAGCTAAGCCCCCCAGCCCCCTATATTGCCTGGGGTTGGGGAGGGGGGAGATGCTTTAAGAAAAGGCTTCTGGCAGCAGCAGCCAGGGAGAGCTTGTGAGTTTGCAAATTGCTTCCAAGCCTTGTTAATCTCTGCTCAAATACGAAGCTTTGTAAGCTTATCCCTCCTTTCTCACCAGCGGCTCTCAGGAAAGCCCCGCCGGCCTGGATAATGCGGAGCTTTACTTAGGCGAGGCTTAAAGGACAGCCAGGGAAACCAGCCCTGAGTGTCAGAGAGCCCTCAGTTTTCAGGAGTTCCCCGTAAATCCAGCGTTCCCCTCGGGATGTTTGATGCTCCCAGCTGGAAAGGAGGATGCTGAAATTGGGGATTTGAAACAGAAATGCAGAAAACAATTGAAATGTGAACAATGCAGAGCCCGCTGTTGCTCATACAGGAATCACTTCGTGAAGTCACTGTGTCCCGGGGTGTTTTTAAATAGATCTTCAGTGGGTAGATGTTTTGGTTCTCTCAGGGGCTGTCTGAGATTCACTAGCAGTGTTAATTAGCTAGTGCTGAACGATGTGCAGTTTGCCAGTCGAAATTTAGGCTGTGGGCTCCTTTTCTGGAGTATCACAAGTGCCACTGAACACTGAATTATGGTCTATTTATACAATCTTTAAATAGGCGAGTTTTCATGTTTTCGACCCCACTCTGCTTTGTAAAGATAAGTTTAATGGGTTTAGTTTCTGACAAATCAGGGAAATTTGCTTCTCAGTCAGGCTCCAATGAGTGGTTGTTATGTTTTATTACTTCTGTAACATCCTATAGACCAGAAACAAAAGACAGATGTGAGTCCCCGTCTACTCTCAAGATCAGAATAATCTGCTTTTTTTAGGATTTGGGATTTTTTTTCATAGAAAGCATCACAGTAATAAGAGCACATCACTCCCCAGGAACCTCAGGCAAGTAACAGATGAGAGTCCTACAAGGTCCTTTGTGGCTCTGCCTTAACAGTTTTGAGAATTTATTCCACAAATCCACCTCCTACTTCCCAGTGGCAAAGCAGAGCAGAGTTTCCAGCCAACCTGCAAATTCATCTTGAGGAGAAAAGAGGGGAAGAAAGGAAGGCAAAACCCCGCAGCACTAAGTGGTGAAAACCCAGAGTCCTGAGTGAGCGGAGTGAGCTGGAAAATCCTTCTCGGCGCTGCTGAGCAGCAGTGACATCCCTGATGGAGATGTGCCCTCTCCTGGCGGCCACGGGAAAGCCTGGAGGGACACCAAAGTGAGGAGGTTTGGGAGCCTGTGCCACTCTGCTGAAATATTAGTGGGATAATAAATGAGAGGCCTGGTTGGGATGGATTGACAGACAACACTCCAACTTCTGCTCCCTGACTAAGCCAAACAGTTGGAATGGTTAAAAATCTTTAAGGAAATAAGGCATATTTTGCTGTCCTTAAGACACTGTCTTGCCCTCTTCAGCATCATCTCCCTCTTCAAACCATGGATGTGAAGGAGCATCATGGTTTTCCAAGAGCAGCTCTCCCTGTTCCCAGCGCTGGAGCATCTCCCAGTCCAAGCCTCTGCTGGATTTAGTATCCACTAATTAATCCTTCCATGTGAAACACCACAAGAAACACACCTGGGCCAGATCCTCTCCTAACAAGACCATCCAGAGGAAAAAAAAACTGCTTGGAAAATTATCCTGAGGTGTTTAAAGTGAAGCAGCTCCACCAACAGAGCAGCTCCATGTGATAGAACACAATGCTCCACAGAGCAGCTCCATTCAGGAACACAATGGCATTTGGACATTTCTGGCAGAGCTAAACAGTAAGTTAGAAAAGCAAAATGCATCTCTGTCTTTTACTTTCTTATCTGAACCTTCTGTTTGCCACACTGAGAGATCTGGGAAGTTTCCTCTCAGTTTATAAAACATTTAGAACAGATCTTCTCTGCCATCCCATGTTAGCAGAAGCCCTCAGGGATTAAGGAAAAAAAATGCAGCTTTCACAGCAGCAGAGAGTGAAAACAAGGGGATCTTTCCTGATTTGTGTCCTGGCAGTAAACACAGAGCCTTGTACTATAGAATTGTACAGGTTTGGTCTCCTGGGTGACTGGGCTGGGCTTGAAGTTCCTGGTGCTTTAAAAGCAAACACGATTGTGTGTTTATTTTCAAACACTCTGCTCCTCCAGCAGTGGGTGATATATTACCCCAAAGATCAGACCATAGATGTTCCTGCATTTTCCAGGCCTGGTAACATTATATTTCTAACTCTGCAGACCAGAAAGATGGCAGTGGGCAGGAGCAGCATCTGGCTGTCCCAAAACCCCCCACTACCACCATCAGCACATCACCTGGGGAAGAACCTGGACATTGAATTACCTGCAACCTGAAGGAAAAAAAAAACAAACCAAAACAAAAAATCCCCTGCAGGCCACAGGCACAGAGGTGAACAATAATAATAATGGGAGAAAGCTGGTGTCATTGAAACTATATCAACAGTAGCTGCTTGATACTATTTTTACTGGAATGCTAAAACAACTCATTATGCTTCCACATCGCAACTCTTGACTCCCTCCAAGAGGAGCCAAGGGTTCATTTCAAGTGTTTCAGTTCTTGTAGATCGTGTGGACATTGAGTAAAAAAATACCTGTTGTTTTCTTCCTGTTATTTTTTTCCACTGAGAATTTTGACTGGTTTTCAGTGATTGTCTCTTTTCAGTTATGGGCTGTGTTTTCTGCAATCCTCTGCTGCCCTGAAGACTTCTGAGAAGGGTTTCCAAGGATCTGCTGCCTTGTTTCTCTGCACTCCAGTGCCTGCACTGGTGTTTCCTCTCATCCCCATACAAACACATTTTGGGAGAATAAACATTTTTGTTTTATTCCAGAAACAATCTGCTGGGCCTTTCCCCTCCAGTAGCTGTATCTGCCAGTTGGAATCAGATGTTCAGATCCCTGGAACTACAGCAGTTCAGGTGCTTCGCTCCCTTTGGAATCACACATCTATTCTCCTCATGCTTCCTCCCACAGTGCTGTGCTTCCTGTCAGGAATTATGTGCCAGTTTTCTCTCCTTCACCTTCTGTTCCTTCTGCTCTGGCACATTTTCTCCAGTTCAGGCTCTTTTTCAGCTTTCCTCGACCCTGTCAGCTGAAGAGGAGAGAGGCCTGGATGGAGGCAGTTTTCCAGCTGGTGGATTCCTAGAGCTCGTGTGGATAAAAACTGCAGGACTCTGAAACCCCAGGGGTTCCTGGCAAAAGGTCCATTCCACTTTCCACATCTCCAAAGGAGAAGGCCACCTTTAGTCATGGAAGAAGCCTCTTTCCTCATCTGTGGAGGACACAGAGATCCCAAGCTCCTGATCTGGAAGCTGCAGTCAGGAGGTTTCTCCTGTCTCTCATGGCACAGCCATAAGAGTGTCTCCACTTTTCTCGCTCCTTTCCTACTAACTTACTGCTTTTATTACCAAACCAAACACTGAACAGCAGCCAGGAGAGATCCAGGGCCTTGGAACATCAAGGATCACCTTAGGGGAGGTGTGAGGGAGAAGGGGGGAAAGAGGGATTGTTTTCCTTGCTTAGATGGATCAGTGCTGATGAAAACATTGGAGAACATGTGGTGCTGAATGGATCTAGGGCAGGAGCACTGCCCTTGGTTTGGTTAATTGTTTTCCTTTGCTCAGAAGCCTTGGCACAATCCTCTCTCCAGAGCAGCAGGAGAAGAGGGAATCTGGTCCCAGTCCAGCGCTGCATCCATGGAAAGAGGGGAACAGCTTAATGACCAGTGCTTGTATTACACATAAAAATCAAACCAAATAAACACTGAAATGGACTTTATTGAGCTGCAGCACAGAAGAGTTCAGGGAGCAGAGGGGGAAGGTCACTGTTACTCAGGCACGAGGGCGTTTTTCAGGAGCGTTTTTATCTCGGGGCTGAGGCTCTTGGGGAAGCAGATGTTGAAGTAGATGAGGAGATCCCCCTTCTGCTGGGGGTCCTGGGGCAGTGGCATTCCCTCCCCGGGAACCACCTTGCAGTACCTGGGGCTGCCAAGCAAAGGAAGGGGCTGAGAGGAGCCCCGGGATGATCCCCAACACCGGGACCCCCAGCCCCACCTGCAGAGCCCCCAGGGCTGTCTTAGGTCAAGTTCAAACGGAGACTTTTCCTCCTCTTTTGGGCTCCACCATCCACCCTCATCTCCCTCTTGGCTCCCATCTACCCAAAAACGGCCCCAGACCAGAAGAGTCACCCCCTGTGGGCATCCTCCTCCTCCTCCAGCCCCAGAACTGCTGGGAAAGGCTTTGGAGGTTCCTCGGAGCGCCCGCTCACCTCCATGCTCACCAGGATCCATGGAAAAGCCCCATTTCCCCACGGCACTTACTCCACAATGTCGTTGATGGGGATGTTGAGCAGCCTCCCATCCAGTGTCCACACATCCAGGGTGCATCCAGTCAGTGCCTATGGGGCACGGAGCAGCACTGGGAGCTGCTCCTGCAGCCCCAGGGGCCAGAGGTGGAGCTCCGTCCCTTCCCTCGGCTCTTTACCTTTCCCAGTGGGATTGAGGCAACATAAATGAGGTTGTTGTCAACTCTTTTAAACCTTGAGTGAAGCTTCTCTTGGACAACAAAGATGATGTCAGCTGGAATGACGTTGGGGCCCTAAAATTGAGGGGAATAAAGAGATCATGGAATCATGGAATCACAGGGTGGGTTGGGAGGGATAATAAAGCTCATCCAATTCCACCTGCCTTCCACAGACCCTCCACACTTTCCACTAGACCAGGTTGCTCCAAGCCCCATCCAACCTCGCTTTGCAAACCTGGAAATGATTTTACACAGGGAAATCTGACACAAATTCCTGATCTTTTGCTGCCACTTTCAGCTGGAGAAGGGAAAGGTATTTTCTTTCTTTAAGGAAAAAAGGAATCTTTTCTCAGATTCCTGCTCAGCCAAGGGAAATCAAACTGGGCTTCCCAAGTGCCAGGCAGGAAACCACCCCTTCCAATTATTGCTTTTTATCTGAGGAAAATCCAGGCAGGAATGGCTCCTCAGAGTGTTTCTGAACACAGGAATGCTGAAATTGCTCCACTGGTTGTGCTGCCAAGGGCCCTCAACAATGGGAAACCAGAACTTCATGTCACGGGAGAACTTCTTTCCGTGGAGGGTGAGGTTGCTTCCAGCCCTAAGAACTCTGGGATCCTGGGATTACCTGGTCTCCTTCCTTCTCAAAGGTGATCCTGGTGCCGCGCTTCCATCCCGGCTGCACGTCGATGGTCAGGATCTTATCCCTGATGGTGCTGGTTTGGCCATCCTCGTTCATCACCTGGGCAGGATACCAAAGAGGGAGGGTCAGGACTGCTCCAATCCCCTGGCACAAGCCAGCAGAGAACAGGGAAAGGATGGACTGTACTTCGTGGTGGGTCCAAATCAGAACTGTGGGATCACTAAGGTTGGAAAAGCCCTCTGAGACCATCGAGTCCAACCATCCCCAGCACTGCCAAGGCCACCACTAACCCCTGTCCCCGAGTGCCACATCCACACATCCTCCGGGAATGGGGACTCCAGCACTGCCCACAGCCCATTCCCATGTCACCCTTTCAGGGAAGGAATTTTCCCCGATATCCAATCTAAACCACCCCTGGCACAACCTGAGGCAGTTTCCTCTTGTCCTAGAGCAGGAGAAACTCAGGGCTGGATCCAGGAGACAAAGGGCACAAAGGGCACAGCACAGCATGAAAATGGAATTGTGGGAGCCCAGAACATGCCGACCTCCTTCTCCATCCACCTCCAAAATCAGCCCTTGCTTCCCACCAGCTCCTGCATCACCCCCCATGCTGAATTCCCTTTGCCAAGCCCGGAGAGGAGGACACTGGTTCAGCTCCTGCTGGGTTTGGTGCCAATCCCTCCCTGCCGCACAGTCCCAAATCCCTCAACATCCCACACGGAGAGAGGGGACAGCCCATCCCAAAATCCAGCTCCACGGCCCTACCCTGCGGGAGATCTTGATCTTCTTGGTGCAGCCATGGAACAGATCCTCGAGGGACACGTAGAGGTCCCGGATGACAGGAGGGTCCTGCCGGAGCGCCCCCCGGCCCCGGGGCCCTCCAAAGGGCAGGAGCACCTCCGAGCCATCCTCGGCAAAGAATTCTGCAGGAGGGAGCACAGGGATGGCCCCTCCCTCGGGTCAGAGCCGAGGGGGGCCTCAGGGGTCTTCACCTCCCTTCTTCTCCCACCCTGAACCACCTGAAGTGGTTTTTTTCCAGGAGTGTTTCCACCTCACTCATGTTTATGGCAGCCTTGTCCCCCTAATCCCTCTTTTTGGTGGGAATCCTCCCAGGAAAGGTCGCAGGAGCAGCTAGGGAGAGCTGACAGCCTGAACATGCACCTCCAGCCCTCTCTCCCACCCACGGCTGGGAGAAGTCAGGATCTAAACTCCAGTTACCAGAGGGATCCCAGAGCAGTTGGGCAGGGAAACATCCCTGGAAAGCTTAAAGCTCCAAGCACGGAATCACAGCAACTATGGATGGAGTCTGAGCCACCCGCCTCAGAATCCCCCATCCTACCTGCAAAGGGGTTGTCCCCACCAAAGAACTCCCTGAAGGTTCTCTCGGGGTTGTTGTGGAACACGTATCCCACACTCCAGGGGTTGTCACTGGCCAGCTCCAGGGGGATGCCACCCTTGAGCCCCTCTTCTCCAAACTTGTCGTAGATGCCTTTCTTCATGGCTTAGGGAACAAGGAGGGGTTGGGAATGGGGGAGAGCCTCAGCCTGAGATCCGGGATTTGCTTGGGTGGAGGTGGCATAAGGGGGTTCCCAGCAATGGGTGGGATGGATGTCGGAGCGTGTGCCAGCTCCCAGCTAGGCTGTGGGTCACACAGCTGGTGGCACCTCCCTGGGGTGCCAGGAACCAGGGATTCACACCCACTTCCAGCCCCTCCTGCCCCTAAAATCCGTGGAAGGGAACCCCCCTCCCCACTTACGGTCGCTGAGCACATCGTAGGCCTCTGCCAGCTGCCGGAACCTCGAGGGCCCCCAGGACTCCTTGCATTTTAGGGGGTGGTACTGCAGGGCCAGCCTCCGATAGCTGCGGATCGTGGGATGGCTTAGGTCGGGAAGGACCTTAAGGATCATCTCATCCCACCCCTGCTGTGGGCAGGGACACCTTCCACTAGCCCAGGTTGCTCCAATCTGGCCTTGGACATTTCCAGGGATCCAGAGGCAGCCACAGCTTCTCTGGGCAACCTGTGCCGGGGTCTCCCCACCCTCCCAGCCAAGAATTCCTTCCCAATATCCCATCTAACCCTGTACTTTGTCTATGTGAATCCATTCCCCCTTGTCCTGTCCCTCCATCCCTTGTCCCAAGTCCCTCTCCAGCTCTCCTGGAGCCCCTTTAGGCCCTGGAAGGGGCTCTCAGCTCTCCCTGGAGCCTTCTCTTCTCCAGGTGAACCCCCCCAGCTCTCCCAGCCTGGCTCCAGAGCAGAGGGGCTCCAGCCCTCAGAGCCCTCTGGACTCTCTGTAGGGGACAGCAGAGACCCCATCCCCACATCCAGCCCTTCCCAGCCCTCTCAGACCGTTCACCCCCGCCCCAGTCCCGCTGTGGGGCACACGGGGAGGCCAAGTGCAGCCACCCACGAGGTCGCCCCCGCTCCCATCGCTCCCCCCCGGGCCCCCAGAACTCCCCCGGTCCCGGGGGTCCCTCACGCCTTCTTGATGTCGTCGGCGGTGGCCCTGCGGTCCAGCTCCAACACGGCGTAGTAGTCCACGCCCATGGCGTCCCGTTGCTATGGCGAACGCGGCACTTCCTGTTCGCGCCGCGCGGGGCATCACGGGAGTTGTAGTTCCCCGTCACTTCCGCACTCTGCTCCCCCATCCCTCCCCTCCTCTCTTTTTTCTTATAAACTTCCCAAATTTCCTTGGGAAATTCCTTTCCCACACCGGTGTTATCAAAGCAGCCGCTTTATTTCACTCCATACTGTGACACAGTCACTTTCAGCACCCCCCTACCCCCCATTTATTTATTTTCCCCCCTACAAACAGCACTTTTTCAGCACTGAAAAAAAAAACAAAACAACTCCATTGCAACACAACATCATCTCTACATTAAAATTTGATCCCAGTTGTGTCGAAGGCAGAAATATGATCAGCCACCAAAACACTCTGTCACCACAAGAGCCTCAAATTGTGCATACACATCCCAGGAAAATCAGCTTGGAAGAGCCATCCTGACACATTTCCTCACTATTTGGTCCCTTCAAACACTTAAAGGTCAGAAAGTTGGTATCTCCTCACTATCCCGTCTCTGCAGCACGTGTAAATCTCCTTCTCCCAAGAAGCCACCTGGGGAAGAGGGGGGAAAAAAAGCAGTTTTTACACAGGAAGTGACACTTCCACATAAAATCCTACTTTTCCCCTCAGGATCTTTCCAGAATCCTTAATCCACACTTTTTATAGAAACACAGCCCTGCCAGAGCCACTCTAACTCCACAGTTCTGCTCCTGCATGACGGAGACGAAGCCAGGGAATACCGCAGAGGATTTGTTTATGCAAAACATTGGGAATATTCAGGAGGAAAATCTAAAGATAAGCTCAAAAAGTCAACTGTGTGAAGGAACTTGCTGAGGGAAAAGGCAGCTTTCCCTCTTCCAGGTTCTCCTCAGGGATACTTCATACTCCTTACCTTGTACACGGGGTCGCAGTCGGCCTCAGTGAGATCCAGGACATAATCCAGGTCTTGCTGGAGGATGAAGCAGGTGCCATCCCCTGGAAGGGAGGGACATCAGCCAATTAGGGAGATGAGCAGTTAATTACAGACAGAAACTCCAGCGGGAAAAGGCTCCGATGGGTGAGATGCACCTTGGAGTCCCCGTTTTGGAGGGACACAAGGCAAAGGGGCAAGAGGACAATTCCCAAAGAGCACAGAGTTCCTTGATTCCACTACAGGATTTCTCCCAAAACAGCACTGGAATTACCTTGGCTGGCAATGAATCCATCTTGGTATGGGAGCAGAGAAAGCACTGGCGCTCCCGACCTGTGGATGACCTGGATTGGAGCGCTGGAAAAAAGAGCAGAAACAAGGGATGAGGATTTCCCAGAGAAGCTGTCGCCGAGAGGTGTCCAAGGCCAGGTGGGACGGGGCTTGGAGCAACCTGGGATAGTGAGAAGTGTCCCTGCCCATGGCAGGGGGGTGGAATGGGATGAGCATTAAGGTCCCTTCCAACCCAAACCATTCCATGATTCTTTTCAGGGAACACCAATAAAACTCCACAGCTCAGTTCCAGTCCTACACTGGAATGAGGATCAGGATCCTACAAAGACTCTCAGGTGAAGGAAAGGAAGGGGCTGTGCTTTTTTTTCTGGCGGGGGTGATATTGATGTTAAGAAGTTTTCTGCTCAACTTATCTACATTTATTGTGTACTTGGATTATATATATATGTATAGATATATAAAATAATACAGATGTTTATATAACATAATATGCACAGTATATTAACATAACTAATAATTATATAACTATAATATTGATTATAAATAATAAACAATAATATAGAATTAACAATAAAAGTAATAAAAAATAATTATAATTATTATATAGTATACAGAATTATTCTATATAAAGAAAATATAGAATATATATAGAATATAAATTAATATTATGTATATACTATCTATTATGTATATAATATACACAATATATATTATATCACTATAATTATTTATAATATAGTTATATTATTAATATGTTATATATAATTATATTATTTTAATGAATAATCACACAGATATTAAAAAAGCAATAATCTGCAAAGTAAGGCTATGCCAAGAGGACCCTTTGTCACGGCTCAAGATGGAAAAGCTTTTTGGAAACTAAGGAATCTGCCTGGAACCTGTAGTCTTTTAGGAGGCACCTTCCAGAGAACATCCCATTGGATCACCCACCTGAGCAGCAGGAACCTCTCCAGTGCTTCCCAAGAGAAAGAACTGGCTGCCAGAGGCTCTGGAGCTTCTGGTGCCACGGGACGCACCCCTTGGAAGTGGCACTGCCTGCCAGCCCCCTCCATCCAGCTCTTTTCCCACCAAACCCTGGTTGTTTAAAGCCTTGCAGCCCCAGGCACTCACTCACTTTGTGTTCCTCACATCCAGCTGGTAGATGTTCCCATCCTGAGTCCCTGCCAGGATATAGGTGCTCGAGAGGAACGTGCAGCAGTTGAAGGCGTCAGATCCCACAAAGAGGAACACCTGGAAATTCAGGAACGAACCGAGTGTGAACCTCAGTGGAAAATGGAGCTGGGATAACACTGACCATTTTACCTGTCTAGGTTTATCCAGGCTCAATTCCTCATCCCAATGCTCTGGCAATCCCAGATCCTTACCGGCTGCCTGCTCTGCAGTCCCACTCCCTGAAGCTTCTTGTCCTCCCGGGCCAGCAGCAGGATTTTCCCTTCTGTCCCAATCTCACGCTCACCTGGCAAAAGGACAACAGGTCATTCCAGCAACAGATCCTGATGGGATCAAATCCTGAGAGTTTGGATCACTGCCACTGAACTTGGGGCAACATTCCCCCAGATCCCAAGACACCAGGAAGGCCGGTAATTGAGCAGAGCTCAGTTTAATCCTCCTAACTACTCGATAAGGCTCAATTGCTGCCCAGGACTGGAGTGCTCTGCTCCCTTCCCAAGGGATTCCTGGTGACAAACCTCAGCAGTTTGGGACAGGGAAGTGAAGGGGAATTTTCAGAGGAAGAGCCTTACTGGGAGGATTTTCGGGTGCGCCCAGATTCAGGGAGTCGTCAGCAGTGCCTACGGCGATGCCGTTCACGGGGGAGCCACAGTCGGCAATGACACCCAGACAGGCGGATTTCCCGCAGTCCCAGAGCCGGGCAGTGCCATCCCTGGAGCAGGACAGGACATTCCTGCCTCGATCCACAATGGCAGTGTCCAAAATCCCTGCATGGAAGCAAAGGCCGTGTTCAGACACACACAAAAAGCACCTCGTTTCCCAAGCCGAACCCAACGCCCCAAGCCACTGTTCCCAGTGACACCAGTCACACACAGGCAAGTTGTGCCTCTAGGAAAAGGTGCCTGTGGAAGGAAGCAGCTCCCAGAAAACCTTACAGCGTGGGAGCCACCACTTGGCACAAAGGGAAGACATTATCCATCAAATGATCAGCAACACGTCACTTCAGACTGAGCTGACACTGCACAAAATTAATTTGGGCAGAAAACAGCCTGGCCTGGCACTCTTAAATGTTCCCAAGTTCATCCCTGGATAATCCCCAAAGCAGCATCCCTGTTATCCAGCTACAGCAACACCCAAAGAGCAGCTTGTGCAGGTGCTAAGATCCCCTAACTACTTTATTTTACTGTGGGCTGTCAAATCTGGATGTGAAAAATGACACAGTGGTTTTTTAGTAGGGAACAGTCAGATGGTCAGGAGATTTAATTTGACACTTTCCTTACAGAAAGAGTCATTAAACTTGACAAGGATAAGCCAAGCAGAGTGACTGCAGCAGCTTGGGCTGGAGGTATAGGCAGGGAATAAAGTCACCCTGAGAGCCACGACCAAGGCACTGTCCCAACACTGCCACGGTTTGGGTACAGGACACCTGTGCCAAAGCCTTTTGAATCCACACAAAGAGATTATGGAATTGGAAGGGACCTCAAAAACATTGTAGTTCCAATCACCAAATTGCATTAGGACGATGCCAGGTTCAGTGTAAGATGGGTTTTTGAGTTAATCAAGTTTAGGGGTTTATTAATCTCTCAGTCAAGCCCGGCACCTTGTGAGACAGAAAACCAGAGCCTGCCCAGAGCAGTTGGTTGCTCAGGGAACAGATAATTTTGGGCAGTGTTTTGGGCATCTGATGCCACATCCACACCTCACTTGGACTTGCTCAGGATAACCCAAGTGCTCCAGTTGCCATCCCTTGGGAAGGAACCACCTGCCACAAGCAGACCGTGGCCACTGTGCTCTGGGCCAGGTGTAAACAGGAGCAGAACAGGTGCCTGCCTAAGCACTGGGCCTAAACCCTCCCAGTGGAGGATCCTGGAAACCAAATCTTCTTTCCAGAGATTACTTGACTATCCTCCCAGCTGCTCTTGTCCTGCTTTACTCCCTTTAACCAGCACAGGGAGCTGCAAGTCCATAATAATAAACTGCTGTATGGGTTTCTGGGCAAGGAAAAAACCAAACAAAAAACAAAAGGAAGAGGCCCTGGCGCTACTGAAGGTGAGCAGGATAACCTGAGAGCAAGCAGAAGGCATTTCCAGAGCAGGCAGCAAAGCTCCTGGAAGCAGGATGGAGCTCTGGAGAGCTGAGACTACCCTGGAGGAGCAGAATCCCTGTGCCTCCACCTCTGGAGTAACAGTCTGCTGTATTGCACTCTCCTTCTTTTTAAATGAATTAAGAAAAAACAGGTTGGAGAGAGAAACAAGTTTCTTCTACTACAAAGAACTCCCAACCTTTTTATTCAAGTTCTGGGAGATTAAAAAAGGTACTGGTGACTGAACATCAGCCCTGGGGTGCAAGGCAAGTTCACACTCGGGAGATGAAGCATTTTAAAGGCTCTGTACCTCCTTTGTGACCTTTAAATGTCACTACACAGCTGGCATCCTCTGCTGACCAGATCTTTAGCTGGGCATCCATTCCCCCACTCAGCACCACGAGGCCAGATGGGAAAAACCTGCAACAATTCACATCATACACATGGCCTTCCAATAGTCTCTGGAAAAACAAAGAACTGTGTGCTAGTTCCATTGTCATCACCTTCATGCCAAGCAATCTTGGAGCTGTGACACTGGAAAACTTGGAATTCCCACATGGGCAAGAGGATTAAGCTCAAATCCTTGGGGTTTGTGTTGCTGGAATGGGCTTGTCTGAATTTGAGGTGAAGAGGTGACACTTTGGGCTTCCCTCTACCACTTGAGCAGCTAATTATGTAGCAAAGGACACTAAACTTGCTTCTAATTACAGGTTAAATGTCTTTATCCTCTGCCAAACAAGGAGCTGAAGGTCAAGCTCCACAAGAAGCACCTTCACTGAGCAGACTGATAAGACAGGATGTGGTTAATCCAGCACAGAAACATTTTTTAAAAAAATTCTTTTTTAATGTCTTCTTTTACAATTTCTTTAATAATCTATAATCTTCTTTAATAATTTCTTTTTTAATAATCTTCTCTACTGCAGAACAAATTCAGTGCTTGTACCACAGCTGCTGCACCCTCCCTGTTATTCCTAAGCCATTCCATTTTCGCCCTGGGACTCTGCATTGCTGAGCAACATTTCCCCTTGGGAGAAGACACCCTTCCCAACAGATTTGACTTAAAGCCTCCAAGATGGGAAATCTCAATCAGCTTTTCATTCAAAAGCCAGATTTTTCCCAGGGTGTGAACAGCCTGACCAAAGTCAGGGCCAAAGGACCTCAGCAATGTCCCACCCAACACGAAACATCAAATTCAGATGCTCTTACTCTTATTTCTCCGTTGGCAGCCTGCCAGATTTTCATGGTCCCATCTGTGCTGGTGGATACACCAAGTCCTCCACCACTGGAAATGTCAAGACAGGTGATCTGCAGGAGGGGAAAAGCACCAAAAATTAGCTTTATAGAGCTATTTCTGCTCAGGAGACTAATTCTGTACTGGGGGAGACGTGCTAAGTACATTACTGTACAGTTCTAGGTGATAACACCTGAATATTGAAACAAGGACCTCATAGGCTTGGACACTGAGGGGCTGGAGTGTGTCCAGGGAAGGGAATGGAGCTGGGAAGGGGCTGGAGCACCAGGAGCAGCTGAGGGAGCTGGGGGGGCTCAGCCTGGAGAAAAGGAGGCTCGAGGGGACCTTCTGGCTCTGCAACTCCCTGACAGAAGGGGGGAGCGGGAGGGGGGGGGTCGAGCGCTGCTCCCAGGGAACAAGGGACAGGAGGAGAGGGAACAGCCTCCAGCTGTGCCAGGGGTCAGGTTGGACATCAGGAGGAATTTCTTGCTGGAAAGGGTGGTCAGGCCTTGGCAGGGGCTGCCCAGGGAGGTTTGGAGTCCCCATCCCTGGAGGTGTCCAAGGAAGGACTGGACGTGGCACTCAGTGCTCTGGGCTGGGGGACAAGGTGAGCATCCAGCACAGGGTGGACTCGATGATCTCGGAAGTCTTTTCCAGTCTTAAGGATTCTGTGATTCCGGTAATTGCATTTGTACTGCAGTTTTTTAATTGTGTTCGCAGTCCGTGCATTGGGAGAAAACGCTGCAGCGGTGAAATCCCAGGCAGGAACAAGAAATGCGGATGACCATTGGAAGGGAAGGTTCCAGTCGTGACAGGGTTAACTTTTCCGGCGGTAGGAGGGGCAAGGCAAGGATGGAATGCGATCCCGCCCCTCCATGCGCGGGCGGGACAAACAGGAAACGCGGGAAAACGCGTTTCCTCCTTCCCGGCCGCATCCCGCGTGTTCGCTCCTTGTTCCATCCATTGCTGTTCCCAGTGAGTTGTTCTTATCTCAACCCCCGTCCTTTGCCTTTTGGGCCTCCAATTCCCCTCTCCAGCCACCGGCTGGGATTCGGGAATTCCATTCTTAAACCACCCCAGCCTAATTCGGGGGCAGGAAGGGTTGGGATAGAACAGATCTGCCCGCAGCGGGTCGGGGACGATTCGGATCCCAGCATTGGCCGTATTAGGAACTGGCAATGGATACAGGGTGGCTGCACCTGTACCTGTGCGTTATGCTCTTTAGCCCTTATTATAAACACCCGCTCGAGCCCATCCTGAAGTACTATCCCAGGGCAAAGAAAGTTCTCATGGCTGTTTTGGTGCTGTTCGTTGCGATAGTAATTTGTGACGTGACGCTCTGCGTCCACCAGTCCATTAATAAACCTGCCCAGTCCGCGGGGAGAACAGGGAAGGGCTATTTTCCCCAGTTTTTCCACCGCTATTACTCCTTCAGGACGTACACAAGAGCTTTTGAATTGCCTTTCAGTGTTATGCAAAGCATCCTCGTTTTGCTGTGTCTGCCGAGTTTCCTCGGCACGGTCTACTACATGCTCAGAGGCTTGGTCCGCACCGTGTTTAGAGAGATAAGAGGATTTTTTAGCAGGGCCTTCCCGGCACTTGTCCCCACGGTGTGTAATCAGGAGTGGCAGGGAAGGTGGGAGAAAATCGGCCAGCTTTTGGAGGACTATTTTCCTTCGATGCTTTGGAGGTTCACCCCTGAAGAACTACAGGACCCTGATAAAATGGCAGAATACTTGAAAGAAAAATGCCGTGACAATTGCAGAGAGGAGCGACTTATTGTCCTGTGCTGGGCCATGGCCAGTGCTTACCGGGCACTGCTGGATGCCAGGCAGCTCCCCTGGGGGCAAGAGAGAACAACTCTCAGTGTGGCCACTCAAACTCCAGCTCTGCGGAAGAAATCCAAGAGCAAATCAGTGGCCACTCAAACTGCAGCTGAACCCCTGCCAGAAGCAGTTGCCCCTGCCCTGAAGAAATCCAAGAGCAAATCAGTTCCCCCAGTGAGGGATGAAGAGGAAACGGGGTCCTCAGAAGAAGAGGAGGCAGGGGCAGCGCTGAGCCTGCAATGCCCATGCCTGGATAGGCTGCGCCATATCCGGAAGTATTTCTGGCGCCAGCTGAACGAGTCGGTGCTGGCCTGGCTGGCGCGGTGCTGGGCCTTCGGGGCACAGGATATAATACTGGATGGCAGAGAAGCCAGGCAGCTGGGATGCCTGGCCTGGAAAGTGCACATTGACAAGGGGATCGGGAAGACGGCAGAACCCCTCAGCCTCTGGAAGAGGCTCCTGTCCAGTGTGAAGGAATGGTGTCCTGCCAAGAATGATCTGTTTGTGCCCAGGAACACGTGGAGGTACCTGAGGGAAGGTGTCCAGTACCTGAGGGAATTGGCTGTGCTGCAGGTGCTCTACGAGGGGACTGTGAGGGAGGAGTTCCCCCTGGATCCGGGGAGAGCCTTCTGTACGTTCTACACGTGGCACAGGCTCCGAGAAAGCGCTTCATGGCCTTACTCCAAGGCATTCCCAACCATCGGATGGAGCGCGCGGCTCACGGTGAACAGACTGGCCGCCCGTCTCTGCCAGTACGATGAAGAGCTCTCTCGCCTCGCAGGGGTTAAGTTCTCTCCTTGGTTCAAGGACCGTGATTATTATCCCTGCAGAGTATGCTATGAGATGCTAGGCAAAGACAGGTGTGAACTGGAATGTGGGCATGAATTCCACAGGGAATGCATCAGAATGGCGGTCTCGCAGCATTGCGGCATCTGCCCCATCTGCCGCAGCCCTGCTATCCTTGCTGAAGACATCCCTGAGCTTCCTGGATGGAACAGCTCCAGCAAATTCAAAGTCGGATTTTTCATTACAGGAGAGCTTTAGAAGAGCTCCCGAAGAAAAGCGTTGGAAGAGAGCGAGGTCTCAAAGAATGGACTGGTTTGGTTTCGTAAGGCTCAGCAATCCAGTGAAAAAAATGGGAATGAGACCCATGTTTGTTTGTAGATGTAGCTGGGAGGGGTAGGATCTGGGCACGATGCAGATGGGTTACAATAAGGGGTGGGAATGTCCTGGTTTTGCCTAGGACAGGGTTCAATTTTACAGGGATCCCAGGGATATTCAGGTGGCACACTGTGAGCGTTCCCATGTGGATTGTTCCCTGGCCTGTACACTGTTAATTGGTATTTTTGTTTCTGTTTGTTTCCTTATTCCACTGCTGTTCCCAGT
Source organism: Pseudopipra pipra (assembly GCF_036250125.1). Classification (NCBI taxonomy): domain Eukaryota; kingdom Metazoa; phylum Chordata; class Aves; order Passeriformes; family Pipridae; genus Pseudopipra; species Pseudopipra pipra. Next base: position 8,288,667 of record NC_087550.1, read on the forward strand.
AAATTGTTCATCGTTCTTATCTAAATCCCTGATCTTTTGTGCCTCCAATTCCCCTCTCCATCCATTGGGAACACTACATTGGGGAATACCCTTCCTAAACCACAACAAGATCACAGTTCCATGTCCATTCCAACCCCACACACACCAATCCATGCTCCAGTCCCCCCCCAGCACAAGGACACCATGGTCAGGGATGTGTTGTGAAGAGTTCCCAGTCACCCCCAGGGATTCCCCTCCCACCTCACAGGATACTCACACTTTTCTGATGAATCCTAGAAAAAGTTGTGTACGGGGCCAGGAACTTTGTGGACACATTTTCATGAGGACAAGAAATGAGGATGCTTTTCTAAGGAAGGGAAGAGAGGGGGAAAAAAAGGAATTAGAGGTGCTGTTGATCCTGCTGAGGAAGAGCTGTGACCTGGAGCCAGATGGGGGATCCCAGAGCCTGGAAACCCATGGAAAGGTCAGTGCTGGGCTGGTCTCCCAAGGATGCAGGTGGGAAGGGACACAGAGCCCCATCCCTGTGGGATGTCCTGGAGCAGCCCCAGGGCTGTGCCCAGAGGGAGGTTAGGATGGCTGGACAGGACCCTGCAGGGTGGCAGCTTTGGGCTGTCAGTGTGTCCCCTCTTCGTGTCACCCCCCCACACGCAGCCCTGGCACCTTGGTGACTTCCTGAACCAGGAATCCCTCGGAGGCCGCGATGTCTGGGATGCCCTCGGAACTGAGCCCGCGGCGGGTGACGCTGCCGTACAGGGTGGGCTTCCCTGGGGGAAAAGGGGCAGCCCTGAGACCCCACAGCACAGAGACCCCCCAAGGCACAGAGACCCTCAGCCCACCCTCCCTGACCCACAGGGACCCCAAACACCCCCAACCGTTCCTAAGCCACAGGGACCCCAAACAACTCCAATCTCTCCTACCCCACACAGACCCTAAACACCACCAAACCTTCCTAATTCAGAGGGATCCCCCCATAGTCCCCTTCCCCTCCTAACCCACAGGGACCCCAAAACGACCCCATTAATGACAGGACCCCACCTCCTCTTAAACCACAGAGACCCCCTCAACCACCTGCATCCACTCCTCACCCGGAGGGTCCCCAAGTGCTCCCACCTCCCCCAACCCACAGGGACCCAAAATTCCCCCAGCCCCTCCTAACTCCCAGGGATCCCAATAATCTTCACCCCCTCTTAAAACCACAGCGACCCCCCCAACTGCCCCCACCCCTTTCTGCACCACAGGGCTCCCCAATCCCCCCGTCACCCCCAGGGCCCCCCTGACCCCCGGGGGACCCCCCGGCCACTCACCGGGGCAGCGGCAGCTCAGCCAGGCCTCGCCCTCGTCCCTGCTGCGGAGAGAAGGAGCGGCCGTGAGCAGACAGGGATAGACAGGGAAGAGGGGCAGGAACAGGGACAGGGACCAGGGAACAAGAACAGGGACCAGGGATAAGGACAGGGGCCGGAACTAGGGCCGCGACCAGGGACAGGAGCCGGGACCAGTGACCAGGACTGGGGCAGGGAACAGGGACAGGGAACGGGAACAGGGATCGGGGAAGGGAACGGGGAGAGGGAATAGGAACAGGGACCGGCGCAGGGGCAAGGAACAGAGACAGGAGCCGGGACAAGGGCAGGGAACAGGGAGAGGAGCCGGGACAGGGAACAGGGGCAGGGACCAGGGGCCGCGAACAGGGAGTGGGACAGAGGCAGGGACAGGAGCCGGGGCAGGGACAAGGCCAGGGACAGGGCCAGGCCCCGCTGGCACCTGAGCGCGCGGCTCCAGTCGCTCTGGATCCGGAGGGCCGCCATCGCCGCGGGGACACCGCCCCGTCCGCGGGGACACCTCCCCTTCCTCGGGGACACCGGCAGCACCCCGTCCGTGGGGACACCTCCCCTTCCTCGGGGACACCGGCAGCACCCCGTCCGTGGGGACACCTCCCCTGCCGCGGGGACACCGGCAGCACCCCGTCCGTGGGGACACCTCCCCTTCCTCGGGGACACCGGCAGCACCCCGTCCGTGGGACACCTTCCCCGCCGCGGGGACACCGCCCCTTCCGCCTCCGGCCGCGCGGGCCGGGCTGAGGCGGCACCGGCGGCTCGGGGGGAGCGGCAGCTCCGCGGGTGCGGGTACGGTGCGAGGGAGGAGGTGCCGGGCACCTTTGGGGGGTACGCACCTATGGGGGGTGGGCACCTGTGGGGGAGTGAGGGGTCGGAGGAGGTGCCGGGCACCCGCGGGTGGGGGTGAGGTGAGTGGAGGAGGTGCCGAGCACCCATTTTGGGGGTGCTGAGCAGCCACGGGTGGGGGTACACACGTATGGGGGGTGCTGGGCACTCATGGCGGGGTGGGCACCCCTGGGGGTGTAAGGCATGGGTGGGTAGGCGGGGGTCAGGGAGGATGCTGAGGACCCACGGGTGGGGGTGAGGTGCGATAGGGAGAGCACTGAGCGCCCATTTTGGGGGGTCCTGGGTGTCCATAGGGTTGCTGAGCCCCTCCTGGGGGGTTCACAGAGTACAGGATGCCCCCCCAGATAACACCCCCTACCCCCTCCCTCCTTCCCAGTTCTCCCATGGCCAAGCCGGGACACTCCTGGAGCCGTGCGCCAGCGGGGAAGGAGGAGGAGGATGAGGAGGGTGAGGACCCCCTGGATGCCAGGATCGCCCGGACGGGCTGCCTGGAGCAGCACCGGGAGCTGCAGGAGTGCATGGAACAGCACCGGGATTGGCGGCACTGCCAGACACAGCTCCGGGCATTCGGAGCCTGCATGGCCCGGCGGGAACAGCGGGAACAGGGACAGAGCCGGGCACACCCTGCACAGTGACACCACCCGGGACCCCCAGGAATGGGGGAGCTGTGCCTTTCACCCCCCTTTTTTTGCGTGATTTTTTTTTTTTTTTTACCCAAGTGCCGGGAAATCCACGTGGGAAATTAAATCTGGGAATTTAATCCTCTTCATCAGTGCCCGCAGCAAAGTGGGAAGGTCAGAGGGGTTTGGAGGATGTGGCCTCAATCTGCACCAGGCTGGACATCAGGAGGAATTTTTTCATGGAAAGGGTGATCAGGCATTGGAAGGGGCTGCCCAGGGAGGTGGTGGAGTCCCCATCCCTGAAAGTTTTTAAGGAAAGACTGGACATGGCACTCAGTGCTTTGGGCTGGGGACAAGGTGGGGACTGGCCACAGGGTGGACTCAGTGATCCCAGAGGGCTTTTCCAACCTTAATGATTCCATGGTTGTGGATTTCCAGCCCAAAATGTCCCTGGCTCCACAACAGCCCTGCCATGGATTTCCACTCCACGTCCTTCCCAAGGCTTTTCCCAGCACCAATAACCTCCTGTCCCACCAAATGGGATTTTGGGGATGGGATTTATCTCCAGGGAAGCCCCAGGATAATTAGGAGTGGGGGAAAAAAGGATCCTCCTCTGTCTACCACTTCCTGGCAAATAAGGCAAGAGAAACAAAGCAAAATTGCCTTTTGGAGGCTGGAAAGGGAAGGACATCCCTGGCTTTTGCCAGAAGGAACTTCCCAGGCTGTTTCCCAGAAAGGTGGGTGCTGGGTTCCCCAAAATTACAGCATGATCAGGAGCACAAGCAACACCTGGACAGCCCCAGTTTGGGGGAGAGTGTTAATGAGTTACTTTCCCTGTGTTTAGTGGAAGGTCCTTAAAAAGTGGGGAAAAAAACTTCCAAACAAACCAGTTTGGAATAGTTTTCTCTTGGAATCCACCAAATCTGCTTAGAACAGAATTCCTGGGATTGTTGCAGCACAGCATTATTCACCTGCAGGGATTTCTGCAGAAATTCCCACCTGTCAAAAGCAGGACAGGAATAAAAGAATAAGGAAGAACTGAAGGAATGTAAAGCCACATTCCATAGTGTGGAATTCCATTGCTCCCAGTACAAACCAGTCAGGTATAAACACATTATTCATCTTTATTGAGACAACCAACAGTGGGAATTCCTTCCAATTCACCGAGTTCTCAGCACAGTGCTCGTGGAATCCCCCTCTGGAGGCTGGAGCAGCCCCTGGATGGAGCAGTTTTTCCTCACTCAGCCTAACTGTGCCAGCAGCTCTTCCAGCTCTGGCCGAGCCTTCAATCTGCTCTTGAAGTCGGCTTCTGTGTGCTGTGGAGGGAGGGAAAACCATCCAAGGAAATCAGGATTAACAGGAAAAACTAAAGGCTGAAATGCCCTGGGAGTGGGAAGTCACTCAGTGCTGGAAAACTGTTGGGCTTCTCACAAAACCCAAGTTTAACCCCCCACTCCAGAGCAAATTCCATCAAAACAGGGCACAGCATTTGGGTTTCCTATCTCAGCTTTGCTCCCAACTGCTCCATGAAGCTCCTGGGGATTCCAGGACAAGTGGTGGAGCAATGCTGGAGTGAAACATGCCCTTTGGACTCACGGGGAATGTGTGGCAGCAAAGGAAAGGAACCTGCAACCTGCCGTCTCCTGTGGATCTGTGGGACTGGCTGGGAAGTGGCACCAATTAGAGGAGGCTAAATGGGGAAGGAAGCGCTCCTCAGGAATTGGAAGCAGTGGGTTTTCATGGAGAAGGGAGGGCCTGGCTTTGGGAGATCCTGGATACCCTAAGCCCAGAGCAGGAGCAGCCTCAGGGCCAGGTCTGGATCCTCAAAGGAAATTCCTGACATGGATCATCTCTGCTTCCTGAAAGGAAGGACACTGGGAAATACGAACATACCTGTTTGATGAGGAGATGGACCCCCTCGGGCTGGTTACTCTGGATAACCTCCAGGAGTATTGGAGCAAATGTGGAACTCAAACCACTGATCTGAGGGAAGGAATGACACAGCTCCAGGACAACCATCCCAGGACAGTTTGGGTTGGAAGGGACATTAAACATCATCCCATTCCACCCCCTGCCACGGGCAGGGACACCTTCCACTAGGCCCAGGTTGCTCCAACCTGGCCTTGGACACTTCCAGGGATCCAGGGGCAGCCACAGCTTCTCTGGGAAAACCATTCCAGGGCCTCACCCCCTTCACAGGGAAGAATTTCTTCCCAATATCCCATCTAACCCTGTGCTTTATCCACATGAATCCATTCCCCTTTGTCCTGTCCCTCCATCCCTTGTCCCCAGTCCCTCTCCAGCTCTCCTGGAGCCCCTTTAGGCCCTGGAAGGGGCTCTGGGGTCTTTTGAAGCTGTTCCTAACAGTATTTTTAAATTTCATGGAGTTTTTCCAATCATCCATCCTTAAACATGGCTTTTCTACCTCTTGTATGGAGCATTCTGCAGAAAATAGGTAATAAATGTGGTGCCTGAAATTACATAAAGCCAGGAAACCTCTTCCTGCTTCCACTTTGGGGGGAACTTTCAGTAAGAGATCAAATTAAGGCTTTATGCCCAAATTACACCTTTCAGCTCCAACTGTGGAGGGGTTTGGAGAGCCTGTGCTGCAGGAGAACCACAGGAATATCAGGAAACAGCAGTTCTTACCTGGACAACTCTCTGGTGGGTGGTAAGGATTGCATCCAGCTGCATCTTGGATCCTTTCTCTTCCAGGAACAGCACCTCGTTGGTTTTGGTGGGCATGGCATAGCTGGGGGAGCCAGAGGGCAGAGCTTAGGAGAGGCAGGACATTCCCTGTCCTAAGGACATTCCCAGTGCTCTACAGGGACGGATCAACCATCCAAGGAGATGAACTTTCCATGAGGAATTAATTCTGCAAACAGTGTGTCCTGCAAAGGAAGCACTGGCAGAGGCCAGGGTTTTATGGGAGGGGGATGAAGGAGAAGCTTGGAGCACCTGCTGCCAGGAAAAACCTGGACTGGCTCCAAACACCAGCCTGAGACATTTTACATTCTTTGTAGTTGAAGGAAAGCAACTTATTTTGTCATCAGGGACAGAGCTAAATACTGCTGCTGCAAAGCACCACTCCAAAGACATTGTTCTCCCCCTCAAATTTAACAGGAATATGACTGGGCAGTGGAGCAGACCCTGCTCCCAGCAGGATTCCAGAGACCTCAGCATCCCTATCCCCATTTCCACAGCACCAATTACATCCTTCTGCCCACCTTTTCCACTAAAATTTTCACTCCAAGGTCAAATCCTTCCTTTCTGGACACACTGAACCAGGTCCAACCTCAGAGGGCGGAACTGAAAATCCACGTTTTGGAGAATCCACCACTGTTTTCATTCCCTCATGGCAACTCAGGGCTTCTCCCAGTGCCTGCAGCTCCTTGGAAGCACTTCAGCACTGAGGTGCTTCCTCGCATCCCTCAGGCATTAAATCCCAAGCTGCTGTTGGAATAATCCTGTTTGGGATCTGGTGTTTACCTAAAGCATCCTCTGCTCCCAAAGTGAAGCAGCAGGAAGCTCATCCAGCACCTCAAGGGCTTTCCCAAGTTCATTCCAGTTTGGATAACCAACATCACTCACTGCACAGAGCCTGGATCAAACACCAGGAAGGAAAACCAGCAGGAAACGTCAGCAATACTTAAGCCAGATTTAAAGCCTTAAACAATACCATTAAACCCAGAGGCTTAAAGCCCTTCTTTCCTCAAAGGAATGAGATGTAGCCAGGTATTTTTTCCTTGCTGGAACAAGCCCATTTGAACCTTCCTCATGTGAATAAACACACAAAACTGCAGGAACACAGAAAGAGAACAGGGGGCGGAGGAGAGGTTTGGATTTACATCCACATGGGAATCAGAAGGACTGGATGGTGCCCTGGTCTCCAAGGTGTCCCTTACCTCTCGTTGACCTTGATGGAGAGCCTGTTGCAGAGCCTGTGGACATACTGGGCAAAGTGCTCCACCAGGCACATGTCATAGGAAGTCATCTGGATGTTGACATCTCCATATTCAAACTCAGTGCCAGGATTGATCTCCTTCATCTGCACTCTGTCCTTTTTCTTCTTTGGAGTCTGTTTTCCAAAATAAAATAAAACAGGGAGTTTGAGCGACGCTGGAAATAAAACCCCGCCGGGCTTCCCGTGGGGCTTCTCCTCTGACAGGGGTTTGTCAGCCACATCCCAGCCCATCTGTGCTCCCTCTCCCTGCCTAAAAACTGGGATGGCATTATCCTGACGGCTCTTCTCAGCTCAGTTCTTGGATGGCAGCACCACAGGAAAAATACCCCAAAGAAAACACGTCCGTATTTTTAATTTCTTCCAGAGAAAATTAATTTCTCCCAGAGATAAAAAAAAAAAAAAAAAAAAGGGGGAGTAGAAACAGCAGGAATACAACTCCTTTTTCTTTCAGGTCCTGTCCACAAGGCAGCTGGCTTGGTGGTGTTTCCTCCTTTCACAAAAAGTAGTTGTCTTTCCAGGGAATGTCAAAAGGTGACATGAAAACAGGACCTGCTCACAATAATTCAGGTGTGAAATTCAGCAGGAGGAGGAAATTTCTCCCTCCCAAGGGAATTTCCACAGGAATGTGCTGGACAAAATGAAGGCTGTGAGTGGGGGAACTTCATGGAATCATGGAGTGGTTTGGGTTGGAAGGCATTTTAAAGCTCATCCAGTGCCATTCCCAACCTTCTGCTATGCAGGGTGCTCCAACCTGGCCTTGGGCTCTCCCAGGGATGGGGCAGCCACAGCTTCTCTGGGAATTTCATCCCAGCCCCTCACCACCCTCATAGGGAAGAATTCCTTCCCAATATCCCATCTAAACCCTGTGCTTTGTCCATGTGAATCCATGCCCCTTGTCCTGTCCCTCCAGGAATGTCACACAACACTTTTCCCTATGAGAAGCAGCAGGAAACGATGCCATTATTCCCTCTGGATGTGATTTATCAGCCATGGAATTCATAAAATAATTCCTTCTGCCTACCTCTGGTGGGAGCAGGTATTTATACCTCCCAATTCCATGAGTAGGACGGGATCTGTAGGATCTGTGGCAACTCAGGAGAGCAGCACCTGGAAATGGAAGCCAAATTCCTGCCCCAACTCACAGCTCGGTGTGGGCAGCCACAAATAAGGAAGGAAGAGATTAAAAATATTCACTTCTCAGGTGAACTCTCAAGGAAACAACAAGAAAGGATAAATGAGGCTGTGGGTAGTTTGGGAGACCAGGAAAATGTTACAAAAAAAGAAGAAAATGTTAGGAAAGAACATATGGAAGTGGAAGAGCATCAGCTCAATGTATTTAACCAGCCCAAAATTGGCTAAAAACCCCCCTAAAATTAAAAGGAAACACAAATTCTCCATTTATTTGGATTAACAACAGACTTTACCTGCAGCACACAGATGGTTTTCTCTGGATGTTGCTGCTCTGGAGGAAACAAGACAATGATTAAAAGCTCTGTAAGAAACAGGATAATTATTAAAGGCTGTGATTTCCTCCACCCATGGAAAAATATGTGGCAAATCTCCTTTGGCCATTTTTGGGGTGTTTTTAATGCCTGTTATTGTGTTTTACTCCCTGGTTTCAGGCACTCACCTGCTAAGGGCAAATAGCTGTCTGAGCATCGCTCCCTTCTCCCAGCACAGCACCTGGAATGGCCGAAACACAAAGAGAGTGGCAGATCCTCAGGGAATTGTCACCAACACCCCCAGATTACAGCAGAGACAGGAGCCAGGGAACGGCTGGAGCTGTGTTAGGGCAGGGTTAGGCTGGATATCAGGGAAAGGTTGTTCCTCCAGAGGGTGATGGGGCAGTGAACAGGCTCCCAGGCCCATCCCTTCCCTGTGTGTCCCCTACTCCCGTTCCCATTCCCGACCCCCGTACCTTCGGCACCGCCGCCATCATCCCATCCTCGGTCCGTCGCACAAACCGTTCCCCCACTGGGCCCTGGTACGCCAAGACCGGTCCCCCCCGCCCCGCGGCTCCCGCCTCGCGTTCCGCCCATCGACAATTCCAATTTTCGGGCAGCCCCGAGTTCCGCCCGCCGAGGCCTCACAAAGGGGGTAGTTTCTGGACAACACGCGGTGCTGGCGGGGCCCCGGCGCCCTGCGGGAGGCGGCGGAGAGGGTGCGGGGGTCCAGGTGGTAATGGCGGACACCGCATCCCTCCGTCTCCGCACACACCAGGCAGCGCCGCCTGGCGGCAGCAGCTACACAACGCGCCCCGCCCTACGCCAATTACTGCGCGTCTCGCCGGCTACGGCCCGCCTTCCGCCCGCTCCTCGCCCGCTGATTGGCCTCTCGTCCCGTCCATCATGGTGCGGTGGCCATGTTGAGTGTGGCTGGCGGCCATGTTGAGTGTGGCGTGGCCACGTGGCGGTGCCGAGTATGGTGTCCGACCCCGCCCCTGGGGAGGCCATCTTGAGTGTGGGTCTGGCGGCCATCTTGAGTGTGGCGTCGCGGCGGCCATTTACTTCGTCCTTTATTTTTATTTCTTTATTTATGTCTTTAGAATGACTAAATCCTGAGTGGAGGAAGGTTGGGCTGGGACGGACCTCCTCCCTGATTTCCTAGCGGCGAGAGAGAAGGAGGGCACGGGGGTCTGCCTGGGAAGAGAGGGACGCTGTGCGGTCCTTGGAGCCCCCCCAAGCCTGGACAGCCTGGAGTTGTCTCAGGAAAACCCATCCCATGCCAAACTGCCTCCTCCTGCCTTTTCCACACAAACCATCCTTTCTCCCAGGCTCTTCCCTGCTCCCTCCTCTCCTGCCTAGCCCCGCTTTTCCCCCTCCTTCCATGGCCGATGCTCCAGAGCCCCCATCTCAGATCTGTTCCTCCTGGGTGGATCAGCTGGAATTTTGTGTGAGGACTCATTCCCTCTCCAATTGCTCTTGGCTGGAGCTGTCAGGGCTCCTGGTGGACTTTATCCCTCCAGTTCATCTGAGTTCATCCACGTGGCAAGTCTCCTAGTGCCTTTGTTTCCTGGAGGGAACGTGGAGGGGGCAGAGGGAACCCACCTCACCTTTGCTCCCTCCTCCACAACTCAAGGACACAGATTTCCAGCTCCAAGCTGTGTTTCCCTGGTGCTCCCGGCCCGTGACAGAAGGGCCTACGTGGATGTTGTCCTGCCCTTTGATCCCACCTGGCAAGCCCCAGGCAGGGGGAATGATGCTCGAGGAAGGAGCCAGATCTGGGTTAAGGCTGGCACTCCCATTCCAGAAAACCTGGGCTTCTCCTCCCAGGAACTTTGAATCCCCAGAGGAAATTGAGGAGGGGCTGCTGTGCCTGGAGGGGACTGGCTGGGCCTGTGTTTTTGGGGAAGTTGTGATGAGTACCACCATTAAGAACACATCCAAGATGACTCCTTATTCCATGCCCTCAAATGCTGAGTGCCCATGGAATGGGGCTGCACCCCTTAATTCCCTCTGCCCCTCCTGGAAGCAGATCACTCCTTTCTCCACGACAGCATCTTTCTCATCTCTCCTGCTCTTGATTTTCCCTGGATACAAAGATAGTGCTGCTCTTGGCAGCTTGTTCTAGTGGCTGAGCAGCCTCCCTGTTGGGAACATGGCCCTTATTTCCAACTAGAACGTGCCTTTCTTTGCCTTTTGGATGTTTCACAGCCAGGGAGCAGAATCCCTGTTGCAGGAGCACAACCTCCCAACCTTTCTGTGACATTTGGAAAGAGAAGCTGAGGTGACTCAATGATTTCTTTTTTTATGTAATGTACTAAAAAAAACACCAGGCAGCTTTTCCTACTTTTTTAAAGGCTTCCCAGGCTGCAGAGAGGGATTGTTTCATCTATCCTCTTCTGCCTCACTGCAGGTTTCTCCCTGCCACGGAGCTGGATGTGCCCACACAGCCAGAATTCTGGCACCTGCCCCTCCTCAAGCAGCAACCTGGAGGAGCAAAGCTGCCCTGGGAGAGTTGAGATCCAGCACCTGGAAGTTTCCACTTCTTTTCAGGCTTGTCCCATGACAAAAACAATCCAAAAGTGTTTAAACACACCGTGGAAGAAAACCTCTGTTTTTCTGTGTCTCCTCCTCTGCCTTCAGCCATTGTTTTCTATGGGATCTGCGGGAAAGATCCCAGAATCCACCCTGACACATAAACAAGGACAATATATGTATTTAAAATTTGAAATTATTTAAAGCAGGTCTTTGACAGTCTGGATTCCCCTTGGTGCAGGAGAGCAGCCACACAACTGCTATGGATGTGCTCCCAGGTGCTGGGTGTGGAGCTGGATGTCAGCTCTTGCTCCTGCTCAGATCTTCATTAAAACTTGTTCAAATTTAATCACCTGGTTAAAGACACTTTTTCCTCTTTTAGTTCACTGGCAGTTCAAGGCCTGGAAAAAAAAGCAAAATGACACCTTGGAGAAGCAGTGAATCACGTTAAGGGAGTCTAAATTAAACAATCAAAAATAGAAAGGGTTTCAAAGCAGGGGATTAAACAAGCATTTCCCTGACCATCAGAGCAGAGAGGCTCTGGAACAATCCCCCAAATGGGAAAAAAGGTGGACAACCTACTCGATTCCAGGTGGAAAATACTCTGTGGAGCTTTATTTGGACCTTGTTGAGTAGATTGCAAGAGATTTGGACCAACATGAATATGACCATGGGGCAAGAGCTGCAGACCCCAGGGGGCTCTGTCATCCAGCATGTTCTTGTTTCAGTGGGATATTCAGTGGAAGCAGCAGGTGAAGCCCCAGGAAACCCCCAAAATCACATTTTGTGTTCACATTCCAGCCAGAGAGTCTCAATCAGGACAGGATTGCACCAGTGTGGGAGAGGAGGGAGCAAGGCTGCACTGACAGGAGACACCCCAAAGCCAAGGTTTAACCAGGAAGGGCCAGGATGCAGCTGGGAACCTCCTAATGCACTGAACCTTGAGGGCAAAATGGGGAGAAATGGGCAAAAAATAGCTATAAAGGGAGAGCTGGCCCCAAGGCGGAGGGTCCCCTGCAAAAGGATGAGTGGGAATCATTGACCTTCCTGGAAAACGTCACCCTCTCTGAGGGATGTGCTAGGGACATCGTGGAGCAAGGGTCTCTGGAGATGCTCTGGGAGGAATATCTGTATCCATTTGGGATTAAGCCTTTGGTTTGAAGGACTGTGCTGGTTCCTCCCCGGAGCCCGTGTGGGCTGGGCACATCCTTGTGCTGCACTGATGCCGAGGCTGTTTCGGTGACGTGGTGAAAAGGGGTTTTATTGCAGCTGGAGAACTGGTGGGAGCTCCCACAGCAACCAAAATGGCCCAGATCTGTCCCAAAAAGGGCTCCAAGGGCTGGATTCCCTCTGCTCTGGGACAGGCTGGGAGCGCTGGGGATGTTCACCTGGAGAAGGGTCTGGGGAGACCTGAGAGCCCCTTTCAGGGCCTAAAGGGGCTCCAAGAGAGCTGGAGAGGGACCTGGGACAAGGGATGGAGGGACAGGACAAGGGAAATGGATTCACATGGACAAAGCACAGCGTTAGATGGGATATTGGGAAGGAATTCTTGGCTGGGAGGGTGGGGAGGGGCTGGAATGGTTTTCCCAGAAAAACTGTGGCTGCTCCATCCCTGGAAGTGTCCCAGGCCACGTTGCAGCAACCCGGTCTGGTGAAAGGTGTCCCCGCCGGCGGCACGGGGGCTGGAACAGGCCGATCCCTCAAGTCCCTCCCAGCCCGCCCCATTCCCGCTCCGTGAGGGCGGGAGGCTCCCAGGGCGCGTGCGCGGGGCGGGCGGAGCGGCGGCTCCGGGAGCGCGGGGGGGGGGGAGCGGCGGCACCGACACCGGCACCGACACAGACACAGACACCGGCACCGACATCGGCACCTCACCGGGCTCCGCAGCCTTCGCCCGGGAGCGGCAGCACGAGGAGGAGGACGAGGAGGAGGAGGGCGGAAAGCAGCGGGAGCGGTCGCGGGTCCCGCCGCGGGGAGCGGAGCGAGCGCGGGGCGGCGGCGGCTCCTCCATCATGTCGTCGGGCGGGGACTTCGGGAACCCGCTGCGGAAATTCAAGCTGGTGTTCCTGGGCGAGCAGAGCGGTGAGTCACCGCCCTCCTCGGGCCGGGAAAGGGGGGGATCCCTTCGGACACCCGCCCGACCTCGGGGGAGCAGGAGGGAACCCCACTCGTCAACCTCCGTGACACCCACCCACCCTTGTGGGGACATAAAGGGACCTCACTCCTCACCCTCCCTGACACCCACCCACCCTCGTGGGGACATAAAGGGACCCCACTCCTTACCCACCCTGACACCCACCCACCCACCCTTGTGGGAGTCCCTTTCAATCCCATCCACCCACATACTCTCATAGGGGTCTGAGAGGATCACCCTCCTCACTTTGCCTTCCACCCCTATGGGGGTCTGAGAGGATCACCCTCCTCACCTTCCCTGGCACCCACCCACCCTCATGAGGGTCCCTTTCACTGCCATCCACCCACATAGCCTCCTGGGGGTCTGAGAGTATCACCCTCCTCATCCTCCCTGGCACCCACCCACCCTCCGTCCTGGGTGTCCCTGACACCCACCTACCCTCCTGGGAGCCTGAGGTGTTCAGCTCTGGTTTAACACCCCCACCCCCCCCCAAAGCCTGTCTGATTCAGGAACAGTTGCTGATTCATTTGATCCCGGCCCCTCTGGTTTTTGGGGGGTAGGAGCCTCAATCCTCGCTGTTTTCCGTGTAAATACAGCGTTTTTCCATAATGGAGTTCTGTCTTGGCAGAGCAACGCTCTGAATATTTAATTCAGCCAGTGAGGTTTTCTTGCCTGTCTCTGGAATGAAAAAAAAACCACCCAACCTAAACGCTGTCTCCTCCTTCCTGAGCGGAAGGCCTCTCTCTCCATTACTGCATTCCACATTTTCCCTTGGAAGAGTTTTCTGAAAAGAGCAAAAAAGCTCCTTTATCAGCTGCTTTGTGTAATCCTGGTGAGATACTGAGCGATCTTTGACATAATGAGGAGGTGCAGAATATTTCTGTCTCAGGGCGGGGTATTTGCTCCCTCAGCCACCTTTGGTCTCTGTGTGAGACATGATGAAATACTTGGATTTTTTTTATTTTTTGGGGGAGGGAAAGGACTTATATCTCGGTATTTCCTCACTCACGTGGATGAGCTTGATGATAAGGCTGTCATTGAAATTATTCACCTATACATCGGTGGGTTTCTTTAGTCTGTGCCTTTAATCCTTTTTTATTTCGTGGTTTTGGGGTTGAAACAGCTCTTTTTCGTGTCAGGAATTTGGAGAGCAGAGGTGCAACTTGGGTATTTATTATTTTTTGGGGGGTTAGTCACCTGATGTACTTGCTGAGGTGATGTTTGGCCAGCCATTTTATGAGGATTTTGGAAGAGGGTCATGTGTAGAAAATGCTGGTTTGTTGTGGGGGTTTTTTGTTTGTTTGTTTGTTTTCCCCAGGTATTTGACAACAGCAATTTTAAATATTAGCAATGCATTTGCAAAATGTTTGGCTTGTATTCCTGTGTTTCTGAGCTTCAGTATCCCGAAGCTTTTCCTGCATGGAAGGTTGTGGCACCTGGTGCAGCTCTTAAATCTGAGCAGCTCTTTTACACGTGCATTTCTTGTCTCTTGCAGCAGACATAACGTCAGATATCTCCTTCCTGTAGGAATTTTTTCCCCTCTCAGCTCATCATCTTTGTTTGTACTGGGAGGTTTTAAATAATTCCTGATCATGACAACAAATGTAAGGAGGAGAGAAAGGATTCTGTGGGTACAGCAGAGCAAGATGCTCCTGAGTGGATATTCATCCCTGCAACTGCTGCCTTGGCCGGGGCTTAGGGATGGGTGGGAGCTGATTTGAATCCAGGGCCTGGCCAGCAGCTGCAGTCCTGCCTTTGTCTGGGATGCTGGGGATGGATGATTCCATGCCTGCTCCGTGCTCAGTGTGTCCCTGCATCCCGTGGGTGCTGCAGCGTGGGCACGTTCCAGCACGGAGCTCATGGATGAGTCTGTGCTGGAGACACGGCTTTTCCTGAATTGAGTCTCCTCAGACGTCTCTGCCATGATGTCATTCCCTGCCATTTTTTATTTTTTTTCCTGCCCAGAGGGAGCATAGCTCCCATTCCAAATAATGTTTGGAAATCATTGCAGAAGAATCTCTGCTGCTGCAAGAAAGGGAGTTGGAGTGGGCTGTGCTCACACCTTTGTTTGGAAGGGCGGGGGAATTGCAGGAATAAAAGTTTTTACAAAAGCAGGTTTTGCATCTGAGGGGATCTTTGTACAACTGTTGCTCTGGGTTGGCGCATTGGCTCCCTGTTTGGCTGGAAGGTTTGTGTGCCCTGTTGGAAGGCCAGAATTAGAGGTATCCCACTGCTGCTGCTGGGGAGGCTGAGTGCTCCTGCTCCGTGTACATCCAAGGGCTCCAGGATGACAAATGGAATGTCACAAAGGGCTGCCATGGCCTGTACACAGCCTCTCCAACAAATGCTATGGCTAAGGAAATCTGCACTGCAATTCCTTCCAGGGTCTGCAGTGGTACAGCCTCGTTCCATGGCAGATTTGGGAGTGTTTTATTCCTGTCTGGAGTGGGGTTGCACAGCGAATGCAGTGCCCGGTTTTCTCCGCTCCCCTCAGCCATGTTGTGGGAGTCCAGTGCTGTATTCCCGTGGACTGCAGTGATCTTGCCTCCTCCTGCTGTTCACCACTAGCTGCAGGGTCTTTTTCCTGTGCTAAGATGCTGATTTTCCCTGCTCCTTGCTCCCCAAAATCTCCAGGGTTTGTCCCCCAGCCCCTCCCCAGCCCAGCCCTGCCGCATGTGCTGGGGATGCACCATGAGCCTGCAACATCATCCGTGTCCAGCCAGGAGAACCTTTTCCTCCTCCTCTCTTTCCATCCCTTATTTTTTTTAACTTACACCAGCAACTTCCCCAGCACTCCCCTTAATTGAATTACTCTCCTCAATGATTGAAGATTATACAGGGTGTAGCAGTTTTAAATATGCTAATCTTTGCTGAAAAGACAGGGAGAGCTCTGTGCTGGGGGATTAGATGGAGCTATTGTGTGTGGGGAAGTGTGTTTCTTACTGCCTTTGATCTGCTTTTATCAGGTGGGTTTTGTCAGCCCTAATACCTCAGGTTTGAGGAATTCTGGTTTCTGGGTCACACCAGTTAATGTACACATCACCTATATTGGGGTGGCTTGCAGAAAATACAATACAGATTCAAATATTAATAATTATTGCATAGGAACACCTCTACTTCTTCATAAATGGATTTTTTTTTCTTTTGATTGAATGGGCAGAACTGAATGCAACAGAAATATTTGCCCATCACGTGAGTTTATGCTGCAGCTTCCATTGGTGAGCAGGTCTGAAGGGCATCAGTGTGTCCAAAAGGAGTCCCTCTTGTCTCTCTCTCTGTGGTGGCATTTCTGCATTGAGGAAGATCCTGGAGAAAATTACAACCATTTTTTAATCAGGAACTGAGAGTTTTAATATTGCAAAGATAGGGGCAGCGTAATAACTCATGGACTATAACTGTTTGGAGAGCACTAACGAGCTGTGCTGTTGCATAACTGCTGGTCCAGGCCCTGCTGAGCAGTGTGTGTTTTACTGGATGGCTGGAGAACTGCGGGTGCTTCGAGTGTAACCTGAAGCTGGTGTCACCCTGCCCATGGTCCTGCAGGGACTGCCATCCCTGTGCAACTTAAAACTCCCTTGGTTTTAAGGAATTCTCGGCTTACCAACTCCAGAGAGCTGTTGGTTTGTCCCACTGGTGGTTTAAAAGCTCATAAGCTCATCCCCTTCCCTCCTGTTTAATTTCTTGGTGCTGGTTTTCCATTGGATATTTCGGGTTGTATTTGGACTGTGTGAATTTTCCAGGGGTTATTGAACTTGGGTTTCTTGGGTACATGTGGAATATCAGCAATGCATCCCAACAAAGGGGAAGTCAGGCAGAAACACCAGGGTGGAGGAACAGCATGGATGAACCAGGAGCTCCTGGACAACCTCAAAGCCAAAAGGGAAGTCCACAGAGGGTGGGAGCAGGGACAAGTGGCCTGGGAGGAACGCACAGGAATTGCTGGGAGAAGAGAAGGCTCCAGGGAGACCTGAGAGCCCCTTCCAGGGCCTGAAGGGGCTCCAGGAGAGCTGGAGAGGGACTTGGAACAAGAGATGGAGGGACAGGATAAAGGGAATTGGCTTCCCAGAGGGCAGGGATAGATGGGATATTGGGGAGGAATTCCTCGCTGTGAGGGTGGGGAGGCCCTGGCCCAGGTTGCCCAGAGAAGCTGTGGCTGTCCCATCCCTGGAAGTGTCCAAGGCCAGGTTGGAGCAACCTGGGATAGTGGGAGGTGTCCCTGCCATCCCAAACCAGTCTGTGGTTCTTTCCCAGTGTAACCTGCTTGAGGTCTGATCCCTCCTCGCTGTCCTAAGGACCTTGAATTCCACCATTTCTCTTTTCCACCATTCCTCTTTTCCCCCATCCCTTCCTGTAGCGATGCCTGCCAGAGAAAAAGGCCTCAGTGTTTTGTGGTGCCTGTTCTCGTGGTGCCTTTTGATCCCTGGCTATTTGTGGAAGCCTCTGAAGGAGCTGCATCTGCTCTGGAAAGGAGGAGTAGCTGTGCCTTTCTCTGCTCTGGTATCTTTTCTGTCTGCAACTGAGAAATAATTTGGGATTTTAACCAAATGATCATCTTGTACCTTGATGTGACACAATCTGTTGAGTGGTGTGGTGGTACCTGGCATTTGATCCATGCTCTGCAAAGCCCAGGTCTGAAGGTTTTGGTGGAAATGTAAATGGGAGTAATGGAGAATCAAAGGTAAGGAACCTCCTCTGAGGCCACCTCAGCAGACAATGCAGCACTTGGGAATTATCAGAGCCATTTTTTTCAGCTTCACTGATGGTTAAAAACCTGTCTCCTGTAACGAATTTGTGAGGAAATAGCTGCCTTCTCCTTACCTGGTAATTTAGTGCAGATGTTTAAAGGCTTTTTGTTGCCTTCATGCACATCCAAGTACCCGTTGTGTTCACTAATGATGATAAAACCCCAAATAACCACCCCAAAACGAGCCAACTAAAGCTCTCCATGCTTTGACTGTGGCTCAGAAGGAATCACATTTGGCTGTCTCAGATTTTTCAAGTCACCCCTCAGAATTCACCTGTGAGTCCTGTTACCTGTAAACCAGTTACCTTGTGATACATGGATGTTTCTGAAAGGATATGGGAATGCTGACCCATCTCTGGGATGGAGCAGGGAAGAGACCTCAGAGGTGGGACAAGGGTTGGACTTGATGATCTCAGAGGGCTTCTCCATCCCAGATGATTCTGTGATTCTCTAAAAGCACTATTTTTGAAAATTAAGTGATATAATCAAAGCAATTCTATTTTTGACACATTAGTATAAATTATTTATGGAAGTAGTTTAAATGAAAAATGAGTGTCTTGGCAAACAAAATGTGGCCTTGCAGTGAAAGTAAAATTTTTCAGGCCCTTTTGCTTGGTTTATTCACTGAGCTTAACACAGAGTTGAAAAGCTAAATGGATTCTTTGTTTTCCCCTCAGCATAACCCAAACTCTTCTGGCTCTAATATACTGAAAGGCCCAGGGACAGTGAGCAGTTGAATCAATTATTTAACAGCAGGTATTTGCCTTTTATGTGCAAACCATGATGGGCTAAATATGTTTTGGAATATTGGAGTGATATTAACTGGAAAAAAAAAGGACTTTTTATGTGTTTTCAGTACTATTTTACTCTTATCCAAATGCATCACAAGGAAAAAGATAATCTGGGAAGCAAATATTATGTGAAATTAAATGTAAATAAGTTCTTGTCCTCAGCGGGAGCTCCGGGTTGTGGAGCCCCTCGCTGGCTTCTGGCTGCCTCCTGTGGAGTCTGGAAAAGGGAATTCAGCCTTCCACTTGGGAAGGAAGTCCTTATTCAGCTGTCCAGCACAATGGTGCATTTGTTTAATTGGAGTTCTTAGAGTGAGGGTGGAACTTTCCTTTTTTTGTTCCCCTGTCAGCGCGTCCTTTCTGCTGGAAAACTGGGATGAGTCCATGCTGCCGGAATGCCAGAGCATGGTTTTCCGAGTCCCTTGGACTTATGGCATGGCCAGGGTGATGCCAGCTGGTTTAGTTCCAGCGGGAAGCTGAGGGATGCATCCTGGGATGTCTTGGAGTTTGACTTCCAAAGCATTTTTCCAAAGCCAAACACCAAATTCTGACGTGAAAAATTCTGATGGTGGTTAGAACCTGACAAAGTGAGGATGTTCTCCAAAGTTTTTTCCTTCTCCTTAGGCATTTTTGCCCATGGCAGTTGCTTCCATTTTAATGCTTGGATTTGGGGCTCATGGAAGAGGATCCATGCCTTGAGTGGCTGCCAGCATTCCCTGGAGATGCCACCCAGCTATTCCGAGCTTCACAGGCTCGTGGTGTTCTCTCAGCCAGACTTGTGTAGGTGTTCCCAACACACAGAATTCAGGCTTTGCTTTAAATCCGAAGCGTGTTTGTCCAGAATGGAAAGGGTTGGGGAGAAATGCTGGAGCAGGTTTGTGTTCAGCTGCACCGAGGGAAGGGGCAGGTTTGAAACCTGCTGAGGAGAAAATGTTCCTTCACTTGGTCTCTTTGCCTTGAGTTAGGATCACTCAAACCTGTGTACTGGTGACATTTGTGCCACACAAGTGCCATTTGTCCCGCTAAGGGACTTCTTTGTAATGATTTGCTTCCAGAAGGAGCAAATCAGCAACTGCTGCAGGAAAAAACCCCAAACCAACCCACTCCAGCATTTCTGTAATTAAAGCAGAGGGCAGTTTATTCCCTGCTTCCTGTCCGTGCCTCTGTCTAGGTCTGAGTTACAGCCAGGTCATTCTCCCAGTGTTCCTGATCTGTGCCACGCAAGGGGAAGGGGAATTGGAGCTGGAATAGCTGTGAACTAAAAGGAGAGGGGCCCTGGGAGGGTGGCAAAGCTCCAAGCAGTGGCTGATGCCGGATTGACAGGGTCCCTGTCACTCTGAGCTTCGCCAAGGGGTGTAGGGAGCTGCTGCTGGAGTTGGGAAGAGAGAATTCCCGCTCACAGGGTGGGAGTTTGGCCCTGCAGAGGCTCTGGAGCTGCCCAGGAACGGGCAGGCAGTTGGATCAATGGGAGTGCAGGAGTGTTTCTCTGCAACTTCCTTTGGTTTAATGGAGATGTTGCCTTTTCTGGGAGTAGGAAATATTCCCTCATTGCTGTCCTGCTGGCACAGGAATGGCCATGAGAACCCTCTGTGGCAGTGACAGGAGGGTTTTATTTAATTATTTAATAATCCCAGACTGAAGGGATCTGAACTGGATGGGTGATAGAATCACCCAGTGGAGGAGGAAGTGGAGGGAACATTCCCTTTCCAAGGAAGTTCTGCCTCCTTTTTGGCTTTCCTGGACAGCAGTGTCCAGCTCTCCATGCTGGAGCTTTGCTGCCTCCTTTGCCTTGTCTGCATTCCCTGTTTATTTTTTCACTTCCCCTTATTTGTTGCTGAAGCAGGTTTTTGGGGGTTGTGTCCTCAGCTCTCTCAAAATGGCTGGAAAATCACTGTCCCTGCCTAAAAACCAGGATGGCTCTACTGCTGCTGGTTGGGATAAAGCTGGAGGTGAATCCCTCAGCAGCTGGAGACAGCTGGAGTTTGGTGGATCATTGCAAGGAAATCCTTCCCTGTTTCATTTCCTGACCTTGGAATGCCGTACACAGGCTTGCTCTTCCAGTTCCTGTGATCCCTTCTGAGCTTCCCAAGCTGCCTCTTGATATCAATCCTTCATCTGTTCAACTCATAATTATGGCCCTATTCTTTCTGTGCTTCCGACTTCCCAGTGGAGTTATCTTTGGCCTTTTTTCCCTGAACACTCACCAGAGTGGCTTTTATCCACCATCCTACAATCCTGACCATGATTCTCTTCCACTTTTTTCTATTTTTAGCTGCTCTTAAACCACAACGTGCCTTCCCCCCCCCCCGACGCTGCATAAACAGCAGGCAGATCAAACGCTCGTGTCCCACAAAATTGACCTCTTTATTGGGATGCTCTAGTGCAGCAGGAGACTTGAAAAGGAGCTTTTCCCAGGGACAAAAAACCCCCAACTTTTCCAATCTTGTCTCACCTGCTGCTTTGGGGTTAAAATACTTCCCCCCTCTCACTATCCAAAGGGCTGAGAGGTTTCCCTCTGTAGGTTTGATGGACTCTGGGCTGTCACAGTGAGTAATTTACAGGTAAATATAAATTCCTTGGCCTTGGGGATGCTAAAAGTTCACTTCAAATGGTTGGTGGAGACTTGCACAGCTAAGAATGAGTCAAAACTGTGAGACCTGGCTCCAGATCCCAGGAAGAGCAAAGTCCCAGGAAGGTCAAAGATCTGGTTCCAGATCCCAGGAAGAGCAAAGGCTTTCCAGTGTTACCTTTTGGGAAGTGGAGGAGGGGAAGAAATGTCCTACGGGAGATCTTTGGATGTTTTGTTTCTGTGCTTTTCCCTGGATTTGGTGCTTCTGAACTACTTCCTAAAACACCTGACTCAAGAACCAAGCTGTGGTGCACTTAAAGCTGGTTTTTTTTTAGGCAGGGCAGCCTGAAGATCCCAAATTATCTTCTGTGCACACTTGTATGAGGAATTGCCCACAAATCTTTTCTGTGTCATAAGAAATATTAGAGTTAAATAGGAACTTCTCTGGTCCTTAGACCTCTTATATGAAGGGATTGTTCTTCTAGAAAATAGCAGAGGAGAATATTTATTTCAAGGTTCTGCTGGAGAAGAATATTTATTTTAAGGCACTGGATCCCAGCTGGGGTGTAGATCATTCTTCTCTAAAGAATTTTCTGCTCCAAACCCAGTTTCTCACAGAAACACTTCCTTTTTTATTTTCCCATACTTGAATTGCACAATTCTTTTTGGAACAGCCTTTTTCTAGAAAAGATCAGAATAAAATAAACACCAACCAAACTTGTTGCATTTACAATTTGGAAACAATTTTCTGTCTTTTAAAGACTTAAACTTTTTAATTTTTTAAATTATTGTTGATGGGTATCAAACCTTGGGTCTGTAGACCCTTCAGGCTCCGTGACCTCTTCCCAAGGCTCTTGGGAAGGGACAAGTTCATTGTCAGCTGGCTTAAATTCCCTAAAGAGTGTCTGTGTCTCAGTTAGGAAGTTTTTAGGAGGCTGTCCATTGAAAGGTTGGGAATTGTGCTGGGTTAACATCAGCTGAGCTTGGAGTTCTTAATTTGGGGGGCAGGTGGAGCAGGAGTGCCTGTGCTGGTAGCAATTCCCAAGAAGAAAAGCTGGCACAGCTCAGGAGCAGAGTCCTGAAGGCGGAACAGACAGTGTGGTGTCAGGATATTCCTTGAATCCTTAACCTAAAGGATTTGTGGGATGCTTTGGCCACATGTCCGAGGACACCAGTTTCTCAAACTGTGCTAATCTCAGTTTCCACATGGTTTGGTAGAAACCAAACCATGGTTTTGTATTTTCTGCTGCTAAAAATACAGACTGTGGTTGGTTTTATTTCCTGAAACCCCGGGTTTTGTGCTGCCCTTGTCCACAGCCTGTTATATCCCTGTGCTCTGGTTTCTCCAGCTGTTTTCCTGCCTGGCTGTGGGGTTGCATCACGTGTGTGTCGATGTGCAGCTCCATTATTTTCGCACCATTCCCCAGGTGTTCTGCACACACATCCCTGTCAGCTCGGATCACACATCCCCAGAGCTGAGCTGTGCTTAAGGAATCTGCTCTGGGCGCTTTTTTCCCCCCTCACAAGCTGCCTTAAATCAGGACTGGTTTGGGATTTTCCTTCTGAAGGAACACTGGCCTGCGTCTGCCTGGAGAAGGAGTTTGGGGGAGCTCCTGTGGAAGCTCCTCTGCACCTCCCATGGGGAAGGAGCAGAGGTCAAGTCCTGGTCCTTCCCGTGCTGCCCAGAACATGGGGGGTTCTGGGAATAACATGGAATCACTGAGGAAGAAGCTGTATGGAGTCCCTTTTTCTCCCTCACCTTTTTTCTCCTCTCTTTTTTCTCCCCCCTTTCCCCTCCCTATTCCCCCTTTTTTTCTCTCCCCCCTTTTTTTCTCTCCCCCCTTTTTTTCTCTCCCCCCTTTTTTTCTCTCCCCCCTTTTTTTCTCTCCCCCCTTTTTTTCTCTCCCCCCTTTTTTTCTCTCCCCCCTTTTTTTCTCTCCCCCCTTTTTTTCTCTCCCCCCTTTTTTTCTCTCCCCCCTTTTTTTCTCTCCCCCCTTTTTTTCTCTCCCCCCTTTTTTTCTCTCCCCCCTTTTTTTCTCTCCCCCCTTTTTTTCTCTCCCCCCTTTTTCTCACCCTTTCCCTCCCTTTTCCTTCCCCCCCCTTTTCTTCCCTTTCTCCTCCCCCCCTTTTCCTCCTTCTCTTCTTCCTCCCCCCCTTTTCCTCCTTCTCTCCTTCCTCCCCCCCTTTTCCTCCTTCTCTCCTTCCTCCCCTTTTTCCTTCTTTTTCCTCCCACTTTTCCTTCTTCCCTCCCCTTTCCTTCTCTCCCTTCCCTTTTCTTCCTTCTTCTCCTTTCTCCAGGCAGGAAAAGAATTTCCTCAGTGTGAGAGGGCAGAATATTCCTCGTGGCCCTGTAGGAAGTCAGGAGAGGAGGGAGGAAGAGGAAGTACTTGCTTGTTTTGCCAGTGGGATAATGGTGCTGGGGAAACATTAGGAAAATTTCCCTGAGTTCAAGGATGAAAGGAAGGGAAGTGGGTGGTAATCCCTGGCATTTTCATAGGTCTCCTGAGACTTCTCTAATTCCTACTTGGAATGGATGACTGAGCACTGCTTGTTGTGCTTCCAAGGGCAGAACATCTTTGGGAAGGGATGTTCCAAGGGCTGCATTTGGCATGTGGTGCAGGGATGCCTGGATTCCCTTATGGAATAACACATCGGGATAATGTTCAGTGCTCAGAGGAGTGAATGTTTCCCTTCAGGAATGTATCCTCAGGTGGCTGCCTGTTTTATCCCTGCTCTCTTTGCCTAGGTGTTGCCATCTTTTCCATAGCTTCCATGTCCTATTCCATGACACCATGAAGGAGGAATTTTTCCTGAGGGACAGACTCTTCTCTCCCCCCTCTGTGGGGTTTTATCTCCTTTTCTCCATCTCACCCCATGTTGGTTGCATCTGATAATACAATTATTTTGATTTATCTGCCTTCAGCTCATTAGATTATCCTTAAATTATTAATTAACGTGGGGCAGGGGAGGTTATATGGGAATGGAGGACAGAGACTGTACTTTGGAGAGGATGGAGAGCTCTAGAACCCAAAGGAACTTCTGGATACTCCTGGAAGTCCAGGTCTGTGCTGTGCCCTTTCATTCCAGGCTTCTTTGAGGTTCTTCTCCAGTTCCTTTGAGGGCCTCGAATCCCAGATTTCTGCAATACACCTGTTTTGAATAGGGAACAGGAGAATATTGGCTTTTCCTTTTAGGGAGCAGGAACCCCTCTGGGAAGGGGTTTAAAGTGGAGTAGAGAAGTTCCAAACAAAGCAGAAATAAATCCACTCAGATCCTGGGCTGGATTTGGAGCCAAGAAAGGGAGGAAGATGCTTAATCATTTTAAGTGTTCAGGAATAACAACGTGGGAAAATGTTGCTGAATGAGCACTTTGGGCAGGAAGTATGAAGCTTAAATTTATGGGAATATTTTATCAGAGACTTCAGGCTGTTCCAGTTGGAAGGGACCTATAATGTCCGTTTTGTCCAACTGCCTGACCAGTTCAAGGGTGAGCTTTCCCCAGTCTCCTTCCTTAAGGATGCAAAATTCAGGGATTATATTTGTTTTGAAGGAAACAAGGTAGGCAAGAGCTCACCTGCCCTTCTGGGTTTGTTTATGATCTGAAAGGATGAGAATTAGCCCAGGAAAACTGTTTTTCTCCCTGTTCCTCAGTAGTTTCAGCAGAGGAATCCCTGTCTTGGGAAAAGTCTCGATCTTCCCAAACGGGACAATCCTGTGTTTCTGTTTTGGCCCTGAGTGGACTGGAGCAGTTCCAAGTGGAGGGTGAATCACTCAGCTCCTGTGTGTGCCTGGAACAGCCATTAAAATGTTCATTTGACGTTATCACAAACCCCATTTTGATCCTGTGGAGGAATCCAGAGGTTTGAACCTCTTGGCTCACGGTGAGCTCTTCCAGGTTTTTATCCCTGGCTCTCTCAACTTCCTGATCCATTTGCCATGTCTGAATAGAATCTCCTCAGTGTTTGGTAGCTGAAAACACCTCTATAATGAGTTAATTAACCCCTTTTGAGCTGTTTTTAAATACTTCTTGTCCTGTTTGCAGCATTTAATGAATATTTTCTGTAGGGACTCTCCTTGGATTAGTCAAACCCTTTGAATCTTATGATGCAATTGCTGGAGCTGCTTTGCCTGGATAGTTCCCAAGGGGAAAAATTCTAATTTTATTACTTGAAGAGAGAATCAGCTACTTAGTCTAGAAATTTCTTGAAGGACTTCCATAAAAGTTCCTCAAATATCACCAATAACTGTCAGATATCGGCGTCTTTTTTAACCCCATTTCTAATTTTTTTCCGTAATAATTTTTTTAAATAATATTTTAAAATAATTTTAATAAATAAACTTGGTTTTCCTTCTTTTAGATAATGTGTAAGGTACTCTCTAGTGCCAGGGATGAAGTGTCTCCATGCCATCAGCATTCCAGGTCCTATCCAGTGAAGTGGGAAGGAGAACAGCTCAAACTTGAGGGCGAACAAGTAGCTGAAGGTTAAAGCTGGATTGCTCCAAGTCAAGTGACAGGAATCGGGATATTCTTGGATGTCTTTGCAGATGTTCCAGCTACTCAAATATTTCCCCTTTCTTAGGCAGCTTTAACAGTAATCCTGGGATATTCTGGGGTTTGGCTGCCTCCTAAGTGGAGGTTTTCCTCCTTTTTTCCTGAACGTCATTGGGAAGTGGTGAGGACGTGGTAACCTTCAAACATTCAACACTCAGAGGGAGTTTAAATTCCTCTTGGTGTACCTGCAGTGGCTTCACTGAACAGATTCCATGGGAATGTGCTAAAGGAGCAGGATCCATGTAGCTGGTCAGTGATATCTTTGATTTTCCCTCAATTTGGGGCCTCTCCTGAAGGACAGAAGATGCTGTTTTAGTTGTGAAAACTAAAATGAAGGTATTTTACTCACCCCAACAGTCCCACCCTGTCCCTGAGAGTGTTCTCCAAATATTCCTTGAGCTCTGGCAGCCTTGGGGCCTTGAGAACCTTTTCCCAATATCCATCCCGAGCCTCCCTGCCACAGCTCCGTGGGCAGTTGGAACAACAAACCAACCCCAACCAAAGCACCACCCAGTTAATGAACAAACACACAGTTAAAATTAAAAGGCAGATTAAATATTTAATGACCCAAACTCACCTTCTTTTGGCTTTAATCCCTGGATTTGGCCTTGAAACCCTTGATTGGGCTCCAGGTGATTCCAGGGGTATTAAATGGCTCAATAATGAATGTGTTGCTTCACCAAAATGCTCAGGGGTGGAACTTCACAAGAGCTCTTTGAAACGACCCAACCCAAGGGATAAAACCTTTTGGGGGAGATGCAGCTTGGAAGTGAAATTCCCACTGAATTTTGTGTACCATTAATGCAAAGAAGTGGGAATATTTAAGGAAAATTATCCATTCTTTGCTTGGGCTCCCGGGGTGTTTGTGTAGCTGCATTTCTGCCTGGGCTGGAGGGTGGGGATGAGGTGTCTCCAAGAGCATTTCTTTGTCTCCATGTGCTCACAGCAAAGCTGGAATAACCTGGGACAAAGTTGGAATAACCTGGGACAAAGTTAAGGAGAGTTCTGAAATTCCAACCCAAAGCCCACAGTCCCAAATGGATATTTTATCCAAAAATGGAGTTCTTAAGGAAATGTTGAGCCAGGGCGGTGTCGGGGTTGTTGGAGCAGTAGCTGAACAGGCTGGTTTGGTGAGAACTAAATAATAACTGTCCCCTGACTCCTTGAACCCCTGGCTATGGCCCAGCTCACCCCTTCCCACCTGGAGGACACTGGGATAGCAGCTGGAAGGACACAGCTGTGTTGCACCAGCTTTTCCTGGGCATCCAAGTGTCCTTTTGGAGCCTGGATTAACTTTTAGTCACTGACCTGCTGAGAATATAAATTCCATTGAATATTTCTCCAGTGGGACTTGTAGAACTGTTTTCCACATGTTATTCAGTGCCTGTTTTAGCAGTGGAATTGCGCAGGATTGATTCATTCTTTGATTTTTAAACTGAGTCTTGTAAACCCTCAGACTTGCAGATCCTGGTACCTCACACAGGCTCTGGGGCAGGCAACTATTCCCAACTGGAACGATGAGGACTTCAAGCCAAGAACTCATATTATTCCTCCTTCCTTTCCTATTATTCCATCATCCTCCAACTCCTGCCTCCCAAATCTGGGCTTAAGTGGTTTTTTCCCATGTGCTGGATGAACTTCAGTGATTAAAGCCAAGCCCAGAAGGGGATACTTTGCAGGACCTGCTGCTGTTCATCAGCTGGAAACCAAACCCACTTCTGAGGTGCAGGAGGAGCTTCCCAATAACATCTCCCAATTTTTACTTAAACTTTTCTTCCCGGCTGAGTTGCTGGTCAGCTCCACCTGGAATTCCCACAGCTGAGAGCTCCTTCCTCCCCTCTCGGTGCCAAGAAGTTTTTGAGTCGAGACTGTGGTCATGTGGACTTGTGTACTGCTAAATCTTTCCTCTTCCTTAGCTCCATGGGCATCCAGCCCTGGGCAGGAGATCCCTGGGATGCGCTTCCCAGTGTTTTCCAGTGCTGTGAGAGTTTTGTAAAGTGATGCTTTGTGTCACCAGTGTTTCTGGCTGAGGCTCCCAAAGCATTTCTGAGGCATTTTGTGAGCAGTTCAGATAAAGTCCTTTTGGAGAAGATTTAAAGCCTAATTGGGAACTTGTTTGAAACTGTGTAAGAGAAAAGGGAAAGCAGGATCTTCAGGATGTGGTGGAGGAATACCCTCCTGAGTCTGTAAATGTTGGGATTTCTTTTTCATTCCTGGAAAATAATAAGAGGCTTTGAAATGTAAAGGTGGCCTGTGAGTGCCTTTAGTTTAATATCCATGAAAACCTGAGTGTATCCATGATTCCTGGGACACAGTTGGATCCTCGTGGTGTCCTTTGGGTTCTCCATGTTTTGGTGACACTTGTGGGTGGTCCTCAGGTCCTCCTTCAGCTCCTTTTAGGAGCTGAAACTGTTTGGGACCTTTCTTTCGGGTGTTTTATCCCCTCCCTCCTATGGCTTGGGCAAAATTCCCAAGTCTCCTTTTGTTTTCCTTACCTGTGGAGTTCTTGATCTTCTTGTTACCTTAGTTTGGGTTTGCTCTTCCTCACGTGAATGAAACCACATTCACCATGCACAGAATTAGGGAGATCCCATCACTCCTCCTGCTGTTCCCTGGTTTTCCAGGTGTTTTATGTGCACATTTCCTTCACCCCATCACAGCATTCCCAAGACCCTTCCCCCAAGCCAGAGCTCCTGGTTTTCTTGACTCTGGGAAGTGGGAGACACTTTCTGGTTCTGCAGAAAACCAGACAAGGGGCTTCATCTTTACAACACAAGGCCTAGATTTTAAAGTGAATTTTTCCATGTTTTTTTTTTTTTTTACTTTATTAACAGAATAATCAAATTATTCCATGTAATGGATCTGCTCCTTCCTGTTCAGCAGTGAGGGGCTGCCTCTTGTTTATTCTTTTCTGCACTGTGGTAAAAAAACCAACCAGTTTTTATATGAAAAAATTTACAGTTTAAGCTTAGTTGTTTAAAAAAGCTCCAAAGCCTGTAACCTGAGTGGTTTTGAGTTCAGCTGGAGTTTGATTTCTTGGTGGCTCTGCCTGATTTGTTTGCATTGTGCTCCTTCCTATATTTCCCATTTTGAGAGGGAAAGCAAAGCTAATTACTGCCAAACCCCACAAGAGTTAATGAAGCTATTTATCACCATGTATTTTTGGGCTTGGGGTGGATCCCAAAGGAAATCTTCCCTGTGCATTAATAATCAGGGATATTGTTCTACTTTTATCAACTCTGCCAGTGCTGATTAGGATTTACTTGGTGGGAAAGAGCCCTGAGTTTGCCATGAAGATTGTAAAGAGTCTGCACCAGTTTTTATTGATTTCTTTGATCCTTCCAAACCCAAAATATATAAAATATATATACATTGTATATATATTTTGTATTTTTATATATATATGTAAAAGGGGAGCCTTTTCCAGTATTGTGTGTCCAGGCTGTGCCTTCTTCCTTAGAATCGGTCCTAACATCTGGCTTAATTTATCCCTGAGAAATACAGATACTAGCTAAAACTAACTGGCATCTCCCTCTGGAAAAAGCGCAGTGCTAAAAAAAAATGGGATTCTGACGTGTCTAAAGGAAGCAAACAGGCCACTGACTTAAAAAACAAGATGGATAGTAGAAAATAATGGATAATAGAAAATAATGGGAAATAGAAAAAAGATGGATAATAGGAAGTAATGGATAATAGAAAATACATTTTCCTGCCTCTTCCTTTTCCCTTCAGCTCCTGCCAAGCCTTAAATACAAGTGACAATTCTCTGCTTCTCTTGCTGGTTTTAAGATGCCTGGAGACAGGATCAAACACATCCATATGGTGCTGAACACTTGGAGCAGTGGCACAGCAGCCTTTTATCCAGCTGGCCTTCAGCATCCAGCTGTCAGCTGGAAAAAGCTGATTTTTTAACATGTTATGGCTGGGAAAAGATGGGATCCTTTGGGAAAAATCGCTGCTCTGCCTGTGAATGAAAACCACAGGAGGGAGTTTGCACAAGATGATCCTTAAAGGTCTAAATTTTGCCAAAAATCTGAAGGAAGCTGAGGTGGTGTATGACAGGAATTAGATCAGGAAAAATTTGCACTGTGAAATTAGGAATAAAATGAAACCCTTTTCATTTAAGGAAGAACAGAGCAGTGTTTTAATGGCTTTAATTAACTGTGCATTCCCAGGTACGGAGGCTGAGATATCAACAGCGTTCCATAGATTTAATCCCAAGTGTCTCTCTCCAGATGTGGAGCTAATCTGAGGATTAGAACTTCAAATTTAAGACATGAACAGCCTTGAGCTGGTAGGTTTGGAAAAGAGAGGAAGTAAATCCTCAGGTTCTGCTGATTTCTCTGCCTTGTATTAAATTTGACGTAAAACCAGGATGGGGGATGTAGTTCCAGGCCTTACTGGGCATTGGGAAAAACCACTTTCTAGGTCACAAAAATGCCTTGACCTCCATTTCCTCCTGCCTGGGATGAGTTGTTGGTGGAAAACAGCACTGGAGGAACGAAAATTAATGAGCTTTTCATGCTCACACACATTTTCACAGCCAGTCACTGAAGTGTTAATCACTTGGTTGCTGCTTGGTGGAGGTAAAGGAGTAATTGGGCCCTTTTTGGGAATACTGGAAGGGAAAGAGCAGGAGTAAAACTCTTGTTTCTGTGGGTTATTGCCCAGGATTGGAAAGATTGACTGGAACTAAAACCCCTTTTTGCTCTGATGTCACTTGGGTTGAAACTAAATTATATTTCTCATTGCTTCTCAGTAACAAGGGCAGGGCTTCGAGGTCCTAAATGTGTGGGACACTTGCATCATTTGGGACATGGTTTGGAATTAGGATTATTAACTTCAATTAGAAGCCATTACAAAGGAGCATTTGGTGCTGGCCAGGGTTAAATCTTTGCCTCCTGAGTGACAAAAGGCTCAAGGAGCTGCAAATTCCACAGTTTTTTTCCAGAGCTGTAACAAGTCGAGTAGTAAATCTGTTGGAAAATCAAATGATCCCCTCTGTCCGGGCAAGGAAAAGCAGGTGAAATGCAGGATCAGAGTTGAAAATGGTGCTGCTTCCTTTGTGTCCCTGCTCTTACAGTGCATCCCAGCCATTCCCACCCAGCTCTGGGTGTGCTCAGCTGCTGGGGAGGTGTCATTCCCTGTTACATCATCCCAGTTCATTCCATTCCCGCTTCCCTTCCTGCTGCTCTGCACCAGCCACTCCTAAATATTCATGGGCACTTCCCACCAGCCACTGAGGCTCCTCTCCTTGGCTCAGGGGCTGCTCCACTTCAATACATGCAGCTTTTTTTTGAGCAGCTGCTGAGCTAAAAGGCTGATGTCACACTTTCTGCTTCGGGAACTTGCTGGGATATGAAGGATTTCAAAGGTTTGCCCCAGGAATTCTCCCATCACAAAGAGCCAGGTGAAGTTGGAGGCACCTGATTGTCAGAGAAAAGTGGGAATTTCTTCCTCAGCAGCAAAATTCTGGCTTAATTTGTCATAATGAGTAAAACTCTGCACCCTGAGCTCTAATAAAACTGTCTCAGTTTGCCTTGGAAAGCCCAGTTTGGTTGGAATCTCTGTAAGGATTAAGGGAATTGAATTCACCACTGGAAAATAAGCAACTTTTTGCTCAGGATCTCTCAGTCCTTAAAAATATCAGGGCTCTGTATTGAGAGGAAAGAGAGTGTTTCTGAGCCCAGTTTGGTTGTTCCACTGGTTCATGGATCAGGAATGTCAAATATGGGATGAGACAAAGATAAATAGTTGATATGACTCCTGAAATCCCAGGATGGTTTGGGTTGGAAGGGACATGGAGGATTATCCTGGGCTGGGACACCTTCCACTAGACCAGGTTGCTCCTGCCCAACACTTCCAAGGATGGGGCATCCATGTGTTTCAGGATTGGACTTCCCAACGTCTCTCACGTGTTCCAGTAGCTTCTGTGGAGTTAATTCTGATTGTTTTTAATATAAGTAGCCTTGGAGTAACTGTGGGGATGGCTGGGATTAATTATTTCTTACTCTTTCATCAGCTGCTGGCTGACAAATGGCAATGGAAAACTGGGAAAGGCAAAGCAGGCCTTTACCTGTAGTTCACCAAGGTGCTGTGGGAATGCAACAGGAATATGGGAATCCTCCAGTGCCAGTCCCTGAATTTACCACGTGTTTTGTGGGGACGGGCCCATGATTCCCAAGCTGAGTGCTCCAGGCAATCCCTGAGGCCAAAGGGATTGATCCACGGCTGTATCAAACAGTTTCCAGTAGTGCTTTTAATTAAAGCTTTGTTGTGGTGGTGACCTGAAAAAGAAATGAGAGATTGGCAGGGATTCATCCAGGGTCAGTTGTTTGACGTTATTGATCCTCTCTGCCTTCCTGGAGGTACTTTTGGAGGGAGGATGCCATAAAACTGCACAAATGAACTGCCAAAAACCCCTTTCTGAGATGGTTTTCCTGTTCCCTGTCCTTCTTTCCCCCTAAAATCACGGACAAACTGCTGCCAGCAGCATCTCTGTGGCTGTTTTTCCCTGGAGCAGGTTCTAAGTTCTTGGAGAACTTTGGCTTATTTTTGGACTGATTTTTGCCACGTGGGTGTGTTTGTGTAGCCCCGTGGTAGCTCCTGGTCCCCATTCCTGGAGGGATTTAACAGCCCTGTGGATGTGACACTTGGGGTTAGTGGTGGCCTTGGGGATGGTTGGACTTTGATCCTGGTGGTCTTTCCCAACCAAACTGATTCTGTGCATCTATTATTTATATTTTTTGCATTTTAGAAGCATCCTCGTGGACCAAAACGTCCAAAGAAACACTTAAATATCCATGTTTTCCGTCTCCAGAGCTCCTGTGTAGAAAAATCCAGCTGCAAATTTCCTCTGCCAGAGGAAAAATGGGACTAAAATAGAAAGGACAAAACTGCTGGAAGACTTTGTGTTCCAAAATGTGCTCCCTGTGCTTTGCTCCCTCGGAAGGATTCACTGGCAGCACTTTAATTTCCGCTGCCTGCTCCCTGTGTTTGATCTCTCCAGGAGCTTTAGTCCCATTGTTTGCTCTGTTTGGAAGGAATATCAGAAATAGAGGCAGTTCAAATCAAGGTGAGTCGCCTCTGGCAGGAATGAAAGACAAGATATTTAAGGGAGAAAAGGATGGAACAGCTCTAATTCCAGAAATGATGCAAACCACACCTGGGTTTTGTTTAACTCTCTGGATATCCTGCATTAATTCCCTAAATCAAACCCCAAATTCCTTCTTGAAAAGCCCCATCTTTATAGCAGCACAACAATATAATTTATAAGCTGAGCTGGGAATAAATTCTCCTAAAAAAGGCTGTTGGAGCCATTTTATTGGGACATAAAGGAGCCTTTGCTGGCTGGTGAAATGCAGGAACCACTGAAGTGGCACCAAAGCCACTTGCACAATTTTGGTAGTGTTACCAGGACAAAATGTTCTTATTCCCTGGGATCAATGGAGGCAGCCTCTCATTCCAGCAGCCAGCCAAGCCAGCCTTGGAAAATGGATGAGAAATGGGCATTTAATGCTGCCCTTTGCTCTGAAAAAATAAATAAACCTGTGTTTTATATATGTATTTCTATATATTTTTATAGAAATCTGTAGTGATACTTTTCATAATTAAAAATATCCCTTTTTTTTCTGCCAGACTCCATAATTTTAGTTGTAAACAAAACTACTTAGGGGTTCCAGGGATGGATTTCCAAAGGTTTATCCTTTACAGGCTTTCTGCTACTTCTATTTTTTTTTCTTGATTTTATTTCTTTTTTTTTTTTAATTTATTGAGGACTTAAGAATGCAGAGCATTGGCTCAGATGGTCCTTTGGTGGGATCTCATCTCCCATCAGGAAAAAAAATGCAGGATAAAGGAGATTTGACAACAGAGCAGGAGTGGAATCCATAGGGGAAAAAAAAATCCTTTTATTAGAGCAAGGAGAGACCTTTTGCCTCTGCTCTGAGATGGACTGGGTGCTGTCCTCAAATTCCTCACTGTGGATAAACTCAGGGATTTTTAAAAAATTAATTAACTAATTAATTAATCAGTTAAAGCTGGTTGGATCTTCGTTATCCAAGCCTGGGAGAGGTGAAGTTTTCCAGCTCTCCAGTGGAAAGACTGGATGTGGTGATCACTTTTAAGATTATTTTGCTCTGCAGATATTGTGGTTTTTTTTTTCCTGATTGCTGGTCTGAACTCGGAGACTGAAGTGTGACTTTTCCAGGGGAATCCTTGTCCAAGATGTCTGAGAGAGGCAAACATTCCTAAGGAAATGAAAAGGGCTGTCAGTCCTCACGCAGTCCAAGGGGCACAACCCCAGTTTTCCTGGGTAGGTCTCTCCTGACTGTTCCTTTGCAGACTCTGGCAAGGAGTGTCCTCCTAATCCTGTGCTGGCAGGGAATGATCCATGTTATCCAATGGGTCTCTTCCCTGCTCCCCAGAGCCTCCTTAGGTGGGATCCGGCATTCCGGAGTCGGAGCCGCCATCAGTCAGTGGCATTCCTCTGGCTGGGCTTGGACACACAAACCCCCGGGAGCAGGACAAGGCGGCCGGCAGGAACCACATGGAACGACCTTGGAATCTCTCCAGTGGCGGCTGTCGGATCAAAGCGGCGGGAACCACGGGATCAGCATCGATCCCGTCTTGCAGCTGGATGTTCTTCCTGGAATCCCTGCCAGGCAGGGGCTCAGCACTCCCAGACAAAGGGCATTGATTGGGGTGACTCCATGAGCTGAAGGCTTGGAATTCAGTTCATGGCAATTCCGCTGGTGGGAACGTCACAATTCCCATCCTTTAAGTCGGTTCTTTGGGTTGTTGCTGCCTCTGATCCAGCTGCTGGTTTATCAGGATGTTAAGATTTGGGAACCTGCTTGTTTCTGTGCTGAACCAGGGATCAAACCTTTCCTTTTAGGAATTCCCTATTTTTCTATACCGGCACAATCAACTTCTCCCTGTGCCAGGACACATGGAAACATAGCAGCCCCTCAGAATTAATGCAGATAATTAGTGTGTGTTAACGAGGGCTGAGCAGCAGGACGTGGGGAGGGACACCAGTGACCTCTAGAGCTGATCTGCCAGAGGAAAACCATCGGAGCAAGGCAGATCCAAGCTTAAACCTTCCTGTTGGAGCTGGTTGCCTTCCCGTTCAGGAGTGTACATGGATAATTAGATGATAGGAGCTACTCCCAGGGCTGGAGCCCCTCGGCTCTGGAGCCAGGCTGGGAGAGCTGGGGGTGGTTCACCTGGAGAAGGGAAGGCTGCAGGGAGAGCTGAGAGCCCCTTCCAGGGCCTAAAGGGGCTCCAGGAGAGCTGGAGAGGGACTGGGGACAAGGGATGGAGGGACAGGACACAGGGAATGGCTTCCCACTGCCAGAGGGCAGGGTTAGATGGGATATTGGGAAGGAATTCCTGGCTGTGAGGGTGGGGAGGCCCTGGCCCAGGTTGCCCAGAAAAGCTGTGGCTGCCCCTGGATCCCTGGAAGTGTCCAAGGCCAGGTTGGAGCAACCTAGGATAGCAGGAGGTGTCCCTGCCTGTGGCAGGGGTTGGAATTGGATGTTGAGGTCCCTTCTAATCCACCCCATTCCATGATTTTATAATCACAACACTTTAACAATGACATCCGAACCACAACTGTGGGATGAGGAGCTGTTTGATGTGGAATTTTTCCTGGATAAAAAATTGGAAGGAGCCAGTTTGAAGCTGTTGCTCAGCCCCTTAATGACAGAAAAATGTCCACAATTGATCCAGGTGCTGTGTGGAAACAAAGGGTTCCTTTGGATAATCACTTGGCTTCCCTCTGCTTCCAAAAATTCTGAATGTCTTGGATGTAAATTCCTGCTGTGGAATGACACCTGACAACTCTGCATTCCAAGGAAGGGAGGAGGATCCACTGCTCGAATAAATAGGTTATTCCAGAGTTCAATAACCTCCATTTCCAAGTTCATGCCTGTTCTGGGAGGACTGTGCTTGGACTTGGATTTTAGCTGTTAAATCCTGATCTCCAGAGGGAAAAGCAG
This sequence comes from Pseudopipra pipra, assembly GCF_036250125.1. Taxonomy (NCBI): domain Eukaryota; kingdom Metazoa; phylum Chordata; class Aves; order Passeriformes; family Pipridae; genus Pseudopipra; species Pseudopipra pipra. Next base: position 8,324,190 of record NC_087550.1, read on the forward strand.
CTGGAAACCCCTTTTCCTGGGCACTGAGTCACTTCTGTCCCTCACCTTTCAGGTGTTTGGTGGGAATTGTGCAAACTGCCTTTCATTTTTTTGCCAAAAGCTTCCTACTCAGCTCCTGAATTGGGGTTTTCCCCCATTCCCAGCATTTCCTCCCTTACCTTTATCCCTCCAAGAATAATGTTATCCTTATTTTTTTTAATTATCCCAGCAGCATAGCAGGAATATTTTGCCCTTTCTGCTGACTAATTCTGCCCTGGACACGCTTGTGTGTGGAATTTTTTCCAAGGGATTAAATTATCTCCCTGGGTTAAAACCAACCCACTGCTTAATGAAACCAAGCTGAAATCTTGCCTGTCTTATCCCCTTCCTTTGGGCAGAATCCCTGGATTACTTATCCAGTTGTTTCCCATCTGTATTTCAAGCAGCTGCTGCTTCTTGTCTCCATGTTATCCTTGTGCTACTTCTCCCTGCAGAGCTTCATTCCCCTCCTGAGGTCACTCCTGCATTTTCCAGGATTATTTGGAATAAAATAAAACTCATCCATGTCTCCCTGCTCAGCACACACAGAATTCCCAGGCTTTGGTTCCCAGGGCTCCGTGTGGGAGAAAGATGCTCAACAGAACTTAACAATACATGGATTTCTCCCTGTTTTCATTCCCTGCTCAAGCTCCTTGGAACAGGGTTTTTTAGGAGCATGTCTTAGGATAACCAGCATATCCATCCACATCTCTTTGTCAAAGGATGGGATATGAATCCCAAGGTGATTCATCCCACTGTTTTTTGTAGGGCTGGGAATAGTTTGTGCCATTGGCAGTAGGGAATATTGATATTGGGAATATTCCAGGCTTGTAATAAACAAGTCTTCTGTTTATGTAACCTAAACTTGTAGCAGGGGAGCCCCTGATTTTTTGTTCCCTTTAATTATAGGTACAGTGGGAATTGTGGGCTTTCACTTCTGCCAGGATTTAAAGAAGGAAAAAAGTCCCTTTTCTGGGATTTTTCAAGGGAGTTGGTTGAGTTCTTTTAAAAAGCAGGAATGGTGATGCCTCAGTAGTGATGGAATTAGAGCTGTGAGCAGTTGGTATTAATACCAGCTGGATCTGGTGCCTGTCAACATTCTGGTGGGAATGTCTGTTTGGAAAAGACATGTCTTGGATCCAAGTCCATTAAGCCACTTTGTCCAAATGTTTGTTGGAGCAGATATTTAAATATAAACAAGCCAAGCAGCACCTTATTGTTCCCTTCTCTCTGGGAAAGGAGTGAAGGGAGGGCAGGGAAGCTCCAGGAATAAACAGGGTGTTTTCAGGTTTATAATTTAGGGACAGACCCAATCCAAGACATGTGAGGTACAGCTGGAAAGGGAAAAATTGCCTGGAGTACTTCAGTGTCCTTAGGGGTTGTGGCTTATCAGAGCAAATAATTCCAGGGCTTTGATTGGAGCTGGAAAGAATTGAATTTGTCTGTTTGCATCAGTGGCCACGTGAGGGAAACCAGTTTGTGGTGCTGCAAATCGATTCCTGGGATTTACAGCCTGTGCTGTAGTGGGAAGGGATTGGATTTGCTCACCCCTGTGCTGAGGATCGTCCCTGGATCTGGGATGGAACACAGCAGCTCATGGCTGTTTGTCCTGCACACCTATGGGACAAATAACCAGGGAGTCAGGATTCCTGCCCATGTGGGATGTGCTGCTTCCCAAAACCTCCTCCCAGAAGGGAGTATTTGCTTCCCCTTTGCAGAGGCAGCTTTTGAACTTTTGGGGGAGGGGGAGCAGAATATGTGAGAAACTCACCCGGGAATTCAGATTTTGGCTTGGGAAAATCCCTTCTCTCACAGGCAGTTGGTTCCCTCCAGATTAAAATGCTGCTCAATTTGTGATCCTGGAGATTTTGGTGAAAAAATCCTGCACCAGAAATCAAAGAATCCTCAGAGGGTGGTTTGGGTAGGAAGGGACCTTCATCATGGCTTAAATCCCCCTGTTCTCCTGCTGGGCACCCTGGCAGAGAACTAAAATCTCTGGAAAATTGCTTGGAAAACACAAGCTCTGCCTTTGTACCCCTTTTTCCTGCCTTTTCCCTGCACCTGCAGGGTTTGGTGTCCAGCAAAAGTCACTGAGCTCCTCTCCTCTGCCAGTGGGAATTCCAGCTTCCAGGAGGTTGGGAGAAAGCAGTGGGAAGTGGTGTATCCTTGAGTAACTCCAGTTGCTTCTGGAATTCTCTACCTGCAGTTAAGAGGATTTATACAAAGTGAGGTGAGGCAGGTTGGGATACTCCACATCCCAGGGGATCTTGTTGATCCCTTCCAGCTGAAGGTGTTGGAGAAGGAAAAAATTATCCGTAAAATATGAGCGAGAAGAGCTTTTTGTTAATAATAATTAGTTTTAAGGGTTGTCAGACCTATTAAATTTGTTCATTTAGTTCAACTCAAGTCTTTGAATTACCTGATAGAAATTCTTTCAATTTTCATCTCAAATCACCGATATTTAAGGATAAAACAGATGCTTGGGGACGATACAGGAAATAAAAACGTGTCTCCCAGTGACTTTGCAGTTATAAAATCAAATAACTGCTCTTTTCCTTGCAGGAAGTTTCACTGCACACTCTGGATCTATTGGACACAGTAAATAATTTTTAAATCACTTGCTTACAGCTGGAATTGTTCCTTGAATCCATGTTTTTTTTCCTTCTTGCAGTGGGGAAGACTTCCTTGATCACCAGGTTCATGTATGACAGCTTTGACAACACCTACCAGGTAAATTAATCCCTATTATTGCCTTGTCCAAGTGGGTTCCGTGGCAGGAAGAGGCCATTCCATAGGAGTTGGGACACTGATTAAAGTCTGAACTTGTGAAATCTTAATTTTAACCACCCGCAGTGGCACTTCAGGGTTGGATTCTGCTGGATGAGCTGTGGTTCTACAGGAATACCCAAGGAATAGTTAAGTCTTCCATGTTTTTTTTTCCCCACCATTTGTTCCCAGACCATCCCAGATCTAATCCCTGTGTGGGGAAAACTTAACAGGTACCCAGCTCTTTTATAAAACAAGTTGTCACAAGCATGAAAATCATAAAAAACAGAGAAAAAAAATTAGAAAATCAGCTTTGTCCATTCCAGGATTGTTCCAGTCATTGTTTCCCACTCCCAGAATTCAGGATGAGCTCGAAAAGGTGGGAAGCTCTAAAAATACTTGAGTTTTCTAAAGTGTGTCTCTTGCAAGCAGAATGTGTTTCATGACTTGGTTACAGGTGGTGACATTCTGGATACACTGAACTGAGAAAAATCTGTTCCCTGAGGCATGGGAAGGTTTTTTTAGGGGGCTGGGAGGAGGAGGAATGGGAGGAAAAAAAGGAAAAATGTCACTCTTTTGTTGCTTGGTGTCTACCCAGGGATCTTGTTTCAACCACAGCAAGAAATCTTAAGGGTTGACAAGAAAAATTCAATTTAGGGATCACTGATGGGTGTCTGGTTTGGGTGTTAATGGAGTTGTTTTAGTGCCATTCATCCAAAAACCTCTCTTTGACTGATGTCATCACTGAGGTGGGGCCATACGTCCTATTTTTGATCTGGAAGAAGGAATCAGTCATAAAAAACCCCAGTAATTTGGGCAGACTCACAGTGAGCGTTGGTGTCAAACCCAAAACCACATTTTTTGATGCCCAGGATTCCAGAGAGAATTCCAAAGCCAGGGTTTAATGATCCCAAACCAGGATTGTGGTTGAGTGCAGCTGGAGGTGAGTTCAGGGCTGATTCTGAGCTCGGGATACATTTTGAAAACGTATTTTCCTGGAATGTGTCATTTGAATGAGGGGGTTTGTGTTCAGCTGTTCAAAACAGAAAGCTGTGTTTGATAAAATCCCTGCTGGGCATTGGTTGCCTTTTGCTCCCTGCTGGATAAAGGAATTCTGTTGCCCCTGTGTTTATTGATAAGAAGGTGCTGGACTGTCAGAAACCCAAACAACTGGAATAAAACTGTGCCACTGGAGGTGTGTGTCTTACTGGGAGTGATTCCCCCACCATGGACATGCTGGGAATGATTTCCCTTGTTCTCTGGCACCATACGTGCCGTGCCGTGGAATTGCTGTTTTAATAAAAAGCTGGGATACAGGGAGTGCTGGAATCCTTTCCCTGGACTGTGTCCTGGTGGGACAGGCTGGGAGAATTGGGGTTGTCCAGCCTGGATAAGAAAAGCTCCAGGGAGACCTCAGAGCCCCTTCTAGTGCCTAAAGGGGCTCCAGGAGAGGAGGGATTTACCCTCCCTGCAGCCTTGGAAAATGAGACGAAGGTCATGTATTTAAGAAGCAGCTCTTGATAGCACTTTAGTTTCCTTAAAACATTTATTCAGGATGTCCCACAGGAAGCTCCCAGTGGTGTCTGGAAGTTTGGGTGCAGTGAAGATGAGCCAAGCTTTAGTTTTTAGGGGCCATGTGTCCACGTGCCCATGTGTTGTTGAAGATTTCTGCCCTAATCTGAGGGGAAAAAGGGAAGAGCCATGAAGGTATTTGGCAGCTGGGAAGAAAACAATGTGCCCACATACCCTGGTCGAGCTGGGGGACACTAATTTGGGTCATTCCTAAAGAACTGTATGGATTAAACTGTCAATATGCATAAATTGAAGTTAATAACCTTTTGTGCTTCAAGAAACTGGTCTGGTTGTGGAGATATTAAAGAAATCACTCGTTGAATGAAGCTGTAAGTGAGAAAAGCAGGCCGTTTTTCCTGCAAGGTGCTGATTTTCCCCTGGAAATCCCTGCAGGTGTCCTGCCATTTGATTTAAGAGCTCTTGGTTTTCTCATCTCTTCCCAGGCAACAATTGGCATCGACTTCCTATCGAAAACCATGTACTTGGAGGATCGAACAGTGAGTGAGCTTTTGTTGTCCTTGCACAGTGGGGATGAGGAGCAGCATCTGTTTTGGGCAGCCCCCAGTTGTGAGATCACTTGGAAGCACAGCCTGAGCCTTCATCTCCCAGCTGCTTCCAGCCTTACAAGTGGAGACACAGCAGTGGGAGACGGGAATCCATTTGGTTCCTCCTCGAGGGCCATTTGACAGCAGCTCTTTAGTGTCACCCCGTGTGAGGAGAGAGAGGAGACAGAGAATTGGAGGGGTGCAAACAGTGGGAATTCAGACCCCTTCAGGTTTTGATGCCACAAAAAGGATAAAATCTAAACTGCCAAATGTGGCCAGTTAATATTCCTTGATTAAAACGAGGGTGGCCCTGGTGGTGACCCCCAAATGATCCCTGACTCTCAGCTTGGTGCAGCCTGAGCTCCTGGAATGACATCACTCCTCTCTGGAAGCAAACCTGGGGTTTAAAATGAGCTCAGATCCTTAATTAAGAAGTTCATCTGCTGAGCTGTTTGCAGAAGCAAAGCTGTGCAGTGCTGCAGGAGCTCGTGGTGGATATAAACCTCCAGGAAATGGGATTGCATGGGAGGTGCCTGAGGGTGCTTTCCAAACCCAAACTGGCCCCTGCACACGTTGCTTTTAAGTGTATCTTGCCTTTTCTTCCAGCACCTGGATGGTAAGAGACGTTCAGCCCCATCTGTGGGCACCTTACCTTGCAGTTCAGGGCTAGCTGGCATTTTATCTTCCTTGGAAAACTGACAGGAGCAGGTTTTCCAGCTTTTCCACCAGCAACCATCCTTCAAGCTGCTGGAGGTTGCCTTTGTGAGTCCTGAGGAAGGACAAGAGCAGAGCACGAAACTCCTGTGTGGGGAGAACTGCATGGGAACAGTTCATGGAATTATAGAGTCATTTAGGTTGGAAAATCCCTCTAATTCCATCGAGTCCAGCACTTCCAGGCCCACCACTAACCCCTGCCTCCAAGTGCCACATCCACAGAGCTTGTGAGCCCTGCCAGGGATAGTAGTGGATCCACAGGCCTTTGGAGCCCTTCCATGGATGGTGATGGATCCACAGGCCTTTTGAGTGCTTCCAGGGATGGTGATTTCACCATTTAGCCATAGTTTTCTTGTTGATCCTTGAAAGCCAAGTGATTTTGCTCGCCAGGGAAGCATTTTTGGGAAGCTGAGCTCCTTGCACCGCCTCAGTTTTGCTGCTGCCCATCCCTCGGGAGACGTCACCGCGAGGCGCCAGCGCCCCTGCATGAGTTTCCCCTCACTTTATTCAGCCTTTTCCCACGCTAAACCCTCTTTCCTCTCTCATTTTTGTGGCAGTTTGGCTCTTTTAACTCTCTCCCGCCCACAGATCAGGTTGCAGCTGTGGGATACCGCGGGGCAGGAGCGTTTCCGTAGCCTCATTCCCAGTTACATCCGCGACTCGGCCGCTGCCGTAGTAGTTTACGATATCACAAGTAGGTATTTCTGCACCGGGGTTTGACCTTCCTTGTGCTTATTTTTCTTGCTTGTTTGACTGATTTTGTTAGGTACGGTTGCAATTGTGGGACACAGCAGGTCAAGAGCGGTTCAGGAGCTTGATCCCTAGCTACATTCGTGACTCCACTGTTGCAGTTGTTGTTTATGATATCACAAGTGAGTGGGGGGAATTCTGCATTTCTAATCCTCTGCCCCTTCCATCCTCTAGCTTAGCTTTGCATGTCCTCTCACATCATCTGCTTGATCTTCGTCCCGGCATGGAAATAAATGTGGGTTTTTTTCTCGTTTCGCTGCTGGTGTAATGTATAAATGTCTCACAGTGACATCATTTTAACCCTTCCCTACTCCGGTCACCTCGAGCCTGCCTGCTTCCTTTCATCTGCTTCTTAATCATAACATCACTGTGACTTTGGGTCTTCATGGATATCTGAATTCCTCAATTGGAGGCTTTCTGTAGCTTGCTTCACTTCATTTACCCTCTCCCACCAAAAAACTCTGGGAATGGGCTGGCGGGGAACACGCATTAACATCCCATTTTCCCTGGAATTTGTCACTCTCGCACTCTGCAATGTATAAAAGTTGCCACCAAGCCCTCCCCCTTTAACAATTGCTCTCTCATTTCTTACTAAGGTATGTACATTTTTGTCAACTAAAAATATTAGTGCTTTTTTCAACCCTCTTCCTTCTGTCCCTCCCCTCAGTCCAGACACCCCTTAACTTACTGACAAAGAGCAGGAATTGTGTTTAGGAGAGAACTAAATTCCAGGCTGAGAGCAGTGGCCTAATTCTACACTAGGGCAGAAGTGCTTTGATTTATAAATACTAGAAGATTACTGAAGGAGTCAGGGCTTTGCCTAGAAAAGCTTTAATTGTTAAAAATACCACTTCCATTTGAGCTAAAATTACAGGTGAAATTTTTTACTGACCTGGCAAATTCCACATTACCGAGTGGTAAAGAGAAGAATTAAGACACTGGCAGATGATCAAGTCTTGGCTGTCTAACACAATATATAACTTTGCAGTAAAAGCCATTAAAGAAATCAATATTTTGCAAGAACTGCTGCAGAACCCCCCCCTTTTAAAGTACTAAAGCTACTTTGGCAGCTCAGATGCTCTTTGTGTAACACTGAGCTCCGTGGCAGCTTCCCTCCAACTCCTTTTTCCTCATGGGATTCAACTTTTCAAGCCCCACACAGTCTGAAATTCTTCCCTTGCAGCTCTTAAGGATGCAGCATTAAATTAAAATGCCTGTGAAAAGGTTAAATTTCTCTGTCTGGTTCTGTGCAAGTGATTTGGAAGTTGTTTTGAAGGCAAGTGTTCAATGCCCCAGGAGCTGCTGGTGTGTTGTAAAACCCTGGGATTGCCTAGGGAAATAAAAGGTGATTAAAGTGTACGGGATTCGTAATTGGGATTGAGGACTTTGGAGGAGCAATGGAACTGCACGAGCACAAGCCATGGGCAGAAGGCACAAATTAACCCCTATTCTCTAGAGAAAATAGTTCATATTTTATTTTATAAATAAAGGAGCTGAAACACGGGGAGAAGACTCATTTTAGATGCTGTCAAAGGCAAAATCATAGATGGACTCAGTTCCCTCCCTGGCTTTGAATCCTCTGTGATGAAGCACCTGAAATTAATGCCAAAGTTTTCACATCCTGTAGTGGGGGAGATTCAGGGTTTCACTTGCTGGGTCTTCATCCCAATTCCACAGAAATGGAGCTTTGATTTCAGATGCCAGCTGTTTTTCCTAGGGCTGTGAGGGGTTCCTGCAGTGATAATCCTCTCCACTGTTCCCTGATAGATGTAAACTCGTTCCAGCAAACAACAAAATGGATTGATGACGTCAGAACGGAACGGGGCAGTGACGTCATCATCATGCTGGTGGGGAACAAAACAGATCTAGCAGATAAAAGGTATGGAGGAATCATGAATTCATCTTTTAAATGCTCTTCTTACTCTGCTGCTGGTTTAGAAGGGGTTTTTAAATGTATTTTTGCTCCCAAAATGCTCGAGCTTGTTTTAGTTCTGACTCGAGAAATCTCGATTTTAAATCCCCTTTCGTGTGGTTAAACCAAATTTCCAGCGGCAGAATTTGGTTAAACCAAGTTTTCCAGCTGGGAATGAGTTGAGAAACCACCACCAACTTGTTCAGGATAAAACAGTGTTAACTCCAACCTGCATCAGTAAATGAATAAACTGATGACAAGGATTTATTCTTAATAAATCTGCTCAGAAAGAAATGATAGGTGCAAATATACATCCCATCTAAATTATGGTTGCTCCCTTTTGAGACTCCTCAGGGCTTCTCAGAAGTTTGCAAGCTGAATTATTTTTATTAGATGTTGTACATCTTCAGCTTTTGCTGTGTTTGCTGCTTATTTTGGGTTTATGGTATTAACACAAATGATAAAGGGTCACAGAGCCAAACCTATGGATTCTGGATTTGATCAAAATCCCTGTTTCCTTGAGATCAATTCCTTCAGATTTATGGCCTCCTATTAAGAATTATATAAAAATAAAAATATATATAACCCCTCAGATACCTCATGATTTTTGTTTGGCAGCTCTTGAACCCAAATTTCCCCCCTTGTTTTAGCTCTAACAGGATGATTAATGAGAGGGACACCTATCCAAGGAAAAAAGGGGACAAAATTCCTTCCATGTGAGATGGTTACACTTGGACCTTGGTTAAAACAGTTTGTTCTTGATGATCATTTTTAAATGTTAAAGGGCACTGATGGATAATTGTTCAGACAGGGATTTAGGGGGAGTCTGGTTGGCTTTTCCATGGGAATATTGGGAGCCAGATGTGCCCTGGGAGTCTGTCTGATAGCTGAAGTGGTGATACCTGTCATGCAGGGAAAAAAAACCACTGAATGCTTTCAGAACTGTAATAATCTTAATTTTTTTTCCTGACTCTGTGTTGTCTCCCCCAGACAAGTGTCCATCGAGGAAGGAGAGAGAAAAGCCAAAGAATTGAATGTAATGTTCATTGAAACTAGTGCAAAAGCAGGATACAATGTAAAACAGGTGAGTGGCTCCTGCCAAAACACCCCTGTGGGACCAGGACTTCCCTGGACACTGGGAAAACTTGGACAGAGGGATGTTTGTAGTCCATGCACAGCAAGGAACATCTCGGAGTTGGGTTGTTGGCCAAGGTTCAGGAGGATCCCTGACCTTGGGACTTCTTTCCACGTGATGGAAGAAGCTTTGTGAGTGAAGGATCGTCCATTCCTGGATTTCTGGTAATCTAGATTTGGGGTTTAGACTGAAAGGGAGCCAAAAAGTTGGGGAAACACAGGTCTGAGGGCTGTTCCCGATCCCCTTTCAGGGAATGAACCACTCCAGGAGGAGCCTGGTGGCTTGAAATGCTGCCAGTGCACAAGGAGTGTGAACTGGGATTCCCACTCTGCTGGGAGGCACTGGCAGTGGGAGCAAATGTTCCTGGAGAGCCAAAGCTGTTTATTTCTAGTAGATGCTGAGCTGCTTTTGATGAGGAAAGCAGTGAAATGATGGGATATTGGGAAGGAATTCCTGGCTGTGAGGGTGGGGAGGCCCTGGCCCAGGTTGCCCAGAGAAGCTGTGGCTGCCCCATCCCTGGGAGTGTCCAAGGCCAGGTTGGAGCAACCTGGGCTAGCGGAAGGTGTCCCTGCCCATGGCAGGGGGTGGAATGAGATGAGCTTTAAGGTCCCTTCCAGCCCCAACCACCCTGGGATTCCATGTGTGTCTGTATCCTTACATTCTATTTTATACATGCAGTTGCCCAGTTCATGTGCAGAATGGTCCCAGTAGCTGCTAAAATAGGATTATAAACTCCTTTGTCCATGATAGACAGGACTGAAGGGGCTGTTATTAAAATGTCCCTTGACTTTGTGTAGAAGTAGTAAAATTATTCCCTCTCTAATGGAATAATTAGATGTGTTATCTCAGTGCTGAGATCCAGTGTATTAGCAGCCATGGAAGTGTTGCATTCCAGGCTCCACAATTATCCTGCCACAACATAGGCTGGTAATTAAGGTTTGGATCTTTGCTGCAGTCCTTAATGAGTGCTTAGGCCTGGGGGTGTGCCCTGGAGAGCAAAGACACGAGTGGTTATTCAAAAAGAGCTAAAAATGGATTTTTCCTCTCAGTTTTGATCCTTGTTGCAGGCATGGATTGGAATTCTCAATGATTTCAAAGCTGCAGAATATTTACAACTCTCATTTTTTATTAGTTTAAGAAGTGGTGGTTGAAACAATTCTCAGAGGATAAGACTTTTAATACCACTACTTACAGAGGTTCCTGTTTTCTCGCAGCTTCTCTATTGAATTGTATGAATTTATTTTAACTTAGTAACTTATTTATCTAATTTATTTACCAATAAATTATCCCCCTTGGCTACATCTGCTGAATGGATCCCCTCCCTTTAATAAGATCTTTAATCAGCTGAGTGCAAATCTGACCTTCCCATAACTGATAACTAAGAAGATATTTTAATTCTGTAGAACAATCCCAGTCCAAGTTAATTTTCATCCAGGATTTTTAATTCAAGTGTCAAATTATTTTAGATACAAATACGGTCGTATTTTGACCACATAAAATGAAATTTTATTTTTTGACTACCTGAAATGGAATTTTCTATTTTGACTACATGAAATGAACTTTTTTTTTTTGACTGCATGAAATGAACTTTTATATTTTGACTGCATGAAATAAACTTTTATTTTTTGACTGCATGAAATGAAATTTTTTACTACATGAAATGAAATTTTATGTCAAAATTAAGATATTAGCTATTAAATACTAATGTAAAGGTGAGGTTTGGAGTAGTTGGTGATTCACTGGTTTGTCACTAAGAGGCAGGTTCAGATTTAGGAATTAATTAACAGCTTGGATACTGTGAATGGAATGTGTGGATTAGGGAATATGAAATGTTTGTTTTGGAGGTTTGTTTTTTTTTTACCTTCCATATAAAATTCCTGCCTGCCAGTATAGAAACTTCCCAGAAACCTTCAGATGGAGAAGTGGATAACTTACTTCATTGAATGCCTTTAATTCATTCTGGCAGCCCTGAAAAGGCTTTAAAAGACTTTGGGATCCCTGCTCTGTCTCCACAGCCCGTGTTTCAGGGAATCTCATTGTCAGGCCCTGGATTTCATGCCCAGAATGTGTCAGGGTTGCTTTTGCTGCCCTGTCGAAGGAGAGGGGAGGGAGAGCCCTTGAATTCCTGCTTCCAGCAGTACCTGGCACATTCCCTATTGGCTCTCCAGGAGCCACAGGCTGGATGTGGCCCTTGGCAGAGGAACTTTCTCATGGCAGCAGCTGAAGGGACGTGGCCCCTCACTCACCCTGGGCTCTTTCTCCTCCTCTCCCTTGATTTCTGTCCGTGTGATGGCCAAGAATTATTCCCAGAGTTGCAGAGAATGAGAATTAAGGAAAGATTTGTTTGCTTTGCATTGGTTTCTTGCCTGCCTTTTCCATCTGGGCAGGGATCTTCCTGTCCTTCCCATATTGTCCTTCCCATATTCCCATATTATCCTACAGTCCTTTGTGACCCTGATCCCTGGGGATTTACTGGCTGGAGTGGGAGGAAAGGCACAGTCTGGCAAATCTTGAGACTAACAGTGAGAGATGAGGGTTTTCCCCCAGGGTTTAATCGGGAAGGAGGTTGCAGAGAGACTCTGTGTGGCTCTTTTAGTCTTTCAGCTGCTGCATTTGGGAAAAAGAAGTCCTGAATGCCCCTCAATATGTGTGTTTTTATACTCACAGAAACATTTAAACATATCTGTGTGTATATAGTCCCTGTGACAAACATTTAAACATATCTATGTGTGTGTAGTCCCTGGGTCTGTGTCAGGCCCTGTGGGAAGGCAGCTTCCTAATCATCAGGAAGTTCCCCTAATTGGATTTCTCTCCACATATGCTGTGGCTGATAAGGCAGAAGGTTAATAAGAGTGAAAGTTGATTTTCTTAGTTGCCAAATTCCTATTTTTAGTCACATAATTCAGGGGAGAAATGCAGCTAAAAGCATCGTTTTATTCCTGGTCTTAATGTAAAGCAAGGATTAGTGTATTTTAAAAGGCCTTCCTGTCAGCAGCTTGGTTTAAATGCAGCAATTCCAGCTGGTTCCTTCAGCTGAGGATTTTTTAGACTCCCCAGCCCTTTCCCCCTCTATACATTCCCCTCATTGCTTTCTATGTATTGTACAGGGAATAAATGGAATCCCAGAGTGGATTGGGTGGAAGGGAAGTTAAAGCTCATCCAGTCCCACGGGCAGGGACACCTTCCACTAGCCCAGGTTGCTTCAACCTGGCCTTGGACCCTTCCAAACCTTCTGTGCCAAGGACTGGGTCAAAATGCTCTTTAAGATTCCATCAGTGAGGAATCCATCTTGTTGGCCTGTGAGAATTTCCCTGAGCTTTTCCAGGAGCCCGGAAAGTTCTGGATTGTGGCAGAGGTTCATGGAAACAGAAGGGTGTGCTGAGCTTTGTTACTGTGGAGTTGGGGCCTGAAATCAGTGAGTGGCATCAAGGAGCGGCTTCTCAGAGCCCTGTCCTTGTCCTGGACCACATTCCAGTGTGTGCCAGACTTCCCCGCAAAGATCCCAGCCAGACCTGGGGGCTTGGTCTCGGTGAGCTTGGAGGGGACTTGTCCAGTCGTCTTAATGTCTCCCCAGCACCATTTGGGAGCCAAACTGGTAAAGAGCCTTGGACACGGATCCAAAAGCTGCTCAGGTACCCACATTCCTGATGTGAACAGGCTGGCAGGGGCGTGGCTCGGTTTTCTGTGGAAAGTGGGTCACTGGGAATAAGTGGTTTAGCTTTGTGTCATTTGAGGAGAGGCAGGAAAACATGGAATAATGGAACACAGCAAGGCTGACGTCAGACCCAACAGCAGGCATTCTGGGATCCTGTGCTGCCGTCGGGGTGGGAACACACTGAGGGATGGGGATCTGGAGGGCTTGGAAGCAGCTGCTGTCCTGGAGCTTGATAAACCAGAAGTACAGAGTAGTAACATTGTCTGTAATAGGGGAAAATATTAAGGAATGTTAAAGGATTTCTGTCTGGGTGTGTGCTGGGTGCATCCCGATGGGATCAGGACTCTGCCAGGGCTGTTCTCCCAAGGGAAGAACCAATTAGGTGGTCATTTCATAACCCTGATGGATAGTAAAGCTGTTATCTGTCCTTCTGTCCATCTGATCTGTCCTGTCCTTGCCCCAGGCACGTGGAAAAGAGATCATTGCTGTCCTTGTGTGGTTCCCACAAACTGAACGTGGCAGGGATCACCCTGAGCTGAGGGACAGCCCAGAGCTGGGCTGTTCCCAGGCAGGGGTTGTTCTGGGATCAGGGAATTCCAGTGAATTCTTGTGCATTAATCTGTAGGCTGAAGAAAAGCCATGTGGTGGGAGCTACAAGGCTGAGCCTCAGGGACAGATAGGAAATGCAGGAGAGGGAATCAGTCCCGTTCCATCTGGACTCTCACCCTCCTTCAAGTGGAATAAAACTGGGAAGGGAGTTTGAGCCCAAACCCTGCTGGGAAACTGGAGCTGGTGTTCAAGTGAGGGGCAGAACTGCTTTGGGATGGCAAATGCCAAATTGTTTTGTGCTTCAGACCCCGAGTGTGGACATGGGATAACGATGGCACCAAAAGGTGAGGCTTAGGATTGGGCACATTCCTTTGTCTGGATCACAGGGAGCCTCCATAACAGCAGAGACTGTGCTGTTTCCAAGGAATAAAGGTTATATTTGGTGTCAGGCTGTTTTGGGCTGAGCAGTGCAAATAGTGCTGAGGGATGTGTGGAGTCATTGTTTGAACTGTATCTTCCCGGGGGTTTGGATTGTTTTCATCTGTTCCCCGTGTGGTTTCTTGCAGCTTTTCCGACGTGTGGCAGCTGCCTTGCCTGGGATGGAAAGCACACAAGACAAAAGTAGAGAAGACAGTATCCTTTATGCAGCTGTGCCAGGCATTCCCTGGAGGAAAACCCACTGCAGCCAGCTTGTGGACATCCCAAAAACAGGGGGAATAGGGGCAAGTAACCTCCGAGCTTGGAGCACTGAGGGAGAAGGATTGGTGGGGTGGGAGGTTGGGCTTGGGGGTGTTGAGGGTGGAGTCAGCAGGGGAAGGATGAGGGGGTATGGGTGGAAGTATGGGAAGGTGCAAACAGATCCAGAGGAATTCTTTGCTTGGTGCTTGAACAGTTTGGATGTGGGGTGGGGGAAAACAGCTGCAAAGAGGCCGAAAGGAAACCCCTGTGGCTCTTGCAGATCTGACTAACAGAATCCCAGAACAATCCTCTGCAGGTCCCTTCTCCAACCCTGCTGCTCACAGCAAGGCTCATTCCAAAATCTAGGCCAGTTTCTCAGGGTCACATCCAGGGAAACTCAGGAAATCTCCAAGGATGGAGATCCCATAACCTCCCAGGGCAGCCTGTGACAGTGCTGGAGCCCAGGCAGCATCTGTGTGGTGTGAGGGAGGACAGGACTCAACTGATGGCATGAGGGCTGGACAAGGGATAAAGGTCTCCGCATGAACTGGAATCCCTTACCTGGCCAGGTGGGTGTGTTTGGAACAGGAACTTTTCCAGGGCTGTTGGTTTTCTTTGCAGCTGGGAAATGGAGGAGAAATGGTGCCTTGGAGGAAGGACGTGGAAGGAACGGTAGGAGGGGGACGAGCTCGGTGCTGAGATTCCATCAGAGTGCAGGGAAGAGGATTTGGGAAGCTGTGGATGGCACAGCTGAGGCACAGCTTTGTGCTTTGATCAAAACCTCGTTATGCAGGTTCCCAGAAGGTTAATGAGCAACAATCTTTATTAATGAGGTGGGGGTAGAGTGCACAGGCTCTATCAGGGAGTTTGATCACCAGGCTCTAAATGGAAGTGCAATGAGGGCACTTGGAATTGGCTTCCTGCAGCCTGCAGATAGCAGCAATGGAACGGGATTATTGGGGGTGGATTTCCCATCAGCTTTTTTTGCAGGACATGGAGAGTTCAGGGATCTCAGACCACTCGTGCTCAGAGATGGAGCTGGCAGGGAATCTCTGACTTAAATACCCAGCGAGTTCAGAGCAGCCAGATGGACCAAATATTTGAATTATTGGTCTCTTGTTTCTCTTCCCGTGTTTATTTTCTCCAAACCTCTCTAAAACCAGCTTCACCCCCCTGAGGGGACAAGCTGGAAGTCCCAGCAGTGTGATCTCTGTGTTCCCTGATAAGGGAAACACTGAGGTTGGGGATTAGCATTCAAAGCTCCTCCTGGGAAAGGCTCCTTGAGGTTGGAACTGGAGGGCATCCGTTGGGAATCCGAGTGCTGCAGAGGGAGCAGCTTGTCACAGGTTCAGAGCAACCAGTTCTGCAGTGTCCTTGTGGGATGTCAGCTGGCATTGGGAGGAGGAATTCAGGCTTTGCTGGCTGGTGGTGGGGTGAGCAGAGAGGTTTGACTGGAGCAGGGATGGATGGGAATGTTCAGGATGGCACATAGGGGGTTAGGGATGTGCACAGCCTGAGGAGGAACAGCCTTGCTGGAATGTGCTGCTGGGGCTTCTGACAGAGCACACCATCTCTCTGGAATCATGGAATCACAGGATGGTTCGGCTTGGAAGGGACCTTAAAGCCCATCCAGTCCCACCCCTGCCATGGGCAAGGACACCTTCCACTAGCCCAGGGTGTCCAACCTGGCCTTGGACACTTCCAGGGATGGGATACCCACTATTCCAACCCTCTCCTGCCTGTCCCAGAGCCAAGTGTGGACAGGGGAGGCAGAGGGGGAAGTACTTGCCTGTTGCCTGTGGAGCAGAGGAGCAGGAGTTTGGGAAGGAAGTGAGCTGTCCCTTCCTGGGTTCCTTCAGGCTCTTGCCACCTCCAGAGGTTCCATGTTCTCCTGGGTGCCTGCTGCTCTCTGGGCTGGAATACTGAATCCAGCATTGATTCCACTCTGGGGGTTTCCAGGCTGGGACTGGTTCCCTCTGAACAAGCGACAGGATAAGAGGAAACAACCTCAGGTTGTGCCACGAGAGGTTTAAGTTGGATATTACGGAAAGTTTCTTCCCTGAAAGGGTGGTCAGACACTGACACAGCTGCCCAGGGCAGGGATGGAGTCTCCATTCCTGGAGGGATTTAACAGCCATGTGGATATGGCACTTGGGAGCAGGAGTCAGTGGTGGCCTGGGCAGTGCTGCAGAATGGTTGGACTTGATGGTCTTGGAGGTCTTTTCCAACCTAAATGCTTCTGTGATTCTGTGGAAACAGTGATTAGACCCTTCAGGGTATCCACACATCTTTAATTCCTGCAGCAGGAGATCCCTGGGATCACTGGGAAGAGCATACTCTGGTCAGAGACAACTTTGGGGGCTGACGTTGTTTCTCCGCATATTTATCATGGGCACGAGGGTGTGGTGAGAAACCTTGATCTCAGCTTTGCTTTGGAACTGGTCTTTCCAAGTCTTCCATGGAACACTGAAATTCCAGGGAAACACTGAAATTCCGGGGGAACACTGAAATTCCAGGGAAATACTGAAAACACCAGTGAGGGAAACAGAGCTGGAGACCCGTTTGCCTTAACTCCCTCCTTCCAGTGATTGACATAAAACTGGAAAAGCCTCAAGAGCAGCCTGTCAGTGAAGGAGGCTGTTCCTGCTAATCCCATGTGGCTCCCACCTTTCTCCAGAACATCACTGCTCCCCCTCCCTGTCCTCTCCATTGACTGCAGTGTGAATATTGGCTTGAACCTCCCCCTTCCCGTGATAACGTATCCCAGTTCCTCATCGCTGCCTGTCTCGTGGAGATGATTATTGGCTTCACAAGCACACACACACACACAGAGAAAAATGTCAGTGTCTTCATTATTTATAAGAAAAAAAAAAAAAAAGCCAAAATATCCCAGCGTATCCTAGTTATAACTTTAAAAAAAATGGGGAAAAAAAAAAAAAAAAGAGACAAAAATAGGTACAATTTCTTAATATTTGTTCCTTTTTTAATATGTTATGATACCGCACTTTGGAATGAGGGCGACCGAGTAAGTTTGGGATTGGACTTAGATGGGATGTTATGTGCAGAAGAAGGCTTGCAAATCTGACCCATTGGAGTTCTCTGAGGATCTGGGAATGCGTAGACAGCGGGAATCGTGGGCAGAGGCGGCGCATGCCAAGGGCTAAACGCTTCTCCTTGATAATCCAACAACAAAGTGAACCCAAGCTCTTAATTCCCTTGAGCAGAGCGAGTCTGCCTGGTGTCCAAACCCCACCCCAGCAGGGCTTGACACCACCACAGGCTGCTGGAGTTGGGAATTCCACGTTTCCAAGGAAGCGTGCTGGGAAATCCGGAGAGGGGCTCTCTGAGCGGGATGAGTGGCTTCTGGAGGATTTTTGGGGAGGGGAGGAAAGGGTGGATGTGCATTAGCAAAACACTTGCAGGAAACAGGGAAATAATGTTTCGAGTGCAAGATGAGTTTTAAGAGCAATTTTTTTTTTTCTTTGTAAGTAGAAAACATGGATGAAGTGAATTATTCCTGCCTGAGAGACAGGAACAGAATGTTCCAGGTGTTTGGAGGAGGAAGCATTTTGCTTCTTTTTCTTTTTCCTTTTTTTTTTTTTTTTTAAGGGGAAATAGTGAAATCAGGACTGGCACTAAAACCTGCCAAAGCTGATCGAAACCTTGGAAATTTGGGAGAGAGAGGGAAGAGCAGGTGGCTGCCCCAGCAGAGAGGGAATTGCTCCTGCTTTTCCGGAGCGTAGGTCGGTGGGGGAAGGGGGTGTTTACTTTGATCCTACAGAAATCTAGTTGAGACAACTTAGATGGAAAGGGGGGGACTTGAGTAGGATGGAAACCAACTTCTGATTATGCAGATTTATGCCTTTATTTTTTAGCTTTTTGGGGTTTTTTTTATGTTCAGTCTTCCGAGTCGGTTTAGTTTGGTTCACTAGAGCTGTATAGTTTGGTTAAACAAGTAGCAATTCAGTTTTCTATTGAACTAAGCTTCCAAGTAACCATTTTTTTTTCTTTGGTATTTATTTCTTGGCTTAATTTGTTTGTTTTTTTTTTTTACTCTGTTCAGTACTGATTTTGTGGGTTTTTTTTTTCCTTTGGCTGAGGAATCTGTTGTAGAGCTTTTGCTGGTGTTGCTGGATGTAGCTCCCCGAGACCCACAGAATGGAACACACTAGAAGTGCACCCTTTTAATCTTTACTAGTTCATTGTGAAGTTGCTGTGTAAGTTAATAAAAAAAACACACCTGTAAATACCTTGTTTGCTGGGCAGATCTGGCCGAGTTGCAGGGAAGGAATTCCTGAGTCTGGGTTGCGATTGCTGCTTAGAAGGACAATTGCCAGGGAATATTCAGGCTCCTCCTTGGTTCTCCTTGCCCTTTTCCCTGCCACTTAAAATGGGGGAGAGGAAGGGAAATCGTCCTCACCACCACTTCCCACCAGGAAACGGGCATAAAAGAGTTGGAATTCTTCATTCCTGAGGGGCTCGTGCCCTGCCCTGGGTTTCTGGCAACTCTGCACAACAATAACTCAAAGGCAGAACGAGATGTAAAAGTGCTTTTCTAATGCAATATTAAAGGCATTAAAGGAGTTTTTTTGACGTGGCATGTCTTGAAATAAACATCAATGATATGTGACAAAGGACCATTCTTTCTTTAAAAAGAACCTGTCTGGGGGAAGGAAACCTGGCTGCTTTTCCTGTATTGTACTGTCCTTACCTTGTGCAGAAATTCCTCATCCCGCTGCTTCTTCCTTGGCTTTCTTCTTCCTTTGGTTCTTCATGCAGCTTCTCCTGGTCCTCAGTTGGCTGTTTCCCACCAGCACATCCTTGGTTTTCTTGCTTCTGGTAGACCCAAGCCCCCTCTGCTTCCCGTGGTCCCAAGCTTTAAGCACTGGATTTGCAAGGAGCTGGCTGAGCCCGGGGGTTTCCCAGCTTTTCCTGCAAGACCTGAGAGCAGGTTTGGCCATGATTCCTGCTAAACAAAGGTCTGGAGAGCAGCATTCCCACAGCTCCCTGGGGCTGCAGGAACATGGATGAGGGTGTGGTTTGGCACTTCTCCACCATGAGGTCCCTGGGTGTGCTCAGGTACGTTCTGATAGTCCTTGCTGTTAGTCCATGCTTAACGTGCCCACAGCCCTAATCCCAGTTCTCCAGAGAAAACACCCTTCCAAAGTGAGCACAGAAGCAACATGATCTTTTTTTTTTTTTTTTTTTTTTCCACCATCTGGTTTCAGGTTTTAGTTTTCCTTTGCTCCTTGGGAACTGTGGGAAAAGACCTTTCTAGTGCTGCCTTTGGTGTGATTTTTGGGGTGAGGGTCTCGGCTCTGTTTCTTTTCCCCTCCTTGCTCTGCCCTGCTCATTGTACAGCCCCATCACGCAGCTTTTCCATGCCTCACCTTTTGTCTTGATAAAAGTAGTTGAAGAAATTGTGTAAGGGGGTGGTGGGGGGGGAAAGGTTCCTTTTCTTCGTGTTGGAATGTCACTGGTACCTCAGCTCTGTTTGATAATGGCAACGACGACAACAGAACAAATCCTTAGCGCTTGAACTAAATAAATACCTGTCTCATTGGAAAGCTCTGGGTCTCTTCTCTCCATCACAACACAGGTGGGAGGTGCAGCTCCGGATTTGGGGGCTGGAAGTGCCGCAGGAGGAGTTTTTTAAGGGCAACAGGAATTTTTT
This sequence comes from Pseudopipra pipra, assembly GCF_036250125.1. Lineage (NCBI taxonomy): Eukaryota > Metazoa > Chordata > Aves > Passeriformes > Pipridae > Pseudopipra > Pseudopipra pipra. The sequence goes on from NC_087550.1 coordinate 8,344,158, forward strand.
GGGGAGTTTCTTTGCAGAGGGAAGACATGGAGCTGTGCGTTTGCTGTTCCTCCGGTTCCACGCGGTGTCTCTGCCATTTTCCAGCTGTGCCTTTCTGGGCCTTTCCCGCTGTTCCCTTTCCAAGGGCCTCAGCTTCCCTGGGACACGGGTGGACCAACCCCACCTTCCCTGTGGAGGATCCTCCTTAAGCCTTGGAGCTGGGCAGGCGGGGCCGGGGAGGTGAGTACCAGTAACAGATGCTCGTGGATGAGTTATCCTTGTCTTTCCTGGAGTAGAGAATCATGGAATCACAGGATGGTTGGCTTGGAAGGGAGTCCCAACCTGCTGCCATGGGCAGGGACATCTTCCACATGACTTGCTCCAAGCCCCTGGTCAGTAGAGAAGGGAATTCTCTGGATTTGGTGTGGGAACACCAGCATCCCAACCTCAGTCACTTGGTGAAGGGCTGTGAATCAACTAATTGGGAAGCTGTGGGGGTGTGCTGGAATTCAGGGATATGGGAAGAACCATGTGGGGACAAGTCACTGGAGGAGGTTTTTGTCACAGGGTAATTTCTCTTCCTTGTACTTGGCACCTCCAGGTCCTGGGAGCCTTTGGAAACCCCACATTCCTCTCTGGGCAGTGGGTTTGGGATGGAAGGAGCCAAGTGGGATGTCAGAGGGTGGTGTCTCCAAAGTGTGACAGTCCCAGTTCCTCTTTGGAATTGAGCCTTGGGTCTGCCACCTCAGACACTGGGATCCCAATTTCCCTCCTCTGAATGGGGGCTGGATTAAACTGCAGGGAAAGGGTGGGGGGCTCCCAGAGGGTGCTGGTCCCAGTGGGTTGAGCTCTGCTCCCAGCCCTGCTCCAAACTCCGACAGGGAGCGTCTGGCTCAGCCTGGATGGTGCTTGTGGCTTTTTTGCCCGCTGATGGGATCAGCCGTGATTTTTCCAGGCTGGAGCATCCACAGCATCCTCCTGGCAGCGTCTGCAGAGCCGCTGCAGCCGCCGGCGCCGTCCTCTGGCTGCAGCTGTGCTTCCAGCGGCGGAATCCTCGGCAGAGCGGAGCGCAGGGGCTCTCCCGACCTGCTGCAGCAGCTCCTTTTTCCATGCTGGGCATGTCCCAGCTCCGGAAGGAAGATAAATGGGATGGGCAGGCTGCGGCACAGGCAGCTGCAAACAGCCGGCCCTCTCCTCCCATCTGCATTCCCTCCTCCCCTGCCGTTCTCCCGCTGCCTGAGCCGGTATTTCCAGGCTTTCTGGGCTTCGTTTTCACCGGTTCAATGGGTCTTTCATTGATTTAATTGACTTTTCTTCAATTGGCAAAAATACCTATTTTATTCCCCTCCCCTGCCCTTTTAACCACCTTTCCCTTCGCCACCCTGAGCAGGCAGCAAAGTGGCTTTTTATAAGAAATTTGGGATCCTCTTGTAGGAGCAGGATGTAAATGCCGGGCGCAGGTGTATCGGGAATGAAACCTCAGTGGAATTGCAGTGCTGGGAGCAGCTCTGCCCTTCCCGGGAGGATGAGCAGGAGGGAAGGGCTGAAGGCAGCTGGATGATGATGCTCCTGCTGCCCCACAGCTCTGCCTCGGGGTGCTGTTCCCAAATTTTCCAGGCGAGGGAGAAAATGGGGTTGATTGATTGCTGCTGGTGGTTTGGCACCGGCCTTTCCCGTGTTTATCTGAGCTCGGGAGGAAATCTGGGTGGAATTTGAGCTTGAGTGGAAATTCAAGGTTCGATCCTGACATTTCCCAAGCTGCTTGATTTCCAGGGAAGTGTGTTTGGATCCCAGCGAGGGTCACATGGCCCCCAGCTGATTTCTGTGCTGTGGGATATTGTGGGATTCATCTTTCCAGGCAGTTTAGGGGCACATTTGGGCCGGTGAATCCTGCCGTGTCCATCCTCGTTTCCAAGGAGTTTGGGAGTTGTTCTGAGCTTTGCTCAATGTCTGGATCTTCGTCAGCTCTCCCTGCTGGGAGAGAGGAGTCATGTGAGTCTGGATTGGAGTTGGGAATGGAGCAGCTTATCCCTAATTTCTGTTCCTCAGCACTTCTTTTCCCTCTGGTCCTGCCCGGTGGCAGCACCATGAGCTCCCGGGAAGCCCCTTTCCTGAGCGGAGCAGAGCCCAGTCCAGGTGGTTTTGTGGACTGTGGGTCTGGTGTTTGTGCTTCCAGACTGATTTTTGAAACATTTAATTGCTCCTTTGTTCAGCTTCCTAGTGCAGGGCCTGACTGCCATCAGCTCTTCCCACCGGAATCGCTGCTGGAGGCACATGCTGATCCATCACTGCCCTTCCCATGGATCGCTCCATGTCCCTAGGTCTTTGGGAGACCAGCACAGCAGGAGAGAAGCGGGATCAGCCCTGGGATGTTCAGGTACCACAGGGAAGGGGAGTGTGGGAGTCTGAGCTGGAGCAGCAGCTGGATGTGGCCTAGGAAGGAGGGAGGATTTCTAGGTCACTTTGCTCTTGAAAAACTTCCAGATGTTGTGCACCTTGTTTAGTGAATTGTGGAGTGGTTTGGGTTGGAAGGGTTTAAATTAGATATTAAGAAGAAATTCAGCCTTGGAGCTGAGCTATCCCTGGCTCTTCCCAGTACCTTGGAACTCTGGGAGGGATAGGAGATGGACACAATGGACAGGGACACCTCCCGCTATCCCAGGTTGCTCCAAGCCCCGTCCAACCTGGCCTTGGACACTTCCAGGGATCCAGGGGCAGCCACAGCTTCTCTGGGCAACCTGTGCCAGGGCCTCCCCACCCTCCCAGGGAAGAATTCCTTCCCAATATCCCATCTATCCCTGCCCTCTGGCTGTGAGTGTCAGATCAGCGTTCAAGGAGGTGACGGTGGCTTGGACATGGAGAGGGCAGAAGGGATGAAAAGACAGGGGGGTGTGTGGGGCCGTATCCTTCTCCTTTCCTGCCCTTGGGAGCTGGTGTTTTATGGTGGGATTAACCCAGGGATGGCAGTGCCTGTCACTGCACTGGTCCCTTCCCAAGCAGAGACACCTTATCCCACAAATCCAGAATGCAAAGGAGCTGCTCTGCCAGTGCAGGATGGTGGTTCCCCTGCACAGAAGCAGGATTTTTGGGACAGCTTTGTCCCTTCTGTCCCTCTTTGGGGTCTTTATGGCATGTTCAGAGGCTGGGGTGGGATCCCTGGGGATGCTCCAGCCCCGCTCCTGTGAGGAGCTGAGGCATTTTGGAGCCTTCCCACTGCCCTCGGGGCTCCCAGCTGGAAAGGGAGGGAGGTAAAGGGGTGCAGGAGGAGACAGGGGAGCTGGTGCTGTGCAGCTCTTGAGGGGGACACAACCCTCCCCACCCTCTGGAATGGCCCAGGCTGAGCAGCCCCTCCTCCACCTCACTCACCACAGGCCAGGGCTGGTTTTTCGCTGCCTTTATTAGACCGCACAGGAGGCTGTGTTTTTATTCCCTTCCCGGGAGCAGATGCAGCAGGAGGGAGGCAGGGAAGGCAGGAGAGGATGAGGATGTGCGTGGGGATATCCCAAACCCCCTCGGTGCAGGGATGAGCTGATCCAGGGCTTTACTGGCAGAGCTGGGTGCTGGTGTCACTGGTGGTTCTTTATCCAGCTGTGGGGTCTGTTTGTAATTCCTACATTTGTTTAATGTCAGTGCTGTCTCCAGGATAAAACCTTGGTTGTAAGGGTGATGCTCAGCAGCTGCTCCTCATCCCCTTCCTGTGCCATTCCCTGTGCTGCCCAAAAAACCCAGGAGCTGCTGCTTGTCCCCAGGCCTGACCATGTGTGTCCCCTCTATCCCAAATCCCAGCTGAGAAGTTCCTGGCTTGGCTGCCAGGAAGGATCCTGGTCCCCAGGGAGAGCTGCCCTTCTCCCCCTCCTAAAAATCAGGGTGCTGCGTGTCCCTCCCACTTGGCTAGGATATTCCCTGGGCTCTTCCCAGCTCAGTTCCCAGGAGTTTAACTCCAGTTCCTGGGGGTTTTGCACCATTTCTCCAGCTTGGCCAGGCCCAGGGGACTGGTGTGGTGCTAGAAAGGGGTGGGAATCCTGCAAAGGTTTTCATCCTCCTTAATCCTTTACCCCTCTCTTGAGCATCCCTGTGGTTGCCCCTTGTGTCAACTCCTGCTCCAGTGCTGGAGCCTCTCCCAGAAAAAGCCCCTAAAAAGCCTCTTCATGGAGCTCACCCAGCCAAAAAGAAATCCAGCCACTTCCCCCAAATTAACTCCCCCTTGCTCCCAAATCCAGGTATTTGTGCAGCCAGCTCCCTCTAGAGATTCGGGGTGAGGAACTGCACCCCCCCCTCTGCCGACAGCCCCGGCAGCTCCCAGGCCCTTTCCCGCTGGGAATCGGATGCTGTGGAGTTCTGGGGTGGGTTTCAGGGGGTCTCTGAAGCATGGAGGGGGTTATTCAATGCAGAAGCTGGGGCTGGCGGGAGGGTGGGTGTGGGGTCTCTGCCCCCAGGGTTTTGGGGGGGGGCTCAGGGCAGGTTCCAAGCCAGGGGTGAGTTAAACTGGGCTGGGGGTGCTGCGACCTGGTTAGGGGGGCCGTGCCCCAGTTTGGGGGGGCTCCTAAAACCAGCAGGGCATCCACATGAAGGAGCCCAGGGCGGCGCCGGTGGCCGCCCCCGCCAGCAGCCCCAGTGCCATCTGGTCCCCGGACACGCGGTAGGGATCCTCCCGCACGATCACGTGGGTCACCCCGGGACCTGCCAGGGAAAACAGGGAGGAAGGGGGGTGAGCCAGGGGGGCACCGCCCTCCTGGCACCCCCCCAGTGCCACCAGCAGGGCCACCCACCTCCGTACTGGTGGCCGTAGTGGCCTGAGCTGATGTAGGCGGCCTGGTGCGAGTCCAGCGGCACCGTCTGGTAATAGTCGTCGTCGTAGGGGTCGTACACGTGCACCTGGGGCAGCAGGGGGTCAGCAGGGGGGCTCGGGGGGCTGTGCCCCCCTGTCACCCCGGGGGGGACGGGGACGGGGACGGGGCCGCTTGGGGACCCTTGTGCTGCTGCCGGGGGATCCGGAGGGGCTGAAGGGCCGGGGCAGCCTGGGCTCAGCATCGGCATCGTCTGCCCCTGCTCAGCCACCCTGGGTCTGCTACCCCTCACTCTGACCCTGCCCTGGCACCTTAGCGGTGTCCCTGTCACCCTAGTGGTGTCCCTGTCACCTTAACTGTGTTCCACCAACTCAGCCCTGCCCCCATTCCTCTTAACAGTGTCCCTGTCACCTTACCTGTGTCCCTGTCACCTTGCTGATGTCCCTGTCACTTTAACTTTGCTCCCATTCCCTTTAAGAGTGTCCCTATCACCTTAACTGTGTCCTACCACCCCAACTCTGCCCCCGCTCCCCTTAATGGTGTCCCACTCCCTTTAACTGTGTCCTGTCACCTCAACACTGCTCCCATTCCTCTTAATGGTGTTTCTGTCACCTCAGCTGTGTCCCTGTCACTCAGTGGTGTCCTACCAGCTTAACTCTGCCCCCATTCCCCTTAGTGATGTCCTGTTCCCCGTAGCTGTGTCCCTGTCACCTCAACTCTGCTCCCGTTCCCCTTAATTGTGTCCCCATAGCCCTGTGTCCCCTGCCACCTTAACTCTGCCCTGTCACCCCCCCTGCACTGCACAGAGTCCCCTCGGCTCTGTCCCCTCCCACCAGTGGTGGCATCCAAAACTTCCCCCCTTCTCCCCTGTGGCTCCAGGGACTTCCCTCCCTGTGCCCCCCTGTGCATGAGGGGTCTCGAGGAGCCCCCCAAGCTCTGGGTCAGCCCTGGGTGAGGGCTGGGGTTGGGGTAACCTGCCCCCCTCCATCCCAAATCCCAAATCCCAGGGTGGGATGTGCCCGTGCTCTGGGGCACAAAGCCTCACCGGGGTGGATTTAGCCTCCAGCACAGCCATCTTCCAAGCACTGCAACAAAACAAAGGGACTTGGATTTGGGGGTGCTGGGGGTGGGAATTGTCCCTATTCCTCCCCTGGGGACCTGGATGTGGCACTAATCCCTAATTCCCTGTTGAAGAGTGCTGGGATAACAGGTGAGGATGGGAAGGTGCCAGGAGGTGCCAAACACCACAGGGCAGTTCCCGGGAATGGGCTCAGCTAAAACCAGGGGAGGCAGGAATATGGCATCCAAATTTAGGGGGAAAAGCAGGTAATGGGAGAATTTCCATCCAACTGGGGCCAAACTCAGTTAATCAAGCTCAGCTTGGCCATGGCTGAACTGTCCCTCCATCCCAGCTCAGCTGAAGCTTTCCCACTTTTAATTTTTTACAATTAAAAAAAGCTTTTATTAAAAAAAGCCCAGTTTTATAAAAATAAATTTTTAACCTTATTTCCAATTTTTTTTTTAGAAATCGAGAGAAGGGGAGCAGTGCTAAAAACAGGGGTTTGCCTAAAGCCAGAGGGGACTTCACATTCCCACTATTTATCCCTATTAACCAATGGAAACCCTTTTCCAGGGATCCTGTCGGGCCAAGAGGGGATTTGTGATCCATGAGGAAATCCCACCCCACAGGGGACGGACTGCTTAAAAACAGCTGCTTCTGCCTCGGGATTATCCAGCGGGAAACCCAAACCTCCTCCTGCGCCTTTTGCCCCGTGAGTGGGTTTGAGGGAACAGGGGCTCTGGGAGGGGGTTTAGCCACGGGTGGGACGTGGTGGGAGCGGCACAGGGCTCTTCCCATGCTGGGATAATCGGGATGAGAAGGGCCCCGAGGGGGTGGCAGCTTACACGGCGTCGTCCTGGCTCTCAGCGCACAGCGTGGTCTTGGAGCCGTCCCGCAGCACCACGGTCAGGAGGCATTCCCGGCTCCTCCCCTCGGGAGGCTGCACGTCTGGGAATGTGAGGGCAGGGATCAGTCTCAGCTGAGACCTAAGACCCTCCCTGTCCGCCCTTGGGCTCCAAATCCCCCTGGCACAAGAGCTGATGGATGCAGCGTTAAATAACTGCACTGGGGGATTCATTTGGGCTCTGTCGGGATCCTAAAGGTTAAAAGGAACACGAGGATTGGGCTGGTGGGCAGAAACCTCCACCCCCAGGGCAGAAAGGATGTGGAGGGGCAAGAAATCGCCAAAAATGTGCCCGAGCTGCATCTGCTTTGAACTGGCCAGAGTGCACCCAGCAGGAACGGGAGACGCTCCTCACTGGATTTGCACCACGAGCTCCAGCAGGAACAAAACCTTAAATCCACAAGGCTCCTGTGCCTTGCCCTGTTTTCCAGGCTCAGCAGGACCCTTGGGGTGAGCACACAAAGCTTTGGGATTGTGCTCCCACGGCAGCTCCAGCCCCAGAAAGGCTCTTTGTGCAGCAGCCGTGGGCTGTGGGGCCCAGCCAAGCCGGGCTTTGTTCTCCCTGTTTGTGCGAGACGGAGACGGATGAGTCAGGAACGTGGGATCATGTTTTCAACAAGCACAAACCAGAAGGAGAGTCCCTCCTTCCTTCCCTCCTTCCTTATGGAAAAGCAATGGGAGAGAAGATGCAATGAGCATCTCCTGGGGGATGGCTTGGGAAAGGAGTGAATGAGGCAGCCCGGGTTAATTTTGGGGTATCCTGGATGTGCACGGGCAGAGCAGGATTTGGAAGGGTCACAGCCACCTGGAGAGCCCTGGGATGGGGTTGGGAATGTGGGGCTTGGCTCACCCTTGCACTCCCGGCCGATCCGGACATCCCGGCAGCTGTACTTGATGTGGATCCGGCCGTCCATGTCCCGCTGTGTCTCATCGTGGTAGTAAACCAGGCTGCCATCCAGGTACAGCACAAACCAGTTCCTCTTCCAGCGGCGCAGGATGGAGCCTGGTGGCACGGGGAGGAGGTGAAGGACCCCGGTGATCCCGCTGGGACACAACCAACTCGCTCACAAGACCCCCGTGCCATCCCCCGGACTCGCAGCCAGATCCCTCCAGCTCCCGCAAGCCGCTGGACACCTGTGCCTGGCACGGGCATCCAGGGCACCGTGACCAGGTGGCTTTGAATTTCAAGGGGCTGCCAAAAAAGCCATCAGGGCATCTTGGAGCTGCCCGGGAAGGGCTCCAGCCCCGGACACGGAGCCGTGTGTCTGTTCCCGTGGCAGCGGCCGCTCTCCCCGCTTACGTAAATCCCACAATCTCCCTGCCGTGGATTAACTGCCCAGGTCGGGGCTCCTCGTGTCCCCCCACTCCCTGCCTCTTCCCAGTATCCCAGAACCTCTCCTGGTTTTTTTTCAGGGAGGGCTCCCAGCCTGGAAAGCCGAAGGCTCGCACTTACTCTGCCGCCAAAGCCAACCGCTCTTCACCAGCGCCATGGCTGCCCGAGGGTGTCCCGGATCCGCTGGCACGGGAAAAATAACGGGGTTAAAACAGCAGCTCCTGCCTCTCCCCCCGGCTCTCACCTTCCTCCAGCCTCCGGGAGGGAAGTGGGGTGGGGATTCACTCTTGTTGCTCCTGGTTTTTTTGGGGGATGAGCTCAGCGCGCGGGTTAATCGGGGTTAGACAGACGCGGGATTTCGTCATGTGGGAAACGTCGCGAAGGCAGGAGGAGGAACTCCAGCCACCTTGCTCTCTGCCTCTAATCCCATTGGGATTTAGGGATTATCAGCCCGTGGAGGTAAGTGGAGAAATCCGGGCCGTGGATGCAAACAGGCAGTGGCTCCCCACGGCCCCAGTAACTTTCCATGGGCAACGACACCTGCACTTGTTTGTTTTCCCTGCCTGGGTGGAAATTAGTCCATAATAAGGCCATGAAGTCATCACTCCCCAGGTCCCCAAGCAGAGCCAGCACCCCAGGGACAGGCAAGAGCTGTTCCCTGGCCATGCCTTCCCCTCCCATCCACCACTCAGCTGGGAATCCCAGTGCTGGGAGCTCAGTGCTCCGGGATGGCCTCCAGGACCGCCTGGCTGGATCCCCACCGGGTCTGGGGGCACAGGAAGGCACAGCCTCCCTTTCCCACTCCCCCCCTGTAACTCTGGGTTACCCAACACCTGAATCTCTGAGTATCCACATCCCCAGGAAGTTTGCAGCCTGGCACCGTCACCCCTCCCTGCCCACATTCCTGGGAGCTCACAGCCCATGGATACACCTCCATCCCCTGGCACCCTCCCCTAGGTCTCCCCCTCCCTCTCATCCCTATCCCGCCCTCATCCTGCTCTACTTGCAGCCCCTTGGAGCCCACATCCCACCTCCCCTGGCACCTTTTCCCCCTGTACCCCCACCCCGCAGTACTGGCACCCCCTGGCACTCCCACCGCCCCGGTAATTCCCATCCCGGTACTTCCCATCTCTGGTACCCCCCATCGCCAGTATCCCCATCCGTGGTACCCCGTCCGCGGTACCTCCACCCCTATATCCCCATCCCTGGTATCCCCATCCCGGGTATCCCCATCCCGGGTATCCCCATCCCAAGTATCCCCATCCCAAGTATCCCCATCCCCGGTCCCCCTACGCCCGCGGAGCTCCCCGCGCATCCCTCACCGGGCGGAGGCGTTGGATCTCCGCTGCGGGATGCGCTGCGCTCCGCTCCCGCCGCCCGGCCCTTCCCGCCCGCGCGGATCGCCGGGAGCTGTAGTCCAGGACCAGCATCCCAAAGCGCCGGCCAAGCGGGAAAAGTGCCGCTTCCCAGCGGTTTATCCCGGAAAAACCGGCGCGCGCTGCCCTGCGCGGCGGGGACGGTGCCACCGGGGATGCGCGTGGTGGATCCAGCACCTCCCATCCCCTCAAATCTTGTCTTTTCCTCGGGAGCCGGGGCACATCCAGGGATGTGGGTGCCCTCAGGAGGGGGATCAGCCCAAACGGGAGCCCCAAAGCCATGGACGGGGTGCCCGGGGGGAGGGCTCCTGCCCCACGCAGAATGGGAATGGGGAGAGGAGATGCTCGGGGGATGCAGGATTTCCCTCCGGAGCTGGGAATGGCTCTGAGGAGGCGTCTCCTGCCGTGAAGCACAAGTTGGGAACAACCCAACATTTTAAGTACCAGAGTGCTCATCTGAGTTAAATTCCCAAGTGGAGGGAACAATCCTCAGGGCCAAAATCAAGGCCTTCTGCTGGAATTAAAACCATCCTGAGCTCTGGAGATGAACGGGGTCAAGTCACACCTGCCCAAAGGGCTGGAAAAGCTCCTGGAATTACACATTGTTGGAACCCTCCACCCTGCTCTGGACAGCAGAGGCATTCCCAGGGAAACACACAGGCATTTCTGGGAGCAGGCAGGATCTCTGTGGGGACAGGGATGTGCTTCTATCGGGAAAGGCCTGTGGTGGAAGTCCAGAGTCTCCCCCAAAAGCTGTCCAGGAAACAGCACATTTCCTACAGCTCCACTCACGTGCTGGGAACAGGCCTGGAATACCTCATGGAGCAGAATTCCCAGTGTCCAGCTGCTGTTCTTTGCCTTCAAACACAAGTCAGGTGCAGTCAAGGCTGGGCTTTATAAAGGTGTTTATTAAGTACATGGCAGCCCTTAATATATATGAACCCCCCCAATAATATGAAACAATACATGAAAAATTCTATTCCAGCAGTTTTTTCCATGGAAAGCCCTTTCCTCTCCTCTCCCTCCAGCACCAGCTTGGCAGAAGGAATTAAATTAATCCAGCAGGGCTGGATGATCCCAAAGGAGTTACATTGGGATCCCCCCCATCAGCCAGGGCACACCCACAGCCTGGTGTGTCCTTCCACACCTGGTTATCCAGCTGCAAAACATCCTGGGGGTGCTGAATATTCCCAGAATCCGGGACATTATTTGGAAATCAGGTGCTGGATGTTTTGTCCTGCAATGAATGTGTAAAAAAAGTTCCCTTAGAAAGGGATGGGGATGGATATTTGGATTTACCCTGGTTATTCACAGGGATTGGGCTGCCCAGTTTGGCATAAATTTATCTCCAAGATTTTCCATCAGTTTTCCTCTTGGTGTGGGATTTGGGGGCCTGGTTTATTAATTTTTTTTTTGTAAACTGTGGGGGTTTTTTTCATTAAATAGAATAAATTTGTGGTCCTCAGGGTGGAAAAGGTGATCCAAGGAGCCAGGAGGTTCTTTCCAGCCGGTGGAAGAAAGGAGAGGATTCCATGGGGGAACACACCTGGCCCCTCGCTCAGGAGAGCCAAATCTGGGATTCTCCCCCATTTTCCAAAGCAATTGGATGCTGTTTAATAAAAAAGGCTGACTTTGGCACCTCCAGTTTGTCTTTCCTCCAGCTGGGCTCGTGCCCTGGTTGGGTTCTCCAGGATTTTGGGCAGGAAACAAAGGAATTTTGAAACTCTTCCCACATCCCAGGGAAACAGGGTCTCCCTGTGGATTCTCCCTGACTCCTGGGGACAGAAGTTCTGGGAGTTCAGAGCCAAACCTGGGGAGCAACATCCAACACTTGCTATTCCTCTCAGTCCCACATTCCTGCCGGAGGGACCTTGTCACCCCTGCCCAATTCCCTGATCCCCCAGAGAGCTGTTCCACGTCCATTGCTGGGGAAACAACGTATCCAGTGGGAATCTGCACCAAAAAAAAAAGCAAAATACTTCAGACAGCAGCAAGTTTCGAGGCGTTAAAGGGAGATATGCAAGGACAGAGCCTTGTCCGTGTCAGTCCTGGGTGGAGACCCACGGGAATTCTTCATCTCTTTCCCAAAATACTCCTTTTCCCTGCTCTAAACAGGGGCAGGGGCTGGTTTTGGGGTGAGGGGCTGGTTTGGGATGAGAAGGTGGTTTGGAATGAGGGGCTGGGTTTGGGATTTGAGGGGCTGAGTTTGGGGTATGAGGGAATGGTTTGGAGGATGAGAGGCTGTCTTGAGGAGCTAGTTTTGGGGTGAAGGGCTGGTTTGGGATTTGAGGGGCTGTTTTGAGGAGCTGTTTTGGGGTCAGAAGGCGGGGACAGACCTCCACGATGGCGCGGGGGGGGGTGGGTGGGGTGTCGATGTGCGGGTAAGGCCGGGCCCCGCCGCTCCCCACTCCCCTCCGGCTGCCGTCCCGCAGCCCTGCCTGGCCGGGCGAACCGTGGAGAGTCCCCCGGAGCCATGTCCCGATCCCAGATCCCCCGCGGAATCCCCCTTTGGCACCGCCCGACCCACGGCCTTCTCGCTCCGCGCAGCCGCCGCGGACTACAAACTCCCGCCATGCCTCACCGAACTACAGCTCCCATCGTGCCTTGCGGCGCGCCCGCCGCACTTACAATTCCCGGCACGCCTCGCGCCCGCCCGGGCCCTGCCGCCGTCTCTTTCCCTCCGCCTGCCGCGCGACTACGCTACCCGTCATGCTTCGCGCGGAGCGGCGGCCGGCGGCCGCTGCGGCGGCGCGCGGGGCATGCCGGGAGCTGTAGTCCCCGCGGGGCAAAGGCTGTAACGGTCCCGCTGGTGGTACTGCCCCCCCCCCCCCTCCCTCCCCCCTTTCCCATTCCCGGCTGGCGGCTGCGGGAGCAGCGGGAAGAGGAGGAGGAGGAAAGGGAGAGGTGCTGTACCGGCACAGGGGCCGCCGCCGCCCGAGCAGCCGCAGGTGAGACGAGGGGAAGCGGCGGGGGGACACCCCCGGGTGACAGAGGCGGGGTCGGGGAAGGGTGTTGAGTGCGGGGTCCCCCCGACCCCCGTCGGGGATGGGGAGGAGGATGGGGAGCATCCCCCCCTCCCGCGGGGTGCGGGGGAAGGGGGAGCAGAGCCCTAGGGGGGGGCGAGACACAGCTCCGGGATTGTCGCTCCCCCCGCAGAGCCCGTGTCCCCCGGGGCTGAGTGTGTCCCCCCCGGGGCTGTGTGTGTGTCCCCCCCGGGGCTGTGTGTGTGTCCCCCCGGGGCTGTGTGTGTGGTCCCCCCGGGGCTGTGTGTGTGTCCCCCCGGGGCTGTGTGTGTGTCCCCCCGAGGCTGAGTGTGTGTCCCCCCCGGGGCTGAGTGTGTGTCCCCCCCGGGGCTGTGTGTGTGTCCCCCCGGGCTGTGTGTGTGTCCCCCCCGGGGCTGTGTGTGTGTCCCCCCCGGGGCTGAGTGTGTGTCCCCCCCGGGGCTGTGTGTGTGTCCCCCCGGGGCTGTGTGTGTGTCCCCCCCGGGGCTGTGTGTGTGTCCCCCCCGGGGCTGTGTGTGTGTCCCCCCCGGGCTGAGTGTGTGTCCCCCCCGGGGCTGAGTGTGTGTCCCCCCCGGGGCTGTGTGTGTGTGTCCCCCCGGA